>NC_088353.1:43672500-44272500 GCF_036884655.1 Musa acuminata AAA Group | reverse complement strand
GAACAAACATTGGACTCTTGATGACATAACAGAATGATCCGAGGAGAAGAATCTTTTGTTGAGTGTGAACAATGTTCGATACACGATAATCATTTACTAGGAAATCATTTCCTAAAACTCAATCACAGAAAACACAAGTTATTAAAAGTAACTTCAACCTATATTATGTATTTTTAATAAGACAATACCTTGTAATTAATCCCTTGTTTGATGATAACATGTGTTCGTCAAACTGAACCTCCGAAAGAAAATTGAGTTCATGAAGTACCGATGACATGCTACCGACAAATCCATTGTCTGTAAGTATGCTGCAAAATGAAACCATGAACATGACATTCTCACCATCGGAATGCAAAAGCTTTGACTCGAAAACTACTCTCTACTCACAGAATTCTCAAGGATAAAAGATGGCTCAGAAAAGTTGGAAGTGGTCCTGTCAGATTGTTGTGCCCCAAGTCCAAGACCTCCAGATTCTGCAAAGCTGATAACTCCTCTGGGATGACTCCGTAAAATGAGTTATTATTTAAAATACTGCAGGAGTAAACAAGTACAAGAAAACTTTAGGAAGAAAGAAGGCATGCAAAACTCTTTAGTCAATGGCATAATTTGGTTGTTCAATATTTCAGATATATTCCCAATTAATAAAGTATCTTTAAACAGGAACTATTATTAAATTTATTGGGTATTCTATTGGATGGTCTCGACCAAGGGATTTTGTAAAATCAGAGGACAGAAACCAAGAAGGATTCATGAGTCTTAAGTCAATATTGAAGAGAATAATGTTCCAACAGCCCTACGTTGTTTAACTCATGATCGGACCTTCAGCTCTGGTTGGGTGGCTCCATGTAGGATTACCATCTGGATCCAAAGAATCACTTGCAGTGAAAGATTTAGATAACTTGGACCAAGCCTATGTTCGAGAATTTTTGAAATTTGATGGCCATTAAAGAACAGCCAGCTGAGCATGGAGCTACTAGATTTGATCTATCAGTTTAAACTACAAAATACCATAACTTAAGGCTTTAACAACAAGCCAAAAGCAGAGCAGAAGAAACTTCTTAATAAAATCTTTATAGCAAAATACTACACTTGATATGGAAGCTTTACAAATAAATACTTTTATATACGATATAATGAACTTCGTTTCGCATTTCTTCTATTAATGTCATCTTATTCCCTATGGGAAACTAAACCAAACAAGACTGCATTAGAAGCAGAGGGGGAGGACATTATGGCCATTGACTTCATGGGAATCATGACCCTTGATAAAAACAAACCACAAGAAATAATATTTATATCAAGGACATTTGATCTTAAAGGTTTCTTGCATGTTTCCCTATATTGGCAGGGAGCCTCTGAGATTCACAACCATTCCAACTAGAAAATACAAAATGTTTGTACTTTCTCCTCAGTTTTAACCACTATTCCCAACTTTGACTACATTTACTTGTTAGATGAACAAAATGGTGCATGTGTACGTTATTAATTAAAAAATACTTACAGAGACTTCAAGTGAATAAGCCTTCCAAGTTCAGGTGCAAGCTTTCCTTTAAGATAAAGATCTTTCAAATTTCTGTGAAAACAGGATGTATATTAGAGAAATTGAAAACAATTATAATTAATTCTAAGGGTGACATTGTTTTGTTCTTTATGCCAGGAATATAATGGGAGGATGTTTTCAATTTTATGCTCTTCCATTAGTTAGGAATAACAAGGAAGATAAGAGTCGCATATAATAAAAACAGAGCAGCATAACAAAACAATAAAAATAAGGAGTTGTGTATATAAATGCATCTATTTTGAGTCTATCATAAAAGGGCCTGTCCCTCATGCCAATCAGTCCTGCCCAAAACAAAAGTGCCCTATTAGAAGAGCACTCCTATCATAAGAGCAGGTAACAGGAAGGGAATGTCATCCAGAGTTTATTTTCTGGTACTGGCAACTATGCCTGAATTCAAACACAGGTTTAGGGCCCGTCTAATGTGTTACCAAAAAATTAATTTCAAGAATGAAAAAGAAAAGAAAAGTATAACAATAGCTTTTGCCTGTTCCCCGTTTGGAAATGTGTTTCCAAATTTTTCTATCGACACTTCCTTTACTATACAACCACTCGCCATGATCACCCTCCACTTCTTGCCATCGTCGCTTATAACTGCCCTTTCCAGCGCCAAAATTCAGTAGCATCACCACTTTTGATGCTCTGCCACCACCACTGCTCACCACCAGTTGCCGCCATCGTTGCCAGCCAATGCCACTCCCTGCTACTTGCTGCCTACCCTCTCGACCACTATACCACTCCAACCACTAGTTGATAGATCATATACTAATGACCACCATGTTTTATAGTAAGGCATCGTTATAGAAAAGCATATGCACGATGAAGGGTCATATGCTACTTATCTCCCAAGCTCCTAACTATATGTTGCTATTATTGACTTGCATGGATGTCATAGTCATGTTCATTCTGCATTCTACTGGTTGAACAGGAAATGATGATTAATTCGTAATCAATTTCTTGAGATTCTACTGCGGACAGATATAACTGTAAGGATTTGACAGGACAGTTTTCACTGGCTCTAGATTTACGTGTAATGATTTTTAAAAATTTTCAAGTTTTTCTAACAACATCAGCTGAATTTTCAGAACTTATATTGATGATGAAATTACGGGAAAAAAATAATGTATTTCTAGCATTAAATTTGTTTCGATCTGAACAAAGAATTGTTGTATTTCTAGCATTAAGAGAAGAGAATACTGTGACACACAAACCAGGTAGATGATTGAGGAAAACTGTATTACTCACAGAGCTACGACTCTTCCTGCGTCGCACTGAACGCCAAACCAAAAGCACGAATCCACCTCCTCTGCTTCTTCCCAGTCTGCCAAAGCTCCGTACGGATCGAACTCCATGTTCGCTTTAAAGCTCAAGAGCGCCCTCGCTACCACACATCCAAAAAAAACCTCAAATCCCACTCTCACTCCAACAAAAACCAAACCCTAAACACAGGGAAACCAAACGAAAAATGAAGGACACACCGTCGTCGTCGATCGACGCTCCAAGTTGCAGTCTCCAGAACAGCAACGACGCAAGCAGCAGCCAGGAGAGCAGGGGAATCCCCCGCTCCCCAGTCACCAAGTCCGACACTTTCGGTGTCATCAGCACGAAAAGAGAAATCTCGGGAGAGAAAAACCCGGGCGAGGGAGCTGAAACCAAGGGGTCGGAAGAAGCATAAGCAGAGAGACGGGAGGTGCAGACTCCGGAGGGAGGGCGACGCGAAGCGATGGTGCAAGCGCGCAGTCGGATCTTTGGACCTGCGTTTGGTCGATTGCGGCGATCAAAACGCGGTCTTTGGGTATTAATGGGGTAGGGGAATTGGATCAGGCGTCTTTATCTCGGAAAGTAATAATGATGGAGGCGAAGGGAAGTTGAGAGACGGGGAGGGGATAGGAGAGAGGTGAGATGTTCCTACTTTTGTTTTTTGTTTTTTTTTTCTCTGTTTCTGTTACTCTTCTTTTTTTTTGTTGTTGGAAATAAATGATGGGTTGACTTGTAAATTATGTGAAGTTTTTGAAAAGCCAAAAGGCACGTTAGAGTTAGCGTACATTTGCCGGATGTACGGCCGGTGTGTCAGAATACAGCGAGAAAGGAGGACAAATGGGACTTCATTCTGTGATGGGTGACATGAATCACATGATGAGGAGTTCTTAAGTGGGGCCAAACCATCGAAATCGATGATGTATGAGAGGTATTCGACCCGTATTTGTGGTTCTTTTGAAGGCTTCCTACATGTATACACCATCGAAATCGATGGTGTTTACAAGGTAGGATTTCCCCCTGTACGATCAACAAAAGACTTGCATGATGTAGAAAAAGTATTCATTATATACATATATTAAGAAGCAAAGTTCTCCAATGTGTATTGATCCAATCAAATGACTACCATTAATATAAATGTTTGACTTTATCAGTGTCAATCAAATAATTATACGTGCATTAGTTTGTATATCAAAATTGAAGAAAAGGAGATAGAAGATTGGATGGATGTTCAACAACCGGGCTTCTACACCCACCAACAAACTACCTACATCCCTTAGTTCAATTATAATTTCTACCGCCACCAAATAAAATATATATGAGATCCACATATAACGCGTCACCAACCGATGCCAAAAATATTGACATATATGAGAAGGTTGTGTCCCTTCTAATCTTCCTTGTTCTTGAAGAAAGAGGACATGACCCGTAAAAGTAGATATATTCGCTTTCGATTGACGAAGCACCGACATGTAATGATACGAAGTGATCGATGTTGATCACCGACGTCACACCATCCAATGGCAACCTATGATTCTTCATATCGGAGAATTAGCATTATAAAGAATCACGTATGGTAACAAACTAGTATAAACGAAATGATGTTGTCCTATTCTATTGGTTTGAGGTTGTAAATGTTATCATCTCAAATGACGTGCATGTATGACACGATGAAATTGGAAGTACGCATTAGCTTCTCCCGGTGAGCTGACGACGAAAGAGACTGAATGGAATAATATGTGGGGCTGATATATTGGGCATTTAGCAGAAAGATGTGTAGATCTGGTGGATTCTCTCTCTCTCTCTCTCACGAACCCTCTCGGTCATATGAATCAATCATTCTGAACTGTAGTGCAAGCAACGCCGTTTGTTTAACTGTTGCTTTTCTATAGGATGTGATGAGGCCATCATCATCAGCTACTCTTCTTCCACTTGGAGAATGGGGTCAGCGAGGAGGCTTGTGTTTCATCGATCAAGATCCACCTGTCGGCAAATTGTTCAAGAGTAGTGGAGATGGGAAGCATTGGGAAATGTCGACAAATGTACTACCACCTTCTTTTAGGTGGTAGGAATTGATCAACAAAGGGAGAATGGTGGTCCGAGTCAATCAGATGGCTGCCTGCGAACGAGCAAATTAGTTTCCTTTTCAAGGGCTTTCTTCCTCCTAAAAAAGACAACCTTCTTTTTCCTTTTTGCATTGTGAAGTTCGTGTTGTCGTCGTCACTAAGTTTTCTTTGTATAACTTTTGCCTTGTGTTATACAATTCATACAAAAATTATTATTAAAGTTATAAAAAGATTAAAAGGTGTTAAATGGAGATCTCAAGTGAAAAGAGAAAATCGAACATAGGAGTCTTCGGTGGAAAAGAAAATACAATATATATATATATATATAAGGTATTTATAAGAGTACATTAATTTCAATAAGGACAAATGAATATTCTATCATAAAAGCCGTGTGTTATTGTACTTGTGGGTTCAGATGTTTAGGCTAGACGAATATTAAACTTTGTAGACATTTTCGTATAGGGTAAAGACGCGAAACGTGGCACTATAATCCGGCTCGCGCATATGCATGCGTTGACATAGACAATTCCTCTTGGTTGCATGTCAATTCCTCGTCAACATCATGATCTAAACACTGTTGGTGGGACATCCAAGATGCAACTCATCACATCGATCAACTCTTTTGTCCCATATCGATTTTGAAGAAATGCTATTGTCCGTCCACGGTGTAGCAAAACAAAGAAAAGCCAGAAAGGCATCGAGCCTACTACTTGGTGTAGATTGCGTTTGTAACATAGGTTACATAAAGCTTCATGTCTATACCAAAGTTGCACCCTCACCGAACATGATACAATTTTCTTATGGCGAATAAATCAAAACTGAAGGAGGTTTGTAATCGAACGTCTTCTATAAACCATTAAATTATGCACCATTACTAACATAGTCTATTTGCCTATGCTACTGATTTAATATATCACGTAGAAATTGTAATTTATAAGGTCATGATTTGTGATGACTATCATATAGATTAACAATGTCAAAGATTTGGGCATTTAAGTTCAATGTACCTATTTGCTTACGTTTGCTTATTTAATACTTCCAATTAGCCTAAGAAAATTCTTTTCCTAATTGTACCTGTCTATATATCATTTATTTGTATTTTAAAAGTTAGTGCAGAGATATGGAGACAAGAATCTGGTACTTGTGGAAGAGCAATAGGGTAAGAAGGAACATGTAGTGCAAGTTGGATAAGTTGTCATTCCTCTGGTTCTACCATATCAGAAATTTTCAGGATGTTCCTAAAAGTTAAACATGGCCCCTCCATTTGGACTCCCTTTTAAAACAAGGTGTGATTATGGTAGACTTGGATCATACAAGTGGCTCAGATAATGATCAAGCTAGAATCTGATCATGAACGGTGACGTACATTGATCCTTCCAGAGGAATTAGCAGGGAAACACCCCTGTCATGATTTCTAGGTGCAAAAATCATGGTGCAAAAATATTTTGTTTTAATACGAAGCAATAAAGTTCCAAATTAAAGTTAAAAACATCGTAGTAAACCATTGACAGATCAGAGACTACTTAAGCTACGAGTTCAAATAAATGTTCACGAGAAGTTCTAATTTTGATTTGGTCTTGTCAACCCTAGAAACTTCCCGTGGTAGTATAATCTTCACAGCTTAGGGTTGAAATGATCTGCATCACATATGCATTTAAGTAATATGATGCACGCCAACTTAATGTCAAAGGAAAATGCATTGGTCAGACCAAGAGCCGCCCTTTATGAAAGTTGAACCGGCTCGACTCGTCATATATGGTGTGCTAGTGCTCAGATCATAAACTTCATTGTTGAATATTCCAGATAGCAATGTTCTGAACTAATATGCCCGCCATCTCCCTCTCTCGCGATGAGTCACACACACGTCCATCCGTCGCCACGGATGGGCGAGGTGGGAAAGAAACATGTCGAGAAATTATTAGTCTTTCATCTATGGGTCAGCACAGAGACGGCTCAGATAAGCCTATTGTTCGGCGAGCGGTGTATGGTGATGCGGGGTATAGTTTGGGATGCCGATTTACATCTTCCCAGTTTAAACCCTCCCATTGGAAAGCCTAAAAATATTAGCAAGATGACCAGGACCATGCGACGTGCCTGCCTGGACCAGATGCAGAGGTAAACGGCGGTTTTGGTTTTGGCAAGTGATGGCCCGGCCCATGAGCAGTTCGAAATTTGAACTACACGGAGAGAATCGTAGCATCTTATGATTCCCATCATCAACTGAAAAAGGGAAATTTAGCTCGCTATGTGCAAGACGAAGTAGAGGAGTCAGTTCCTTCCACCGCTGTCTTGCTTTCTTTACTTTGGCTGGGTGTTTGTTGGACGGGTGGCGAGGTTCCCGTGTATGTGGTGATTTGGGTTTAGACTGCTAAAGGTTGGCGAGGAGTATGTGGTGATTTGGATTTAGAAACCAGTGCTTGGTCACTCTGGTTGGGGAATAGAGGAATCGTTGCGTTTGTCTGTGGGGGAAGGTTTGGTCTGCTATTATATCATTGCCTGTCTATGCTAGTATATGGTTGTTAAGGTGGAAAGGCAAATCCTAAGCACCATTTATCAACATCCTGTCTACCAATCTAACATCCTATGGTTATTGCCCTGAAGCAAGCCAAATATTTGTTTTCAGGCTGTAATTCTGCGATTTTATAGTCTTCAAAATACTTGAGATGTAAGGCTCAAATTACAGTTACTATCAAGTCAAAAACAATTGAATGCGTGAAAGTAAACTAAGTTAAAGATTTTCAAAGAAGACTTGTAGTTTCGATTTTTACCTTTTCTTTCCTAGCAAGAAATGAGCTGCCCCATTCTGCTACTAGGATCGGGTGTGTTACATCTTGGGCCCTCTTGAGATTGATATGTCACCATATGCCTCATGCTGTTGGACCTTGATGAAGTCACAAGTGACAAGAACTGCAAATGAGAAACGTATCCTTTAAGTAACGAATATACATACACACCGAAGTATCCTTCTCAGCGGAAGGTCATTTCGAACACAGGTCTAGAGAATTATTGCAGATCTTTCAGAAGGCATTGCAACATATATGAGCATTGTAATCTATATAAATTGGAGGAAGGTTGTGAGTCGTAAGCAAGGAAAACTAAATACCACACGTTTGGTAAAAGAGTTGAGCAGCTTTTCTCTTATACATTCCGAAAGCTAGCTGGTTCAGTGATTCAGACTGTGGGGCTCCTGGGGTATCAAAATGCAACTTGAGATGCCTGTTCATTAGCATGGAATACGTCATGTCCGATGCCACTAATATGTTACCGGTGGAGGTAAATTGAGCTATTGCAATCTTAATCCTGCAAACAGTACGTAGTATGGCTTTAATATCGAAGCATATGGCTCTTTACTTACGTGCGGATTAACAGAGTAGTGTTGTCAACAGCAGGATTTGATGGAGGAGTAACTGGGGTTTGAGTGGGTCCTGTTTCCTCCAGTTCTATATGAGATATCGTAAGTGCCGAATACAGGTGTTGTCCGAAATCTTAAATAGTGATCGCCGGAGGTAGAACTAATGTACCTAGGTTAGTGATCGATTTACAGAATTTGGATTTAGAAATTACATACCGGAATCAGGGGTTGGACCTGTCTCGGATAGTCTCCTGATCTTGGAACCCCTCACATCTTGCTGCAGCGGCAACTCCTCTTCGACTGGATCAAGGTTCCTGAAACTCTTCGATGATGAATGCTGCTTTCTTTTGGACCTGTCTCAAAATTCCAACACAAGATTACTAGTTCCCACGTTTAACCAAGAGATGGCAACTATCTGTACAGTTAGAAACAAGGATTTCGGTGATTAACGAATCAGAGATGTCAAGTTCGTAACGTAATATTGTAAGGCCAATTTAACTAAAAAAGTGGCATATCCTCCTGAAATTAAGAACGAAAAGAAATTGGATTTTCGCACTATGTGAAATTTCTAACTAAAAGAGTATGTGAATTTCAATTTTCCTATAAAGATTTACTAAAATTATTTTTCTATAATTATTTTGCTGACCTTACAGAAGGTAATTGTATTTCAGGTTCCAACGGCATAAAGGCATGTCCAGAACCAGAACTGGGCATGGATTTTGAACTTTGTCCTGCTGTTGTCGAAGAGATATTTCATCACCTGAATCCTAAAAGAGTCTGGCATTGCACATGAAAGTATCAAGCTCACCAGAACTCCCTGGAGTGACAAAATGATCCATGCTAAATGCATCGTCAAATCCCTGGAAATCCAGATTTTCGAGGTTGGCTCTGAGCTTTTCGATGGAGACGTCCAGACTGTTGGACCCTATCTCACCCTGAACTTCTTCCAGAAGCTTCACCTCCATAAATGATTTGTTAGATACGAATTGAATTAGTCAGACAAGAGAGTAAATTGCCAGAAGAATGTTGCTTACAGTTTCAGTAACTTTCCGCTGCTGTGCTGGGGGTGATTTATCTCCTACATGCAATAACTTTTTTATTTATTTTATGCTCATAGCACTGATGACTGACTGAATGTTGAATGCGAGCAGCTTATAGACGATTACCTGAAGGTGAAATATTTACTTCGGTACAGTTTCTCCATAACTCCATAAGGGGGGAAGGGTAATGTACTTTAGCTGGAAACATCTCCAAACCAGAAATCAGAGCTACTGGTGGCAAGTCCATGAGGTTGGATATCTTAGTAGACCGAATAGGATTAACAGACCGCAAACATTGCTGTAGAAACGCACTGGTTAGTTGGCTACAGAAAAGATGAAGTCCTCGCTGCAGACAATGGTATAGAGGAAAATTTATTGCAACACCAACCATAACAGTTCTTCCTCTTTTGGACACTATATCAGAAGTGTCCTGAAGCCATAGCTGATAGATGTTTCCCGGGATCATGAGTTGCCTATCGTCCATGATCCGATGGCTAGGTTTTCTGTGCGCCTTTCTTTTTACCGGCTGCTGGCGCTGCACGTCCTCATCCTGTTAATACAACAAACAACGTTTACCCTAACAATATTTTCGTATGTTTAGATGACGCTAAACGAATTCACTAATACAAAACGTTAGCTCTCTGCTCCTCTTTTTCTTCCGTCTGATGGTTCTCAACTGCACTATCTGCTAGAAGACAGTAAGATAATTCAATACGTAGAACACACTTAGATCTAAGGATCATCAAATTACAAGAAGCTTTTAAGAAGATTACGCAAATGAGTGAAGGTTCTAATTTCATCTTCGTGCGGCAGAGACGGTATAAGGGTAGCCTCAAACTGCGGTTCTTCTTGAGGAGTGAAGTTGATGTGCGTCTCGTCGTCTCCGACGTCAAACCTACATAATTCTTTGTTACTATACCGAGTTGAAGCTTTTTCTAATAAAAATACGAACAGAATAAAGTAATAAAAATTATGCACAATGAAACAACCGTAAACATCTAGGAGTATTATTCGTATGCTGCGGACATCATCCTAATATTCCATAATATCGAACTGATAATTTAGATAAATGTATAATTACGGATTAATTAATTAATTAAGATGTACGATTTCAAGTACATAACAAATTAGTACTACATTGACCAAACCATGTCGTAGAACATTAGGCACAGCATTATGCCAATCTGAAATTTCACAAATGGTATTTTCATTAAAATAATTTTTAATACCTCTCAAAATGATTGTAAAGATCAGTCTCCGCAACGCCCGATCCAAATGTTTCGAATAACGTGATATTTTCAGGCTCCGCTGCAGTAGGAAAATAGATAGACTTCATTGCCACTGCAGAATCATGAGAACCAACGGTAAGGGGAGAAAGACACATAAAGGGACCTTGGTGATCATTGCCGGCGAGGTCATCGTCTCTGAGGTCAATATTAATATAGTGTTCTTCCAAATCGTCCAATCGCTGCACCCACCGATAGTTAAGAAAAAAAAACAAAAATAACATTAGCTTAGACTTGTACTGGGTGGGGGGATCCCACTCGACGATGTGATCCGAGATCCTGTCCGTGCAGTTGATTCAGATACCTTCAAACCTGTGCGCGACAAGAATTCGAGATCCACCAACCGCAATAATATACGAGGGAACAAATACCACCATGGGCCGATTCATGTTCCCAAGAAAGAAACAGGTCTCTGTTCTCCATTATTTACGAAATTAGCTCAATTCCGTCGTGTAAGATATTAAGAGTTTGTTATCATGGTAAGGCTTCATCCCCACCGTCCGTGTGGGGCAAACTGGACAAAGGATCGATGGGTATCATGAAAGCGGAGAACGTCGAATATGTGGCAAATTTGTAAAAAGGAGGAGAGTCGGACCATGCGTTGGAATGCGGCAGTGGCGATGGACGCGTCGGGGAACATCATGGGCTGCTCCGGTTCCATGTCCACGTACTCGGGCAGCGTCACCGCTTCAAACCTGCAAACAACCCATCGCCTTCCGATCATCATCTCACGGTCTTCGACGCTTAGTGAGGTTCCAATCATTCTTAACGGCTCCTCTCCCACATGATTTCTATTGTCTTTTTTTCTTTAAACGGAAACGGCAGGGGAGAGAGAGAGAGAGAGAGCACTTGGCCTGGGCTTTTGCGCGGGGAAGGACGGTTGGATCGGACACCGTTTTCACCTTCCACGCCGCATTGATCTCCACCTGTCATATCATCGGCGAATTAAAGTTCGCGTACACAACGGAAAGGAGTTCGGAAGAGGAAGAGGAAGAGCACGAGACAAAAGCTTTAGAAACTTCGAGGATCACCAGAAATCGCGTTACGTCGTCTGCAAATTACAGCAAATAATTAGACGAAGAAGATAACGTTGCAAGAGAAATCTGTAACTTGTAAAAATTCCTAGTTCGTCGCAGTAACAAGACTAGATAAGGACGAACCATAGAGGAGTTTGACCTTCCTCTCGTAGACGATCACCACGCCGCCTGACAAAAAACCACGAATGGATCGAGCGTTTGGAGTCGAAGAACGAAAGATAATTCGAGTCTAAAATAGATAGCAATGGATCAGATTAAGTAGATGGCTGGAACTTGCCCATGAGAATGCCGGAGAGGCGGAGGGCCATCGGGACCGATGGATTCAGTATCTCCTCACTGCGGTTACAGAGAAAGAGCGTCGATCAAGAAGCAGACGAGCGGAGAAGTTGAATGAACGAGGAGTTCAGATGGAGCTCACACCAGATTTTGATGATGTCAAGCTTATCGAGCTTCCTCCTGTTCATCTTGGCGCGCATGGTGGCCGCCATCCTTGATGCCAAAGCTCCAATCAGCCGATGCCTCTTTTCGCAAATAACAAAACGAAGTAGTCCAAGGAATCGGAGGCAGAGAATAAGAGAGGGAGGGGTCTCACCAGATCTGGCCGAGAGGAGCCTTCCTCGCGAGGAGCTGGTGCGAGTAGAACATCTTCCTCGCTCTGATCACCACGCTCCGTTCCTTCTCTTACGCGACGGCGACCACACAGAGGAGAAAGGAAAAGAGGAGGGGAATTTATAGAGGAGCACAAGCTAGAGGGTGGTGGGATGGGCAAATCGGTCATTTCGTTCCTCGGACCCGTCGCACGCTCGCAATGTAAGACAAGGCCGTTACCGGATACAGAATTAATTGTAGTATACCAAAAGCTACCGCAAGTTGTCTCCAACACAAGCCATACTTAATTGTCGCTTGATTCTTGCACTTAATTCTTGGCATGACATATAAGCTTAAAGAAAGCGAGGAACAGAAAAGAAGATGATTGATCGATCGCCAGCTTGATTGACTGTGTAGGTTCCACTCTCTTGTTGAACCTAAATCTCAAACCCAGAGGAATTGCACAAGACTTGCACTCGCGATTGGAACCTGATATAAGAAAAACATCAATTTACTCGATCACATTTAGTCTACATAGATCGAACGCAACAGCTGAGATCCTATTTTTTAGAGACTGAGATGCCTGCAAGTGTTGAATGTCATGCAAAGAACAGAAAATTGATGTAATATGATTTGCAGGCACCAAAACGCAAAGCAATTTTCCAACATTTACTTTGAATGCAATCTAATTTTAACTTTACCATATGGCATGAAAAGATCACTCAGGAAGAACCAGAAAATAAAACAGACACCATCACAATTAAATCCTACCTGAAGAATTGGTCGTGCACATCGATATCTCCAATTAGAGAAGTGGCAAAATAGCACACACCTTAGTGTTGGAGCTATCAACAACTAGAACTCACGCATGAACGATAAGACAACACACGTACAGTAAGTAAATAGCTGCAGCCATTCAGAACCATTGCAAATAGCTAAGCATCATCCAGTCCATGTCGCATGTACACATACCATTGTCCAGTCCAGCATTTAACAGAGCTGGCTTATCGACACATAACCAGCAGATGGCTTCAACAGACAACGAAGTGATTGCTGGAGTAGTAGGAAGCCCATTCAGAAGTCTAGACTACCATATCTATCTTTGCGTCACCGTGAACAGCAGCAATGGAGGACCTGATCATTTCGTCAGCATAAGATACATGATTGTCTGCTTTCATCTTGTGATCCTTCTTCGGGAGCAAACCTAAGCAAGTCTCTGGAGGCTCACCATGATATGCTTTGCAGATGTAAGCTTCAAATTTTTCATAATCCTGTAATATGTCAGAAACTTGCTTTAACACTGGATTGAAAATAACTTTGAGTAGCATATCACAGCCAGATTCATGATGATCAAGAGATTTAACTTCAAGTGATTTAGCTTATAACAATTAATCTTAATTGGAAGATTGTGTAAGAATGACAAGTGCAGATCTTCCTCAGAAATATGAGACAACTGGATGCTGAAGCAAGTGATCTCTTTTTTTATCTGAAAACCTATCATCCTTTTGCACTAAAAAATCGCTAAAAAAATCTTGTTGAAAAGGTAACTAAGGACAAGTAAATTTATTTTTTTTCTCGACAAATAATATCACTTTTGCTTTTGAGAAAAGGACAAGCTCATTACACCAGATTTACAGAGACAACATCAACATGAGTTACTTAATTCTAGATGGTAAGTTGCTATTGATAAGACAACAACATCAGAATCCAAGAAGAACCATGAATTCATCAGAACTATTTCAAATAATAACAGTTGTGCACAACCAGTTCTTTATAATATGTAAAAACTGACTCCAGAACATTTGTCACGATGACTACAGAAGTGAAAAATATTAATACAATCTCATATGTGATATAACTATGCAATGCAACATCAGGGAATGCATCTCAAGATTAGACAAATGGGAAAAATAAAAAATAAAAACAAAACTACATCTAAATGAAAGTTCTTAAAGGATTTAACAGAACCGTATTTGGGCCTCATTATGTAAGGCCTACAATAGCTTAAATCATTCACAACAGCATGATAAAATCATTAAGCAAATTATTGGTAAGACTTAAAAAGATGTCCTTGAAGACTCAAAAGAAATGACATAATAGTTTACTTAGGATTGATGGTGTTAAGATTCATAGATTCTAAAACTAACCTCATACAGTGGCTGCCCATCCACTACCACCCAGGGTACATATCTATGTGGGGGCTGAAGGGAATCTGTTTTCTCTGCATACTGTAATTCAAGCTGCCACAAGTAAAGAAAAAAGTATGTCATGTTCATCGAGCAGACTTAGCATTATTCGTTCTATATACCATCTGAATTGCTTCCTTATACCTACAGGAAACCATCTAATTGCAACTTCAGTTTTTGCTGCAATACCAACTGTTACTTCAAGTAATTTATAGAAAATTAAGAAACTTGTCATACAAATGTTTTGTGATAGGATATGCTGTTACCCTATTGTTTTTCTCCTCTCTGAATATAAAAAAAAGTTACAAGATTGAACATGCCCAAACATGCTTATCTTTTTAATCTTTTCGACTTTTGATATTTTAAGAAAAACAGAATCATAAATATTTGCCTTCTAGAGATTTTTTGAACAAACATAAAGCTGGAGTTCAAATGGGAATAACAAACACTTGGAATTTCACAGGTTTTTTTTTTCAGAAACATTCTGAATTAGAAGATTTTTTTACTCTCAAAAAAGTTTGGCAACAACAGAAGTTTTTTTCTTATCATCCCAAAAACATCATTACTGAGCATGTTACTTACCATGATTTTACACCTTTGTCCCTAAACTCAAAAGAAAAATAGAAAACAGGAAAGATTTCGAAGATACCTCTTTCCCATGTCCGCTATCATAGCAATTTAAAACAGCATTTGAATCCAGACCAAGTTTTGAGAAGCAGGATTCCCACTCGGTGTATTTATGCTCCAAAACCAGATGTTCGACACAATAAATGAAACTAAAATGTATGCTCTGCAAAAAGCTCCATGAATATTACCAGTTAAGCAAAGATATAGCATAAAGCCTTCCATTCAAACAATGACCCATTAAAGATAAAGAACAACAGATGAATCAAATTACAGTGCCAAAAAAGTTATTCAATTGTATTTTGGTTAGTGCATTTCAAAGTTCCTATCGAGGAAACTAACAAAAAATCATATTCAACTGCAACAAATAGACATCCTGATAAGTACTTGACAAAGCCTTTTTTTCTCCCAAAAAACAGTAGTTGATAAATCACATATAATTTCAATTTGTTATATGAACAAGGCAATCCATAAATAGAAGAGATGAGTAGCTATATATACCTGAACACTCGATTTAATAAGGGAACTCATGGAGGTGTTTCAATAGAGTAGTTTCTGCTGCAATTTTGTATGTGAAAATTTCGATATATTACAGTTTTTTCTCGCTCGTAACTTCTTTGGACTCTCAACAATGGAGTGGAAATATGGTATCATCATGTCTACTACAATAATCTTCTGGAACACCAAGTATTGTGTCGCAACTATGTTTTAGTTATTTGTATTGCAAGTGTTGCCCGACTTATTCCATCAATCGACTTGATTCCACCCAGGTTTCCAGGCACTAAGCAAATGATATAAAGAGATTATATGCACGCATAGTCTAAAAGTAATACATGAAGAGAGAACAAAAGAATTCTTCACCAGATCAGGCCAAGCATTGATGGCACAGGCTTCCACTGTGTTCAATAAGCACTCGTTGGGGCCATGCTGCAAAACACAAGATCGATTAGCTTGCTTGTTTCAGTTTCCCCTCTATTCTACATACAAGAGAATATGAAATATATCCATTCATTAATAAGAGAAAAAGATATCAAAATTGATATGAACTATAGATTGCCTGTATAAATAATTAACCCAAAATCAACACCATAGATTTCCCCCCAAATCAAGAAAAGATGGAAATATACTTGAACAGAAACAAGGCTCATCTGACCGACTGTGTACTATAAGCTTATCCGCATGGATCATTATGCGAAAAACTGACATCATATGCCCTACCTGTAATACAAGTTTAGCTAATGAGTAATTAAGCTGTATCAACATCATAAAGAACAAAATATTTTATGTTCTTTTCTCAAAGATTGCAAAGCCTCATTACGACACCCACGCGCCACATTTATCAGATGACTAATGATTTTGGGAAATTTAATGTGGTTCTGAACCTCTAATGATCGAAAAATAAGCAAATTGAAGCCGCTGCCTTGAGCATGGGTCTGGTTAAAATCTACAGCCAAGGTATCTTCGATACGACTGAGAGACGGATTAAGAAGAAGAATTAAAGCAATTGCTAGGCGACCTGGCAAGAGATGGAGGAGTTGGAGCCGAGGCGGGCGTTGCCATAGGGAATGAGGTCGAGGTCGACGATGGAGATGAGGCCGTCGTGGAAGATTTTGGATAGATGGTTGACGATGAAGTTGGAGCAGTAAGGGCAGAGGGTCTCGTAGTAGAGAGCCAGCGAAACATTCCGAGGCGAAGCAGGGGAAGAGGTGGTGGAGATGGCAACACGAGAAAAGGAGGATGAGGAGGCGAGGAAGGAGACGACGAGAAAGAGGAGAAGGCGAGCCGTAGTGGCCATGATGATCGCGAGGAGGAGGAGCTCGTCGTCGCCGGGTGGTCGATGGATAAAACAGGTGACGTAGGGTGTGCGGAGGAAACCGTGCCAAGCAAGGATGGCTCCGTGTCGGATCTTTTCAGGAATCGGGTTTTAGAAACCATTCGACAAGTGACGTATGCAGTACTCAGAAAAATATCATAAAATGGTGTATGACCGTTACATCAAGCGACGGCTGAGATGCAAAGTGAAAGCCGATATGACAAATGTTGACGAACCCTCTCACGTTTCTTATGCAGCCATGATGATCACACGTGGCTTACATGTGACACTCATTGATCGTCCGACACGTATTCATCGTGAGGTGATGATACGTAGCTAAGTGATCGATCGTCTGAATCGGAGATGGACACAACGAACCTATGCGAGCAATAGATTCGACGGGCATTGAGCGTGAGTCTTCACCCGAAACGTTGCATGTTCTCCCCTACCATCGACAATTTTGGGATAATTATCTTTAGTCACTTACAAATGGACCCTCTATGTATATTTTCACGGACATAACTTTACTTCAATATTGATCCATTACTCGGAATAGATCGAACCAAAGAGCATTTGTTAGAAATACCCCTACCTTAATTTTACGAGTTCAACGCTCTATAAACAATGACTCAGTTAGATCCGAATCATCATCTCAACTATAATCATAATAAATATATATATATATATATATATATATATATATTCCTTCTTACATGAAAAAAATATTTTACTCATGTGTTCATCAAACTTGCCACCATCTCCTCCTTACACTATCCTTATTTTTTTTTTCGGATCACATTAGTTTTTATCAAATCCGTCCTTACCTCTACAGATCCTTTGACACTCGTTGAACTCTCCTACACATCTTGTACTCATTATCCTTACTCACGATATAAGCGACCAATGACAAAAGTATAAATGGAGGGGGTTGAAGGCAAAGGAGAGGGTTGTGATTGTAGAGGCAAAAGCGGGTCTAGCAAAAACTAATGAAATCCGTAAAGAAAAAAATGATAGTGCTAGGTGGAGGCGATGGCAAGTAATATCATCTATTTGAAAAGAAAAGGTGCTTTACAAGAATTTTCGAAGATGAGAGTGCTAGCTTAGAATTTTTTTTTTATTATATATATATATATATATATATATATATCTCAATAGTGAATTCTTGAAAAAAATACCCACAACATTGAGTTTTTTTTTTAGAGCACCACTGTCTGAAAAAATTATTTTGCTGCATGTATTTTGTCGCTTGGCTCGCTAATACTTGTGACAGTGTAGGTTGTCAAGAGAGGAGAGGGAATAATTGGTGTTGCTAACTCGCGAGGGGAAAGGGATGATCAGCTAGGTGGGATTAATCGCCTGCAAGGGTATAAGCAATAAGAGAAAGAGGATAGCTAGCGTTACTTGCTAACTCGTGCATAAAGGCACAAGTAACCATTAAAAAGAAGGAGGTACTGATCACGAAGGACGAGTGAGGGCTGATGGGTGTGCCACAGTTAGGCATGAGCAGAGACACGACAGAAGACGATGATTGATAAGAGTAAAATAATTATTTTAAAAAGTATTTCGAAAAAATCTTTAAAAATTCTTTCGGAAATTCGCCCATATATCAAATATTATACATATTAAGAAATTCTTTTGTCTCAAAATATAGCCAGTGACAATATCGTGAATAAAGCCATTATGACGATCTTTGGCCCTGAGGGCACGTGGTAACTGGACGAAGTGGGTTCCACAAGTAAACTTTTATCTACGCCTATGTCACGGCACCCGTTACCCACCCCCTAAATGATCTTGATCATGCGGGGCCCGCTTCTTTTGCCTTCCGGTGTGAACGAGGCGGGTACGAAACGTAGCTTAGGCGGGCCCCACGACACATAAGCGGCGGAGGGAACACGGAGGACCTTTAACGCCTTCCCTACTCCGTCGTAAATCTAAACGTTCCTTGCTATGCCATTGGACGGTTCCGATTTGATCGATCAAAGAATCAGCGAACCACGGCGCGGGCTTCATAAAGGCCGAGCGGGCGAACAACCCTAGGCGGCAGCGGCAGCGGCAGCGGCAGGGGCAGCGATCTTTTCATCGCCTTGGGCTCTCTCGTCTCCGTCGCAAAGGTACCAATCCCAAGCATAAACTGTCCTTAAGATCGACCTCAGTTCTGATAGTAATCGATCGTCTCTGCTTCCATTTCGCATAGTGCTTTTTTTTTTTTGGTATGTTGTTGTTGTTGATGGGATTTATCGTTCTGGAGTCGATGCATGTGGTCGGCTTGGGGTTCTTCTATTAGAGTACATACAGAGGGATTTGCGTTTAGGCTTTGCTTGGAATGCTGGTGTCTTTTGGCTGATCTTCATAAATGATATGCAGATTACTCTGTCAAAGATTTCCGCAGTATATATTTTAGATCTTTGAGTTTATTGATGCGCACCTACTCGTCCCATTTCGTTGGACTCACTTCTAATGTTTACTGTTCCGTGCATCAATTATTTCTGGTGTAGAAATTTGTATCGTGTATTGTTCATCATGTTAGATTTATGGTAATGTCACCTTGGTCTTTACTAGTTATGGTCATGATTATAGTAGATCAGAACAAGTTTTAGAAAATTTGTCCAGTTATGCTACTTCTCATTTATCATGTCGTAACGTCATCACTTGTATTTCTGGAACCTGTTAGAATTTTAGGATTGCAGCAGGCAAGACAAAGTTGTTTGCTTAGTGGATGAGACACAGTATAATTTATGTTTCCAGAGTCAGTAGCAAGCCGATACATTCCATGATTCATCTTATATCTTTCTAGACAAAAAAGTAGATGATTTCTATTTTTCCAGTTTTATATTTTTATCTCCTTCCAAATCTGTGTAGGTTTGATTACTATCATCAACCAAAATGTTTACTGCAAGGAAAAAGATACAAAAAGATAAGGGTGCTGAGCCGACCGAGTTTGAGGACACTGTTGCCCAGGCTAGTTGTTAATCTTGGTTCTGTTTTCCTGTTGCTTTTACGAAAGATTATAATGAATTGTTTTTATTAATTTCAGGCATTCTTTGATTTAGAGAATGGGAATCAGGAGTTAAAGAGTGACTTGAAGGACCTTTACATCAACTCAGCTGTGTGAGTTTTAGCATATCAGTCTTCCTACTTTCTCGCATGAACAAGCATAAAGCTGCTTATTGTTTTGTGCCTTGTCTGGTTGTCTGATGCAGTCAAGTGGATGTAGCTGGCAATAGGAAAGCTGTTGTTATCCATGTTCCGTATAGACTTCGGAAAGCCTTCAGGAAGATTCATGTGAGACTTGTTAGAGAATTGGAAAAGAAGTTTAGCGGGAAGGTAAGCCAGGCCTGGGTATATCTTTATGTTGTATTGGTTAGATGATTTTAGGCTCAACCTGGAATTAATAAAATTTTATTCTTTGAAGAAAGAAACATGAGCTTTTTATGAACCACATGCAGTTATCCATTCAATTTATTTTAAAGAACTTATGGTGATCTAAATGATGCCATTGCATAAGTGCTATCTGGACAGATTTTGTTTAAAATACACCGTCCAGCTGTGGAAAGTTTCGGGAAGCAGTTCCATGGCTACTATTCATAACTACTAAGATTTTCTTGTGAAGATTAGGTACAATATGATTTAAAGCGATTCCGTGGTCTTCTGCCATTGAAGAGTAATTCTCCTATTTCATGAATAATAAAAAATCCAAGGGATGTGCTGATGTCATGATTCAGTTGCTATCTCATAGGTCTTTGGAAACCACTATCTTCGCCCGTGATCTCAATATTTTGACATCAAGCTACCACATTTAACATGCAAAATTCATCCTAGATCATCACTAAAGTTCTTTTGATTATATATTGGGTATTGACATTTTAAAAGTAGCTGTAATTTATTTTGGACATCAATCATTATGTTTCTGAGCTCTGTCTTAAGATCATCGTGTTCATTGTTTGTCAGTTTTGAATCCAGTATTGTTGGTTCCTGAATGTAACTGAACCTTTTTTATTCTAAAGTTCATTTTGTTGCTTTATATGATAGGATGTGATTCTCGTTGCTAGTCGAAGGATACTGAGGCCACCTAAGAAAGGTTCTGCCGTTGTGCGCCCTCGCAGCCGCACTCTCACTGCCGTTCATGATGCCATCTTGGAAGATGTAGTTTACCCTGCTGAAATTGTTGGAAAGCGCATAAGATATCGTCTGGATGGCTCTAAGATCATGAAGGTGTGTTCCCATTGAGCAAGTGGTCTTGATTTTCAGTTTTCTTTTTTCTTTCTATCCACTTCTTTGATATTAAAATATCAGAATATGCTTGATCAATAAGAAAATCATATCATGGTAATATAGCTTATTTAGTATGGTCAAATTTGTAAATTCCTTGTATTTTTTAAAAATGGTGTTTTGTGTTGAATAGTTTACTATAGTTTGTTGGTTTTATCTGTCTCGTAACATTTATTGGAATTCGTAGGGAGATGATCAACACATCATATATGTGATTATATGTTAATATGGTCTATTTTCTCATATTGATTTTACTCTGAAAAAAATTATTAGGATGACCGGAAAGATGTTTTCTGCATCTTTTCACCTGAATAGATTTTATCCTGTTGTTCAACACATAGTAGGTTACTACTGATGAAACTCCTTGTCAAACCATAAAGAAGGTTTCAAGTTTCTCTTTTCAGTGGTATATCCACACAGTTTTGTGCTATGCAGTTTGTTCTTTTCTAAAATTATGGTGTTTTACAGTTTGTTAAAGAGAGTCTGATGTTATAAATTTTGATTCAACAGATTTTCCTTGACCCAAAGGAGCGGAATAACACGGAATACAAAACAGAGACCTTCACGAGTGTTTACCGGAGGCTTTGTGGGAAGGACGTGGTATTTGAGTACCCTGTCACCGAGAGTGCATGAAAATATTTATCACCAGCTTAGTATTGTTATTAAACTTATAAATCGGGAGACAATTTTGCTGAGAAGTACCAAGTTCGGTTTAATTTGGTAAATTGAAGATACTTAATGATTTCATGATCAGGAAACTAGCATCTTTGCATTACTGCCATTTCATTTTCTTTTTTAGTCATGTGCGTTTGAGCTGGGATCTGATTTGTGGTATTTGGATATTCAATGCGGATAAAAAAGAATTTGTACCACCAGGATCTAGATTTGCAAGTAATTGTGGATCTAATATTATGTGACTGGTGTTTGACTTCACGAGTTAATAGATCTTAGGATTTAATATTATCTCTTAATTCTTATGATTTATTCATTCTTATGGTTTATTCATGTATTTGTACGCTTTAATAGATCTCTTAATTTTTATAGTTTATTCGTGTTTTATATGTGTTAATAGATATTAGAATCTGTTTATAGAATATATTAATTCATAATAAATTATTAATATAATGATATATAATTTAAAATTTTAAGAAAATAAAATTTTCATCAACGGTGTGAGGTGATGTTATTATGAAAAGCCATTGTTGTCTAGTAGGGTATCTTTGTTCCTTATCTCTCTCTCTCTCTTTGTCGTGTTTCATAGGAGAGTTGTTTACAAGGGTAGAACTACTCGTCTTGAGGTTCTAGTTTTTTTTTTTTTTAATTAATTATTTTAATTTTAAATTATATATGTTAATTTAAATTTAAAATGTATATGTTATGTTTTTGAAAATATAGTAAATAATAAGGATTTAAGTGGTTCAGGATCAAAATTATAAATTTTAATTTTAAATTATATATATATATATATATATATATATATATATATATATATATAAATATAATTTATCATGAATTAGTATGTCGTTAATTAGGTACGAATAAATTATAAAAGTTTGAGAGATATTTTTGAAAATATAGAGAATATTCTATATACGAATAAATTATAAAAATTTAAGAGATTTTTAAAAATATAAGAATTATTTAGATACGAATAAATCATAAAAATATAAGAAATTTATAAATAAAATTATATGAGTGATTATAATTATTTGAGGTAGAATGGATTTATCGTAATTTCTGGGTTTGAATGAATCCCGTCTTCGCCGTTTATTGTTTTCTTGATATTTGATCTCCTTGACGGGGCATGAACTCGTGCGGAGGCGATGCCCCTGGTAAGAGAGGGACGGCGTTAAAGGCGAGGCGTGACCACCATGGTAGTTTCTCGTCATCTGTTGCACATTTGACAGTGCTGGAGACGGCGTTACAGGTTAATAAGCTTAGCAATTGCAGAACGCAAAAGAAAAGGAATACGTAAGTCGTAACTTTTGTTTAGCTCTGACAATGATACTATATTCTGTGGTGTTTTTACCTTTCCGAGTCCTAAGTCGTAACTTATCTTTAGCCCTTTGCTCAAAAGAGTCTTGACTGTCGGTTCCCACTGAACCGGTGACGTCACCAGCGCTAGAAAGGACAGCCATGCAAAAGAAACTATTAATGATCATTGTGAAACAGTATGGCGCAGTAAATGTAACTGCAACATGGTAACCACAATCTTCTGGATTGTAGCAGGATCCGAGTGTAGATGGGCATCCGCGTTCGAGATAACCGGTACCCTTGGAGTTCGGATTTCCGTTGCCGCAAGTGCAGCCTCTAATCGGAGCATGCACCGGTCAGCAACTGTTTAACTCTGTCTCCAGTCAGCTTCAGAATATAGTTTCGCATAAATGTACTTAGAAACTAGTTATATTTTAGAAAGATTGCATAAACATTCCAATAATCTCTCATAAACGTATGAAAAATGAGCATTCCAAGAATTTTATTGACTATATATAAATATATTTAAAGTCAAAAAAAAAATTGCCTTGCTCTCTTTGGAGGCCATCGCCTCAAGTAAAATAAGAAAAATCAGAATGTGACAGAATACTCTTCAGATATTTTTCTCATAAGAAATTAAGATCCAAGCTTCGTTGCCTAAGTAATAAACTGCTGGTGAAAGAAACCACATTCATCAGCTCTTCAGGTTGGTTGGTTGCCTGTGTAATGGCCAGCCAAGTAAGCCCATACTGTCTTAAGAAAAGCCGCTAGCCTCGTCGCCATTGAATAATTAGCACGATCATGTCCCCTTTTGGTCTTCAGCTTACCGGATTTTGATGATATTACCTTGTAGAACATGGGATATCAAGTTGCTGACAAAACCTGGAAAAAGAACAACCAATGACTTTTATCTTGATATTTCATGATGGCCAAGTATAGACGATATTCTCTCCTTCAGCTTCTGAATGGTCTGCGCAAAGTGAGAGTATGTGAGTAGGAACTCTCTGGTGGTTAAGAAAACAGCCATCCAAGCTATGAACATATTAAAACATCTCACCAAGTAGGATAATTTTGCCCATCTATGAGCAGATGTTGCTGCTACCTTTAGATGACAATCGCCAGGAAGGTTGTAAGAGACAGAATATGTAGAATTTTCAGTTGCTTCTGCAACCCAAAGATGATTTGTCTGATCCCTCGCTCGCTTCACCAGATTATAGAACCCAACCTACATAAGGCACGGTGCTAACGATGAATATAAGCTCTGGAAATATACGAGCATTAATAGCTAAAATTGATACTCAAATATAGATTTCATGAGAAATTTCTTCCCCAAGGGATTGCTCCACATTATCACATACTACGGTTCCTTCATGGTGGTGGCTGAACAGATCCTTGTCCACCATAGGTGACGAGAAGCTGACAGCAAGCAAACAATCATGTTGTTCCTGATATTGAGAAGTTGAGCTACAATTGCATCCGTCTGTAATGAAAATCCATTGCTTTTTCTGGCGTCCAGACATGCAAACATCCTCGACATGCAAAATCATTGCTGCAATATCAAATTCACTAAAACAAGCAGCACAACCAGTTAGAAGGGAACTGAAACAGGAAGACAGAAGTCATAGATACAATGAGATTTGAGAGATGAAAGAAAGGCGCAAGATTTACCTTGCTAGAGGTATCTCACCCAAATTTGACAAGTTGACTGATTTGCGAGGATTAAAAAATGGTCTGCAGGAAATAAGGTCGATAAATTAGTTATAAGGATGCTTTTAGTTTAACCAACCAATGTCACAATTTGCTTACTCATATTTATCAGCTTCCGTCGAGGGCAAGTTTTTCCATACTGTGGAATATCCACCACCTTGAAGATAAAGGACATCCATACTAAAGTTCAGTGGCATAAGCCCTGAAACATCGTATATTTTTCCTTCTACCAGGTCAACTTTCTGTCGGACAGCATGACAAGGAAAGCAAAAGTCGTCTTTAAACTCTGTTTGAAACAAAGTTTATGAAAGTAGAAGACTTGGGGGAAAGAATTAAATGCCTCACGGATAAAAGCAATTTAGTGCATCACCTCCAAAGGGAATGCAGCGACTAAGTTAGAAAAAAAATTATCAATGATGGTAAATTTTTCATGTCAATTTATCTATCTAGCAGAATAAAAGAGCAACAGCCACCGAATATAAGGATTTGTGTGAACTGTCTCGTTACCTCTTTCCCTGCAGTAACTAAATTTTCATGCTTTCACATATGTGATTTCGTGAACAGAAGAATGAAGAGATTTAGGAGCAATAGAAGCATTATTCCCACCATTACCTGATCCTCAGTTGGGCTCCAGATTGTTATCAAGCCTTCCCTGAATCGGCCCTTTCTGCATGAGTATTTACTGGTTAAACCTGCCACCCTAACCCTCATAAAGGGCGTGACCTCCCTTGAAGCAACGCCAGCATCTTTCAAAGCTTTCTCAATCATCTTCTGCAGATGTGATTGCCTAATCTCCTGGAGTTGAACCGTACATCTCTGAAAGGGTTTTCCAGATCGAACCAAATTTGAAGGAACAAGAACCGATACCAACCTTTTGCTTTGCCTGGTAAGTTGAGAAGGAAAATAGTTGCTCTGACGTCATATCTGCCATTAAAACTTCAGGCTCAGCAGCAGTCTCAAGTATCTTACAAAGTTTTGCCCCTTCATCACCATCATTTATGTCGACAAAAACATCCAATTGCTCAGACATAATAGCCTCTGCAATATTACATCGTCTGCAGTGTAACCATATATCTCAAGTGAAAAACTAATGCCATTTGTATATCAGATTATGATATTATCATGGAAAATGATGTCAACAAGAGCAGCATGATGTATCTGATTACAATAGTATCATGGAAAATAATGCCCACAAAGAGCAGATAAACTAAATACGAGGAGATGACACGACATGCAATTTCTAAACAAAATGGATAAAAATTTCCAACAAATGCCGAGGGGAAAAGACTCTGGCAAAAGAATTCATAGTGCATTAGATGGAATGTGACGCAAGTTAATGGCCTCACATATGCACCGAATTCAGGGTTCAGTGTTCTAATTTTGATGTTTTACCTCCTTTAGCATCTTTGATGCTTTACTGCTTGAATATGTTCATCTAGACCATCTGACAAACGCAAAGACCCCTAAAAGTTGTTCGCACCACCTTTTCTACTTGCCAAGAGTTTAGAGAAAACGAAAAAGGACATTATCACCAAAAAAATATAGGATCATCTTATAACGAACGAAGCTGTCTTTTGCCTAGTAACCTACCATGGTAGACCATTAAGACAATGCAAATAGTGTAGAGCTATCTGTTATGCAAAGTTTAAGAATAAGATAAATGAGCACCTCTGGTTGTATATCTGAAGTGCCTTCTTTTCCAATCTTTCTGATCTTACAACATATGCACCGTCAGGAAACCTGAGCCCAGCTTTAATGAAGTTATGCCACTATGATATACACTTGTGCCTAGAGACTTTATCCAGTAGAAAAAACAAGTAGGATACCTCTCCTTGTATAAAACGGGGTAAACCCTTGTAATTCCCACCAAAGTTCGGGGGATTTTACCCCCAGAGACTTTGATGCAGCTAAAAGCCAAAGGAGCAGAAATTCTCTTGCCTCCAAATATTAAGAAAGTAAGAAATGAATCATGCTATAAGAAACATATACGATATGCAATCTGATAACCACAAATTTTCAACAAAAACTACTTACAAAATCCGAGTTTCTCATCCCACTGAGCCCTGTAAGTCCCATTTATATGTATCAGCATATGGACTGTCTTTGATGCCTAAAGAAAAGAAAAAAAAATTGATAAGACTACAATATTTCAAATTCCAAGGTGTTTACTAGATAGAGCCTTGAAAGAAAAGGGACCTCAAGAGATGAAACAGGTCCAACCCAACCACATAGCCCAGCACCACAAATCTGCAAGTTAAGTTTGGCAACCACATGATTCATTTAGAAATGGCAAAACAAATCACTACACAGCAATATCTAAAATTAAAGGATCCGCCCTACCCGAAGCTTTTGGCCAACAAACAGCTTTCCAGCAGCAAGCTGTTTCAACAGCCATACATCTAGCAAGGCATCCAAAGAGTACCTGAAGAAGTGCGAAGAATTGAACACATGCAGAACTCGGCTTATCTTTTTCGAGAGATAAGGAGAAACATTGACTCACCATCCATCAGTTAGTTCTATTCGAGTTTGACAATTAATTTTGGTCACTGTTGAACTACTGTCATAAAGTTTCTTAATATCTTCATCTGGATAATTTGAATCATTTGCTTTTAGCATTGTTGGTCGTGAAGTAGAATGGATTGCTGAAACACATAGAACCATCATAGATGCAGGCGATGCATCCCCATCCAAGATTTTCTTTAGCGCCGATCTATGACCATAGTTTACTTCCCTCTCATACCTGACATCCACAGACAGACATCACAGATATAAAAACTGCATATTATCAAAAAACAAGAGAGTGTGAGTTAAACCTGCATTTCAATTCCTCAAGAACATTGCAAACTGTTAAGAATTTGATTCCAACTTGAGTTGAATAGCATCTCTCGAAAGATGCAAGTTTCCAGACAATCCATCTGTAGTGATTTGTTACCCACCTAATGCATAAATCAATAAAAAGAAAAAAATTAACAATAAAAGCTACGATAGAATTCATCATATCCTTAGCTGGCAGATTTCAGTGCCTTTCATGCACCACTGTAAGGAGGTTTCTGCTATACAAAAAATAAATAAACAGCACAAAAGCAAAAGCATGTAGGAGAAATGGTCTGGACAAGGACCGCACGTATTGGGCATACCAAGGTATGCTGGTTGATATATACAACACAGGCACAACATTGGCTAGCATGGTATGACATGGAAGCATGGCACTGGTTGGCACAATGCTCGTGATAGCCCTACATGCTCAACTATGATGGAATGTTACATGCACAAGGATCATCACGAAATTCAAAATTTTCAGTTGACACAAAACATCCTATTTAATTAGGCTCTAAATACATGTGCGACTAGCCTAAAAATAAGAAATACACATATATTAAATGGACAAAGACAGTGGTTCAAAGACAATAGGAAAAGGTAAGCTAATTTAGATTTTCATTATTTAATGCAAGATAAATACTGTCCAATATGAAGTATACATAGATATTGCATATTTCTATCATGTTCCATGATACATACCATGAGTAATTTTAGTGCAGAATCCGTATAATCCTTAAGTGACCTGTATGGACAAATGCAGAAGCAAAAAATGCAGAATAAAATAAGGAAGCATGTGGTCCACATATGTGTCTGTATGATAATAAGCTTGATACAATTAATAAGCATATTTTAGTGTTGGTTGAATTAGAAATTTTCAGAAACTAGAGAACATAAGCTCAATTGAGCTAAGGTAGGCCTTCTTGACTATTTCTAAATAAAAAAATAAAGTAGCTGAATGTTTGTCACCTTGGACCTACCAATCTTGTCCTGGTCTTCAACTAAGCAGATCAAATTATCCTAGATAGAAGCTATCATTTATACATAATCGTTAGCCATTACAATGAAGACTTTTCAGTGAGCTTGTCAGATCCATGAAAATGTATGCAAATACAATCTGATGGCCAAACTTGTTTACAGCATATTCCCTTATTACAGAAGATGAATGTGCACTAAAATCAATTAAGATTTAAAAAAAAATGCAAGCTTGAAACTAAGAGTATAACATACTCTTTTGTGGCATTTGATGATGATGCACCAGACTTGAGCAGCATGCCCTGAAAGGCTTCTAATCCAATTTCATCATGATGAAATGCATCATAAAACCTGTAAGTCACAGCATTATCTGCATCCATGTTGCTCACTTCATGTGGCAGGGATCCAGACTGGGTAATGCAGCATTTAACCATGTATGTCAGGTTTTGACAATAGTGACATCATGAACAAAAGATAACAAAAGATGAACTACAATGTATAGCATTAGTACCAAATCTTGGCATGTTGGAGGACCACCAAAGAAGTCCTTAAGATTCTTTCTCTTCAGTTGAAATGGATATCGAGTGGATATCCTACCGCAGCTGCTACTTTCTGTTGTTGATGGTTTGGATGAACCTACAAAGTCAAGGACCTCTAAATACCTTCATCCAAAAATTGGCATTATGACAATTGGTTCTTACGCAGTCCATTCATTTTACCAGTAGCCAAAAGAGAAGTGCTTCCCTTCAAAGGAGTGATGAATCTAGATCATAAATAGAATGATCATATAAAATATAAACAATGGCACAGGTATAATAAAGATAGAAAATAATAGCTCAACATACCTAGAGTTGCGTGGCCTTTTAAATGGAGAAACATAACTCGTTTTGCCAGGTCTTCTCTTCTCGTTGGGAAGCCGATTCATATTCATACAATCTCCAGCTATGTTCGAAATATCAATCAGTGGTCCACCTAAAGACATGCCATCACCATTCTCAATCCTTCTAACAATTTCAACAGCACTACCAGCAGAGAGAAGGTCATCTTTTTCAGGCTTTTGATTGACAGGTGTTTTGTTGCCTGAGTAAATATTCTCCATAGCGAAGCTTCTGGCATTCTCCTGATCTAGAGTATAACTATCAGACTTTATTTTCCGAGTGAGAGAAAACTGCCTTCTCTTGGTAAGAGAAGGTGGGGTCCTTGAGACAAGCTTGCTCATTCCCCCACAATGGGGAGAATGAGGAGATGAGATGTTCTCTTTATTCCAAAAGGTGTCGTCGAGATTATTCTTATTTCTTAGAACTGAGGACAAAGGTTGATCTAGTGTGATGTTGTTCTCTGAAGCTTCTATATCTGACTCCCCAAGAAGGTTCCTTGCACGTTTTAATGCATCATTAGAAATTGATACATACCTTCCACCGGCAGTTTGGAACTTGACAGGAGACTGTCCACAATCAGAAGAATCCAATTTATGCTCCAAAGTTTTCTGTAGCTGACCATTGGTTAAGTAGCTTCCTGTTGAACACAATTTATTGATGCAATTTTCTGGACTTCTTTGAACTGAGTTCACATCAACACAGTCAAGAAGACTTGTTCCAGCAGTTTCCTGATTCATGTCCCACCTAAAATTTTCGTGCAACTGTTCTGCAAAATAGATTGATTTCTATGTATCAAACACCAGCTGAAAAAAAAAACTTGAAAATGATTCTGAGAATAAATATAAGGTCTATTGTTACGTTAACAAGATGCATATAGCTTTAAATGAAAAGATGAAAAAAGCTTTCCTGAGGTAAATTTTTCATGAGCAGTATATATTTAAATGTTATCCATGTGTATCATATTATCCATTTAAAAATTTTAATCTGAAAGATATTGAATTAGTTCCAAATTACAATCAGACAATATGATATGCAGAGATAATATAAATGTATTGATACCAACTACATACACTGTTATTCAACTATTTTTTTAAGTTTCAAATGAGCAGTATATCTGCTTATAGAAACATCATTTGCATTTCATTTTTCTTTACCAGAATGCAATACCGTTTGCATTACAGGGAAAGAGACTTAAGAAACAGCACATTTCATGGATTCCCATGCATAGATACATTGCTCACTTAACAGATTCTCCCTCTGCATATACATGGATGAATATATATGTGCTTGTGATAAATGTCTGCTTTAATGAGCAGTTGTATTGCAAAATAAAAGGTATTTTTCAATGTGAAAGAAAAGAGTAGTGCATTGCAAAGTTAATATTGACAGTGACCTGTCTTTGGATTGCTTCCATCAATAATAGACAGTGCCTTTTCAGTTGAAGGATTGAGTAAAACTGATTTTTCATGCCCATCATGATTGTTTCTGCCACATTGCAGAGGATTTGGAGATTCTGTACATGAGCAAAATATTCAGCGAATAGTGCCTAATACAAGTGAGAAAAAATACTTCTAAAAGGGAAATACAAAAAATCAATTATTGTAACAGCAAAGTTGGGGGGTGCAGAGTAGTAGAATTTAAATCTACCTTCCAATCAAGCACATGCATGGTCCTACAATCTACTTGGAACATGTTATATGTTGTATTATATGTGTAAGCAATCTTGTAACTTGTAAATTCAAGGAATAGAAAGGGCTGGATGGACCTTCTAATGTTCTTTGCAGTTTGTGCAACCAAATCATGCAATTTCATATTCCAAGCACAATTTGGAGATAGGATGGTATGGATCCCCCGACACATAACAGGAATTCCTCCACTGTGGGTGAGACTGTGTTCCAGATCACCTTACTTAAAAGATTCTATGGTATCCACGATAATCAAGTGTTACAAGGAAGTAACCACTTGTGTAATCCATGTGCAACTCTTACATCAAGAAACTTAGCCAGGAAGCCTACTCTCTTGTATTTCTTTCTTCCCATTGACTAAGAAGGAAAGATGTATGCACATCAACTCTAGGTTTTTTCTCAACAGTTATCAAGCACAATAAAAGCATCACATTAACTTAAGAATTTTATCTTGCATTCTTTTTTTTCAAGGGAAGATGTCCGTATCACATGAACCATTTTCCATGTCAATAATGTAAATCCATTTGGGCAGATCTCTCTAAACTGTTTACACAACCATAAGTGTGTTACATATGAATCACTTTCTCTTGAGAAATCTTCTAGGGTTCACAAAGAATGATACATTTGCTGATGTCATCTAAAAGCAACTTTACGAAAATCATGTTACCACCACTGTTAGACTTGGACCTCTGGTATTGAAGAATTTATTACAAAAGATATACAGAAAGATATATAACTGAAATGCATCAGCAACACAAACATAAGAAATTGGCCATAAAGCTCTAATACACAAAGAAAAGATTACAACTTAATCACCTTTCTCCATATTTTCTCCTATAAAGATAGCTGCTGCCTTTCTAATTGAAGATTCTTTTACTGTGACTGGCTTTCCTGATCCAGTACTAAACATCGGAAACAGCTCATCTTTGGCACCAACATCCAAAGTTACCTTATCCCCTAAGAGGAAGAACAGCATTGTAAACAGAGATTTATTTTTTTCTGAGTATCAATGGAACAACATCTTAACACAAACAGATATTGCAAACACTGTACACTAATATAAAGTAAATTCATCCAATAAAGGTATTTCACTACTTCAACAACATCACACCTGCTGCATTAATAGTTTGTGGTTGTTCAAAAAGAAAAGGCAGTTATATTTTCTACTAGAAAGACAAGTGTATATGAGCAACACAGCAAAAGTATTTCTCCAACCAGAGCACTAATGAAAAGTCACTATAGTGACAAGACCAGTTCTGAAACCAAATACATCTGAATCTAAAAGACCTCTGTTGCAGGAGAGTCTATGTTCTAGATTATCTTCTCTCTTTTCATGAACACGAAGGAAGGCAAGTTATCTTCTAAACACTGTTGTGAGATCTTCTAAGCTGGTAAGATGTATGCACATAAAATATGTTCTTCTATCAATGGTTAATGCTTATAAGAACCTTTTTATGCTGATAAATCAATATTTGGTCATCTTTGGTACGACCCCATAGACTCGCGAGGAATTGTCCGTTTTGGGCGTGCCCGTATGTTTTTGTCCTTTCGGACTCACGAGCCTCAAAAGATGCCTCTGAGGGTAAGAGTGACCCGAAAGGTTTACAAGCCCTTGATTCCCTTACTCCTCAACTAATGTGAGACTAAATGTTCTTATCAGTGCTCCCTCCCGGAAGGGAGCTAAAAGCTCAGAGCCCTTTTTCTAGCACTAATTTGATAAGTCAACACTTGATCATCATTGGTGTGACCTCATAAGCTCGCGAGGAATTATCCGTTTTGGACATGCCCGCACAATTTTGCCCTCTCAGAGCTCATGAGCCCCAAAAGGTATCTCTAAAAGTAAGGGTAAGGGGGCTTATAAGTCCTTGGTTTCCTTATTCCTCAACCAATATGAGACTAAATATCCTTCATCATATGTTAAGCTTTTGAAGTTGTTTTCATCCTCGTTAATTTTGGTTTCGAAAAAACAATAATATGAGTAGCAGAACAGGAGTTTCTCTGTTTAAGCAAATAATATCATTCTGTATATACTCTAGCAATTTAAAAATGAGACTTCAATCATGGATGATATTTAAGTAGAGAAAAACAACCAACATACCTTTATTTATACCATTTCCTTCAAGAACAACTGCTGCTTTCCTAAGTGAAGATTCTTTTATAGTAACTGACTTCCCGGATCCAGTACGAAACAGTGGAAATCGATCATCTTGACCACCTGAAGTTGTTTCAATCCCTAGAAGGAAACAAGAAAATTACTTATATAAACTAAATAAATTCATTATTTTTTTCTGAACCCCTAACAAAATTATTCCACAATACTTTTCCAGTATTAGTAATTAAGTATACTGCTAATATAATTTTACAACCGTCATAAAAGAACACGATAATAGCATACCATGTCTTATTGATCCACTTGTGTCCATATCGCCCGCTCCTCCGAGAACAGACCTCGCCTTCCTGATGGAACTCTCGCTCACCGAAACTGCTCTCCCGGTTCCCGTCCGAAACATCGGAAACCTCTCTCCATCTCCACGGCCACCATCTCCACCCTCCGGAAGCTTCGGACGAGCTAAGATTTGAAGGAGAAGGTACATCACAACGAAAGGTCTCAGATCCAACATGCCAGGCACGAAAGCGAAAGATCGAAAGGGAGAAACCTAGGGTCGAGAGATCCGCCATGGAAGGGAGGCGATGATCGGGGTGGCTATCCACTCCGCGTGCTAGGGTTCGGAGCGGCGGCTCCGGTTGCACGCCGGGATCCCCGGCAGCGGCGGCCCACTGGAAGTGACCATCGGCGGTAGGAAGTATCTCCCATGTTGGGAGGTCCGTCGGCGGCGGCGGCACCATTTGGCTCTGGAGGCTTCGCTTTCCCCTGTCACTTCAAGAGACGAGAGCGAGAGGAAGGCCAAACGAAATATTTTGGAGCGCGAAGAGGGAGAAGCGAAGGCGGGAAAGCGCTACTAATTTTGAGTGGCGGATTTGGGCGGGTCCCATTTCTAAACGACTGTATTGTTATCGGAGAGTTGATAATATATACCATATTTTCTTTCTCATAAGTGGCTGAAAGAAAATTATTTTAATTGAATTAAAGGTTTCCTAAAATCCCACTTCAAATTACAATTCATTTTTTATTTATCAAACGCGCTCCAATCCATTTTCAACAGAAACTACAGTACATCAAATGGACTCCCATAGCCATCTCAAACTTATGTATTATTTGTAGGACGATTTTTTATAAAATATTTCTATTTTAGGTATTTTCTAAATGACATCTTATCTTTTGTTTTTTTCCCATGGAGATTAGTATTTATAGTTCTTTTTAATTATTTAAAATCTTATGTTAAGAACTTTGATTTTTTTTATAAATCAATATATATATACACTTACTTTATAACTTAATTTTAATTAAAAATTCACTCATTACTTATGACCTTTTTTTTTCTTTTCCTCCTCCTCTTAATTGTTAGACATGATATAAAATAATTTAAAAAAAGATAGATGATGAAATGATACGAACTAAAGTTCGAATAGAAAATTATGAAAAAAGGTTGTTGACATTTATTATAATAATTTAATATTTTTAAGATTATATGCATTATGTAACAACTCAAAACATCATCTTGTATGTCACTTGTATTAATAAAAAATATATCATATTTTAAACATTTACAAATTATCAAATATAATGCATGGGTGATGGAGAGAGTCAATGACAATATTAGTAAAATAAAATTAGAAAGGTTATCGTTATGATCAAGTCAACACTAAGAGGAGGGGCGAATTAATAATATGTCAGTTTAAAAATCTTCTTACGATAATAATCGATTTCGAAATATGTTAACTTAAATAAGCATAGGAGAGCATAGTGTAAGTAAGGATTCAATTTGTAATAAAGATAAATAACAAAAAGTAAATACAAATTAGAACCCTTGCCATTGGGTGGTACCATTGCCCAGGCGATGGTACCACTAGGACCCGAGAAACCTGGGATGAAATACTTTTATGCTCTAAGTTTGAAGCCACTTGAGACCTATAATCACCTCGCCTGACACCTTACCATTGGGTGGTACCATTGCCCAGTCTGATAGTACCATTGTCTGACAGCCTCGGAGATTGAGTCTGGGCGGTACCATCGCCTGATACGGTCTTGAAGATTGTGTCACGATGGTTTCACCCATTAGGTCACTATTTGAGCATTTCTCTTTGCCCAACACAGTATATACTTGGGCCAATTGGCCCATATTTGAGTTGAATCAATTCTAATTTGATTATGTGCTAATTATGAATTTTAAAGTATATACTAAGCTAAATAAGTTCGGTAAGTCTATATTTCTTCCGGTGATCTTCTAGTAAACTTCCGATAATCTCTCAATAATGTTTCGACGAACTCCTAGCAAGCTCCTAGACTTCACAATAATCTTCTCGGCGAGTTCCAACGAGCTTCTTTGACAAGCTCATGGACTTCTCAGTTAATTCCGATAGAACTTCCGATGAACATATAGACTTTCCAAAAAACACTCGAACTCCCAAAGTCTCGAACTTCTTTGATCACTATCATAGTTAATCATGCACACTTAAAACTTACTTCGATATAGACAATTATTATAAAGCTAATCAAATGTTGTCCGACATGTCATTTGTTTATCAGTGCTTCATCCGAATCTTCGGCGTATCGTCCTCTCTTGCGGCCTATTGTCCAATAGGTCAATTAACCTCCGCAACTCCAATATCTTTTATGTAATTTCCGCTCTTATTGGCTCGATGCTCAAACTCATGGCCTGAAGCCTTATGTCGATACGTCGACCGTTCATTCGATGTGACGTCCAATCTTCTAACATGTTTTTCTCTTGCTCAACATGATTATTCCTACTTTAATTGTCTCTACTTATCAAAACTTCATGCGTCACTTAAAAACGTAGATTAAATCCTAAACACTATAAATTGATTTCATCATCAAAATATGAGATTCAATAGTTATGAATAATAAAAATATTATATTATTAAAATTCTAAGAGATTATAAATATTAAGTGATCGTTAATAGTAAGGAAGGACTTTAAATGATAAGTTCCTTTCATAAACAATATAAAATTTTATCAAAATTTTCCTTCTTTTAACCAATTATTACAATGTTTTCATTTGATTCATTTATGATTTTTAAAAATAATATTTATAAAATTTTATTGATATATTGAAAATACTAAAAATATTATGAAAAAACACTATAAGTGACATTACATCGTGTCTCTATCTCTTTGAATGTCATTGTCTATAAATCATTATAATATTATAAATTTAGGATGGTACTTAATTTGGTTGAGGTTAGAAGTTTATTTAGATAATTTATAATATTTACAAGTAGGCAATATTTTTATTATTGTGGCCGAACGGTAGGAAAAAACTGTAAGAGACAAAAAAATAAATAAATAATTTAAATATTTTAAAAAATTAGAGATACTATTTCAAAAAAAAAGATATATCGATTGAAAATTAATTAAAATATAAATATTTTCTAGAGCAATCACCCTTATTTGTATGATACCAAGAAAGAAGTGAAAACAAAGAAAACGTCACGTTATATATTTGTCGACATCGAAGACCTAATTGACATGTCGTTATGATCAAACCTAATAATTTTAATTTATCAAAATAATAATTATAATTAAAGAATAGTGCATCCATCGGAAGGATTTTGTGCAATGTATTAAATATTTAGTCTTTTATTTACCTTTTAAGACGTTACACGTGGAATTCCAAATTAGATCTTAACTAGCACAACAATAATCGCATAGCGACGTAAAGACTTTCTTTCGACCCATCAATCCTGACCTTCCGTCCGATATCGGACGGATAAGCCCCAAGGGCGATCCACGACCGTCCGTCGTCGAACCCGTGGGTCCACGAAACGTACACGTAGAGAGATGCGCGACACACCACGTGCGTAAACGTCAGCGCCCACGTGTACGGCGCGGGTATATACCATGTCAGCTATAGCAGCTACGCAACAGCTTATGTACGTACCAGCAGCTCATCGTCTTTCTGGAAGCTTCGCCTCGACACGCGCCGAGTTCGCGTCGCAGTCGGCGACACGGCGCCTCCCACGTGACAATTACGATTTCGCGACCCCTATATAAGAAGCAGGGGGTGAACTCTTCCTCTTTCATCGTATCAGAAAACTAGTCGAGCCCCTCAAGGTGGAGGGACAGTAGCCCTAATCCGAGGAGGAGGAAAGAACAGCATGGTCATGATGATGATGGAGCCTAATAGGTAAAGAAGAGGTTTATTTCACGCTCTCTGTTTTCTACGATTTGTTGGTTAAAGGCTTCTTCTCTCGATCATGTTCTCCATCGGAATCAGATGTGGCTTGCTGGTCGTGTTAATTGTCTGCTTTCTCTTTGTCGTTGGAACTTGCTTTTCGCGAAGCAACTTGGTCGAGACAAGTCTAGGTTTATTTTTTCCTTTCGTTTTATTGTCGCAGACGACAGAGGGCGATTGAGCCGTGGGATCTTGTGAGGCTATGCGAGCGCAACGATTTGGCTCTCTGATTCGCTTTGGGAACATAGATCAAGGTTTTGTTCTCCTCTAGAATACTTAGAGACTTTTAGGTGAAAAATAGATCGCTGGTGATGCGACTTCATCATCCTACAATTTGTGATGCAGCTGATTGTTTCTTTTAAATTTATATATGTCAATTTTTTGACTGATTGTTGTGAGCGAGTTTTCCACCAAGAGAATAGCTAGCTTAGGATTGAGATTGACCTGAGTCTTTTGTCTTTTTGTTTCACCTTGTCCGGGAAGTAAGGTCTTGCTTCTTTTTGAGGGTCTCCTTCCTTGTAATAATTAGAAAGCTGAAGGATTCAGCTAAGTAAATGCTTTTTATGCTTCGTGTCTCTTTGGATGCCAATGTTGCCATGTTTGAGTCAAGTCAATAGTATTTTGGTTGCTTTAGATTTTTCATCAGTCATCATCTCTGTATTTTTGTTAAAAGCATTATGGACTCACCATGTCATGGATGCTTGATACTCTAGTCTCAGTTTCGTTATGATGTCAAATTATGGAAGTGATAATTGGAAATTGATATCATTATGTTACTATTTGATAGCTGCCGGTGTATTTTTTTTAAACATGCCATTGAAGATGAGTTGAAGGTTAGATTAGGAGGTTGCTTCTTCTTTAGGAAGAAGGTCATTTAAATCAAGGGAAAGATTGTTGTTTAACCCATATAATTGTGCCTTCGTTTCTTCCTGAACTTTTCTATGCTAGTAAACCGAGGAGTGCATGAGGCTTTTTGTTTCCTCTCTCTCTTTTGCACGTGTATTGTCCGAACAATGTGGGTTTTTGCATCGAGAAAGAACCTGACATTCATCGCATTGGTGAATTTGGGCTTAGAATCTAATGGTTTCTATTTGGACACAGAGAGAGGTTCTTTGTGAAACAAGCGTTCCAGAGACTTTAATTGAAGAATCTGCGGTGGTAAGACCAACTGTTTTTGGACCAATTTATTGGTCTTTTCCCTGGCTGTGGCTTTATCAGTTGTCATGCACAACTCAAGCGTGACTCAAACTACATTATCTATAGATGTGAAGAACACCGATAAATTGGGACGTAGTCGTGCCACAAAGGATTCTTTAGTAGTTATATGGATGGTAATTTTTGTCGCATGACAAATTTATTGGCTCCTTCAGAGGAACTACATAAGTTATAGATGTTTGTGGTTTGATCTTGAGTTGTTGTGTTAAGAGTCAATAGGTGTTACATGATGACTTAAGTTTGCTAGAACGTCATGCATATCTTGATTACAGAGTTGGAAGAGCATCGATCGTGAGAGTAGCTCCCTGACCTGAGTTCTCTCTGTGTTCATCTATTCTGTTATTGAAATGTGAATACTTACTCTTATCGTTGTTGTTAATGTTTATTTATGTTTTCTGCTGTTTTACCTGAGTGCTAAATCTGTTTGCCCTTTTTTCAGGACAAGGAAAGTACGCAGGGGGAGGAATGGCTCTCATTCTGTGGCAGAGACTATTGCTCGGTGGAGAGAGCATAATCGCCAGCTTCAGTGTTCCATTGATGGTGAAAAGCGAATTCGAAAACCTCCGGCAAAGGGATCAAAGAAAGGTTGCATGCGAGGCAAAGGAGGACCGGAAAACCGCAGTTGTAGATACCGCGGTGTAAGACAGCGCACCTGGGGCAAGTGGGTTGCTGAGATTCGAGAACCAAATCGCGGTAATCGCCTTTGGTTGGGAACCTTCCCAACTGCAGTCCAAGCTGCTCTAGCTTACGATGATGCTGCAAGAGCCATGTATGGAACTTCAGCCCGCATCAATCTGCCTGGAGGTGTGAGGAGGGATTCGAGCGAGTCTACCACAACCTTGCATCATTCCGATGCGATTGGTGCCTCCGTGTCCAGTGCAGACCAAATCAAATTTCTTATTACCAAGCTGAAAGATGAGGCTCATTCCGATCGTATGAATGTCTCTGGCTCCCGGGAGAGCATTATCGAGTTTCCAACAGTGGAATTAGAAGATGAGGGTGGACGTAACGAGGAACCATCATTCGTAGCTGATGCTTGCAACGTGGAGCTTTATCAGTCTGATGCACCTGAAGGTGAATTCTCCATAGAAGATATGCTGAGAATTATGGGCGCCGATGCTGACAACAGTGACGCTGACCATTTTGGTGCTGTTGGTAGAGAAACAAACTGGCAGTGCACTGATCCTGTGGACATGTCGTTGGACGTTAGGCATACAGATGCCCCAACAGTATGGGACATTGAGCAAAATCCTTTTGACTATAGCGATACTCTTTTAAGGTCCCTGGGTGAAGACTGGGAATACGGCCCGGGGGAAACGCCCAATACTGTGGACTTTGGAATTTCTTGTGCAGACTTGCTTTCAAGCCCCGATAGATGGTACAAATCTTAGAAGATCCGTTGTTCTCCTATTCAGCATAGTTTCTCGTTCTCTGTGTATTTTTTCTAGGAGGCGAGAATTGTTCTATCTTCCTTCCCTTTCTGTCGTCCTTTTGGCGAGTGCGAGGTCTTAGGCATTTTGTTTTATATAAGCTTTGTATAGCTTTCCGCTATAATGAGTTGCTGTAGATTATGTCGGTCTTATGCTTAAACTTGTGTCTTCACTGTGGAATTTTGGATTTTAGGGATCTCCTTGGAGGATTTGCTGCAAGGCTCGTTATCGCCACATAAGATACATGCTATTTCCATCCCTTCAGATATATCAATATATAATAACAAAAAAATAAATATTGTCAACCAAGAGTCGACGATCCAAAATGCAACATTTCTCACATAATAATCCAAGTTGACGTGGCCACCCATGTCACCCCGTGGTTGCCACATTCTCATGTAGATATGGGCACCCATGGCTCGCGGACGCTCCACAAGATCAAGATCAAGATCAGAGAACAGAAGGCCACGGTGCGCGTGGGCCCGTGCGACGTATTTTAACTGTGCTAAGTAGAGCCTCTTCCGCCTTCCCGTGTACACGCTCTCTCTCTCTCTCTCCCTCCCTGAACCCTACGTATCTTCCCCCTTTGGCCAGTCGCCAAACACGAAAACCCTAATCAAAGGGTTCGATGGCCGCCAGATTTGGCCTGGCTGGAGGCATTCCAGAGAGTTGGGTCCGGCCGATACGGGACGCCGACGACTCCCGCGAGTCCAAGGCCGCGTTCAAGCTCGCTACCGGACTTGTTGCCAAGTACCCCGCCTCGCCTTACGCCCTCGTGAGTATCTCTCCCCGTCATTCGTCGGTCGTTCCTGCTTTTTCTTAGTCTCTGCCGTAACTTGTTGCTGTGTATGCCACGGCCTATTGATCTCTCGGTGTTCTTGAAACGTAGGATGTAATCCGAATCAAAGGGATGAGTTCGTGGGGTTTCTTGAGTCTTTGTCTCTCTCTCCCCTCTCTCTCTTCGTTCGTTCCACGTGATCTTGGGCCCTGCTGCAGTCTACGGTCGCGTTTGCCCTTGGAGCCTTGGTTAGTCGCTGTTCTTGGAATGACTTCGTGGTGTGTGTGTGTGTGTCTCTCTCTCTCTCTCTCTCTTTCTCTTTCTGTCTCTCTCTCTCTCTCTCTGTCTCTCCACTGGTGCCACGTGTTCGGACCCTGCCGCAGTCCGCCGTCGCGTTTGGCCCTGGAGTCTTGATCATTCCTCGTTCTCGAAACACGGAATCTGATCCGGACCAAGGAAATGAGTTCCTGGCGTTTCAGTCCTCGTCTGTTTTACCCTTTCTTGACTCGTTCCCTGTGTTCTTCGACCCTGCTGCTGTCCATCGTCGCGTTTGTCCCTTGCGCCTTGATCAGTCAGTCGGCGTTCTCGAAACCTGGAGCCTAATCTCTATTCGGGACATAAGCCCGTTGGCGTTTCTTGATTTTCTTGCCTGTATTTGTTGGTCTTTTCGCGTGTTTAAGGAAAAGAAAGGGTCTCTTTATTTACATGCAACGGAGTATTTAGGGTAGTGATATAATGTTACGGTACATATAATCATCAAAGATGAGCAATAAAGATAATGTATATCGGGTAGTGATTACATTAAATCATGTTTCTTAAGATAGTAGGAAAGAACATATGTTTTGAAATTTTCAATGCACTATATTAATTGGGTTTTCAAGCTTGTTAGGCATGCCTAAGTTCTATGTTATGAATGCTACATCTTTCTCATGTGTACTATTTTTTTTTCTCTCACGAACCTACAATTTCAGTTGTTTTATAATATTCTAACTCTACTACTAGGTTATTTTTATGATTTTTATTAAATAATTCTCTTCATCGGTCTGTATCTTTTAATCTGTTTGCATCTTTCTTTATTCTAGTAGAACAATAATGCCTTTCTCATTTTTTTCACCACCATCAGCCTCTGCCTTGCAAATAAATCTCATATGTTTGTTTTTATTTAATTTTGTATTCTTTTACATTTGAGCCAAGCTCTAAACTACATTGCTCAATAACCAAATCTCCCTCGAAGTTAGGCTACTGCCTTATTAGCTCTCCCATCTTTTTTTTTGGGCAACTCCTTGATGTGGGTGTATCAAGACGGTCTAGTAATCAAATTAAAACGATATTGCTACGAGGGACTGGCTGCGTAGAAGGAGTTATAGTTTTTGAGATATTGGAAAATTTAAATAACTCATGGAGCACACACAAAGAAATACATTATAAGTAAAGTTCTGAAGGCAAATGTGACAATTTTTGAAATATTTATCGTATATGGAGAATTATTATGTGGTCTTTGTTTATATTTTAAAAAACATAAGGTGCATAAAGTTTTAGAATTGTCGAGATGAATATAAAGCATAAGGTTCTGCATAGTGTTTTTTCGAGCAATACGGGTTAATGATTTCAGGTCCTTGTCTTTCAGTTTTAATGTGTAAAAAGAAAGAAAGAAAGCCATGACTGGCTGAGTTTGGGTCAGGCCAACATTTGAGCAAGGGCTGCAAAATCAGTAAATGGTCCTGTAGGGACGGGTGTATGAGTGCGTGGCTGGCGTATCAGGTCCTTTTTAATGGCAATGGTTGCCTTTGTGATGTCCTGCAACTGATTGTGAGCCAATAGCCACAGAGAAAATGCAATGGTCCATACATGCCTTGTTATTGGTGGCATGGTGGCTGGCCAGACCTGAGGGGTCTTGGACTATCCAAAACTATGTTTAAAAAAGGTCCAGCCTCTTTTATGTGATTGGATGTCTGCTGTTACACAGAACAACATGGGCGGATTTAGTCTAAAATTTTTTGCCGTAGGTTTTAACTCTAAAAATTTCTTATTAATCTTTTGCTGATGATCCATGCCAATTACAATTTCCAGCGTGGTTATGATTTTCTTCTCCAGTTAGTCACTGGTGGCTGTACTTTTCCACAACTTCACCTGTTAGATTGGTGTTAAAGCCTTCTTTTCTGGTATTTGCTCTATATGATTTCATGAAGGTAGTTATCTGTGCTTTCAATTTATTATTTTGTTTATGATGTATCTGTCATCCTATAAATCTGTCAAAAATCAGCATATTTTTTAATTTGTGCTCATGCGCATTAGAGGTTAGATATATTACATAAGTTTCCCTTTTTAATGCATCTTCTGTTTGCTTATATTGATATCTCGGTCATTTTATCAATTGGTGTCCAATGTCCATGCTTTCTGTAGCATTCCAATGGGACTCTTTTATTATTTTGTGCTCATGTGCATTAGAGGTTGAGGTTAGAACTCTTTTATTATTGATATCTCGGTCATTTTATCAATTGGTGCCCAATGTCCATGCTTTCTGTAGCATTCCAATAGAACTCTTTTTTTATTTTGTGCTCATGTGCATTAGAGGTTAGAAGTTAGAACTCTTTTATTATTGATATCTCGGTCATTTTATCAATTGGTGTCCAATGTCCATGCTTTCTGTACCAATAGAACTCTTTTATTATTGATATCTCGGTCATTTTATCAATTAGTGTCCAATGTCCATGCTTTCTGTAGCATTACAATAGAACTTTTTTTGCTCTTTCATTTATTTTCAATAGAACAGCTTATATTTGCAGAGAAATGTTTTTCCTTTCCACATTAAATTTAAAGATGTTGGATGTACAATTTTATTAGTCAGTTTGTTCAACTTGCTTTTAGTACATGACTGTTATTTTCATTACTTTCTTAAATTAAAGACAGCGTTAAAGAAAGACATGCATGGAGAAGAGTTTGTGTCAAGCAGGTTTTTTTAATTTTATACTGATCGCCGGATATGTATCGATCCGTCAATCGATCGATCGTCAACATATGATCTCTCGCCACTGGATGGACGGTATCAGATTTTTTTTGCTCCGTATCAAAGTGGGGGCATACCAAGTGATATCATAGATTTTTGCTTTTAATGCTGATTGTTAGAATTTCTTGTTAAACCAAAAATTTTTGGTAGTGTTGATGGAGTCTCAAAGAGGATTACTTGAACTCATTGAATTGAAATAAAAGCATAAAACTGCCGAAATTTTAGAAACAATACATAAAATTTAAATATGTACATAAAACTTTTGTATGTACATAATATGTACATACAAAAGTTATAAATTTAAATATGTACATATTATCCTCCTTAATGTACATAATATGTACATACAGGAGGATAGTATGTACATAAAACAGTACAGTCATTGTCCAATACTTCAGATTTATAAATTTAAACATCATTTTTAGCTAAAACTTATAGGAATTATTATGAGATACTTTTAAAGAAAAATCAGTTTATGATAAGATGAACCATATATTTCAGCTTTTGATGTTCAGTCATGTAATTTTTTAAAAAAGTATTTTTAAATGGATTTAAGTATTTTTAGACATTGATATTATATCGAATCAAATAAATCTTGATATATTGGTACGGTACAAAATTAAAAAAAAATTATATATTACCAACTAAAATAACTGTTTTAAAGTGATTAATGCATGTCACCATGAGACCAAAAATTTTTTTTAATCTTGCTTGATTTGCACATTTGTGAAACTGTATATATGCATGCATGCATGCCCAAGTTTATATTAAAATTTCTTTCTTCTAATTATGTTTTATGTTTTTTCTAATTTTTCGGGATGCATATTGTAACAAATAGATGATATACTAAAAGTAACAAAGATTGCTGGAGGATCAACTGTTTTTATGCATTTATGTAATGGACTGTGAGTGCTGATGGACGTATTTAACCAACACGTAATTTTGTAGTACGTTATACTAGTATCGAGGAAGAAATTGGTATTTGTTTTCGGTGATTAATTAGTTAATCTGTGAAATGATGTATCAACCTTTTTTTGCCTAAAATAATTTATAGAGAAACATTATATTTTAAATTGTATGATAATATTATCCAAACTTGACATTGAGCATGTCGATATTTAATTTTAAATATAATTTATCTTCGTGTCATGATAGTTTTGCTGAAGATGAGTTAGTTCCCTATTATTAATTATTTTCTGTTATGTTGAACAGACATAGAACATACTCTCATAATTTTCGTGTCATGGTGACTCCTTTTGCAGGTACAATACACGGGAAGGAAGAGGGATGGAGTGGGAACTAACAGAGGAGGAAGGAGGTGAAGGGAGGGATGATAGGACTGGTAGGGGGAAGAGAGGGCGAAGAGGTATGAGGAGTGGAGGGAGGCAGAGGAGGAGGGAGGAGGGAGAGGAGATAAGAGGGAATGAGGAGAGGGAGGGATGATAGGACTGGTAGGGGGAAGAGAGGGCGAAGAGGGATGAGGAGTGGAGGAGGGGGAGGGAGGGGAGGAGGGAGAGGAGATAAGAGGGAATGAGGAGAGGGAGGGGGAGAGAAGGAGAGAAGACTGGTAGGGGGAAGAGAGGGCGAAGAGGGATGAGGAGTGGAGGGGTAGGGAGGAGGGGTAGGGAAGGAGAGGAGAGGAGAGAAGAGGGAATGAGGAGAGGAGAGGAGAGGAGGGGGAGGGAGAGGAGAGAAGAGGGAATGAGGAGAGGGAGGGAAGGAGAGAGAGGAGAGGAGAGGGAGGGACAGGGGTGAGAAGGAGGGGAATGCCTCTCCCCCTCACTCTCTCTCCCCTCTTCCTCTCTCCTCTTCCTCTCTCTCTCCCCTCTTCCTCTGTCTCTCCCCTCTTCCTCACTCTCCCCTCCCCTCCCCCCTCCCTCTCTCTCCCCTCTTCCTCACTCTCCCCTCCCCTCCCCCCTCCCCCCTCTCTCCCCTCTTCCTCACTCTTCCTCACTCTCCCCTCTCCTCTCCTCTCCCCCTCACCCCTCTACTCTCCTCCTCTCCCCCCTCCCTTTCTCACACCCCAAGTTACAGAAGAAGTGGGAATTTTTTTTTATTTTTTAATATCATTGTAATTTTTAGTACTGTTTAATTCATAAACAAATGTTGTACCCTTATCAAAATCCGTCAATACAATAAAATATTTTTTCTTTAGTGATTCAAAACCCTTTCACTAGAAATGACGTACACAAAATTTGACACTCACAAAATTAAAATTAATGAGTATCAAAATTATTGAAGTTGCACATGTTTCATGTTTAAAGATTATACTTTAAAAATTTTAACACCTAAAATAGTATAAGTAAATAATAGATTAGACAAAATAATAGAATCAAACAAAATATAATAAATGCTACACATGATTCCTGTTAGGGATATAACAAAATGATAAGAGCAACATTGGTAAGGTAATATTCACATGTATGGTAACAATAGAAGAACTGGGCAATTCGTCATATCCCTCCATAGGTATAATGGATGTACTGTACTAACATATTTTCGTCAATGAGCGACATCACTTAGAAGAGCTAAATGACAAATAATTAGGACAATGATCGAACAAGTTTTAAATCCTCTCAGAAGTTAATTTTGAACATGCAAACTTTTAGGCACACAGCTAATTCTGACGCCACAAGACGAAAACAGTACTTCCAGAAAGATATTTTAGTGAATAATAAGATAAGCACATTTTTCATCGATATCAATCAAGTCACCACAACAGTGACTAAATATCATAATTGTTTTTCGTCTATTAATCAATTAAAAAATCCACTATCTTCAACCAACAAATAAAGAATCCTCTTTCCCAATCAAGAGAATAATAATGTAAAAAGATGTTGATGCCCATTCCAAGCTACCAATAGATAGCAACAATTCAATGATGTAGCAAGGAACAACATTGTTCGAACATATGACTTGCAAGACTATGAATTTCAAACTTTTGTCCTGTAATAAAATTGAATGACTCAATCTTTCCCTACATTTTTTAAATGCATGAAAAGTTTTGTATATCTACAGGAAAACACATCAGGGCTGAGGGTTTAAACAATTATCTCAGCTTCTTGCCACACTGGATGTTAATGGAAGCCTATTTTCTTTGAGACACAATTGAGTTCAGATGCAACTTCTTACAAAACCAAGCTAGTAGCCACATCTAAAGATCAGAAATATGATTCACAGAAAAAAAAAAAAAGACTCTTTCAAAAGTGAAAGAAAGATAAGGGAAGACCACTTAACACGTTCTGATTATGGCATCTATTTCTAACAGTATTACAAGAACAATTCCCCATCTCACCCTCAATCTACTGAGAATCATGTTATGTAAGTCGTAACGTTACAAAACCTTGTGTTTGTAAGTAAAGAAATTGAAATGATGTTGCTAGGAACTCAAAATGGCAAAAGTTAAAAGAGATAACAAAAATGAGGTCAAAGCATCCATAACTATCATAGCTCATTTGTCATGTCATCCTTAGACATCCATCTTTAGAACACATACCAGTATAATTTTTAGTGGTTGTTTGTTTTTATAATCTTAGAATCTAATAAGAATGAGAACAAGAAGAAATATAATTTATAACATAACATAGTTTAACGCAGGAACTTGTTACAGTATTATCACAGCACACATGCACACACAAAGTTAAAAAATTAAAATCAAAATATGGATAAAAAAATATAGACGAAAGTGTCGAAGTCTATGCCAAAAGAAATATAAGCTACAACTAAATAAAGATTAAAAAACATTATCTTAAACTAATAATTCCATACTTTTTAACAAAAATTTTCCAAAATTTACTACTAATCTATCCTTACCTCTAAAGTTTTCAATTATCATTTTAAGGTAAAATTCTAACCATTATATATATATATATATATATATATATATATATATATATATATACAATACAATACATCATTTTTTAACCATGAAGAATTACCATACACTTGATAGTTTCAACAATCAACTTATTTGAATGGTGTAAAAAAATATAAATATTCCTGAACTGTCTAACTCAACCTTTATTTTTTCAGGTACTGTATCCAATATCAACACCCTGTAAACATTTTATATTTCAAAAACACCATTTTCTATTTAAAATTTTCATTATCTAAATCATCAACTAATGTTTACAAAGTATTTTTATGTATATATAATATATTTAGTAAAAATAACAGTTTATTAATTTATGTCATTATTCTTTGCTTCTATTTCTCATCTTCTCTTATACCAACATTAACAAATAAAAAGACAAAAAAATATTTGCAATTGGTTTGGCTAGCGATCCTAGCATGACTTTCTTTTTGTTAATATTTAAAATTTTTATAACCTTTCCTAAACGGCCTTGACAAGTAAATCTAATGTAGTTCATCATGATTGAAAATTGAGAGGCCACCTTTGCTTTTGATTCTGATCCTGTAAGTTATTGGTTGAAAAAGTCTAATGAGATTGTTCTATTAAGTGAAAAAAGGTAGCTAAGGTCAGCAATGCTAATTTTTGTTAACTACGGCTGACAAGAAATTTGTAGAGTACTTTTAACGTTGGTGAACTCATGACAATTGCAAGTATTCACCAGAGGAACACTCCGATGCAGGAGCTTGATTCTTGGGAGGGTAACAAGCAAATTCTTCACCAAAACAAAATAAAAGGAAGAAAGGTGAGCAAATACCAGGTTTGGAGTGGGACGGAACTCGGAAGGTAGTAGTTAAAGGAAAATGTGATACAAGGATTGCTGTTGTAAGGAGTAAGGGTAACACCAAACCTTTTTACTGGATTACTTAACCATTTAGATACTAGAATATGTTTTTGGTTCTCTTAGGTCTTAGCTGTAAATAAAAATGTCCAAGGCATATGAGGTTTAAGAAGACTTAAAACTCCGGTGGTCTAAGAATTCAGAATTAACCACAAGTTAAGATCAGTTGTTAAATCTCAGACCACAAAAGAAGTTTCTAAAGCATGTTGTACTTGCTACAACAGAACCCTGCATTTGATTACATCTTATGGGAACATGTCTCTGATCCTATCTCTCTCTCTTTTTTTTTCTTTTTTTTTTCAATTTCATTCTTGCTATAATGCTTAAACACCAAAGTATATTACCATCTTTAACAGCAAGATGTTATGCAAGTGAGTTTACAAATTATTTGGTATCGAGTCAATAAAAAAATTGCAACAGTAAAGATGTTTTAGCATATGCAGCATGTATACCTGTGCAGTAGTGAATCATGCTAAGGCAAATAAGGTTTTAGCCATAACCATTCATAAAGAAAGGAGGTGAACGAATCATTCATATAGTTTGACGTTCCTCATGATTGAGAAATTAGAAGGCAACTCTGCCACGCAAGTTTATAGGGTCCACGTTCATTACTAGATCACCAAGTAACGTTCACTCGGTTTTACCATTAAGCAGATGGGTAAAGATGTGGAGAAGTTAAACAGAATCAACAAGAAACCATATATGTCATTAGAAGCATGGACAAATTATATAGCCCTAAAGCCAATTTTGACGTCTAATACTAGAGAAAGAAGCAACTAAAATGAAAATTGCTATGGGTCAGTCACTCACCACACAATTGCATTGGAAGGCAAGGCACCATTCTACCGTCATGCCCTTGCAGCCAAAAGTTGCTCCTCAGAGATCATTCTTGTGCAACTTCCTAATGGCTGTGGGCCGTTCTTGCTCTTTAAAGAATACAGCGGCCGTTTTGGCACGAGGATCTTTGGCGTCTTTCGTCCTGCCCCGATCTTCATCCAAAAACCAGAGACGGCATAATCTCTGGAACCCCAATCTTAATGACGAATCCAAAGAAACGGAGACGGGAGGTACAAAAGAAATCTTAATCTAAAGAACCCCGAGAACGACGAGAAATCAAAGAAACCCAAACTTGAAACGCACAAAAAAATCCTTAATCTACGGAACCGAAACACGTACGACGAATTCAAGAAACAAAGACGGAAGATATCCGAAGAAACCTTTCGATCTAATTCTGATGGAGATTACTCATGCGATGCCTGGCCTCTTGGGTGTCTTGTTATCGTTCCTTGATGCGATGACTGTCATCTTGGGTATCTTGATGTCAAGAACCGATACAATACCTGCCCTCTTGGGATGATCGTTTGGTATAATTTCTTTTGGTTTAATGAAGGACCCGCATCAAGCCACCCAAGGGGACAGGTAACGCATCAAGAACCGACATCAAACTACACAACAGAACAGGCATCGCATCAATAACCGACATCAAGCTACCAAAGGAAAAAGAAGTTGCATCAACAACAGACATCAAGCTCACCGATTATGGAGATCGCCGCCAACGGACGTCGTCTAAGAAGGATAGAGAGAGAAGGTGGTGGGAAAGAGAGGGTTAGGAAACCAGGAGAAGAAGAAGATTGAGAGACGGAGAGAGAGGGGAAGGAAAGAAGAAGATTGGTTACGCTTATGAAGCGCGAGATTGGAGTCGGTGTCTGGTCACCGCCAGCGTGGCTCAGTAGCGCGACGAACAGCGCATATGCTGGTAACGACTCACCAGGAATGTGGACGGTAAGTACCCGTTGCGTGAGGCGTATACGGAGGCGGTTACCGAGCGAGCCCTCGAGATGAAGAGTCCCAAGTGACGTCCGCAGAGTCTAAGGACCGTGGGTCCCAACGAAGACCAATCGCAGCCCCGGAAGGGTAAGCAATGCATTACTCACAAAAGGAAAACCGCGGTCGTTCGCCGTCTCACAGATAGGCGCGACGGTGGGTCCCATCGGCGACGCAATCGCGGAGAAGTAATCCGTGACGGGTAAGAAACAGTGCTCGTTCAACAGGTCAATGAGTCTTTCACGTGAAGCCCAAAAGGCCAATACGCGCTCGACACGTCAGAAAATAAAACTGAACCAAACGAAAGAACGCAGAGGAGCGGACGGACGACCGCAGCGTCCGGCCAACCGCTTATAATTGAGGGAGGAGAACGGGGAATACCGCGGCGGGAATGGAATCGGATCGGCGACTTAAAATAACGCGCGACACCGTGTCGATCGGTGCCCGACACGAAGCTTCGGGCTTTCGAGCCTCGCACGTGCGACCGCGCCCGTACCACGACCCACCTTTGTTTCTGTTTCTCTGCTTTCCTTTTTGTTTTCTGTTTTTGTGTTTACTTCACTCCCTCGTGGAGTTGCCCTCAGAATGAGTTGAGCTCAGATGATAAGCAATAGAGAGCGCGAGTTGAGATTACCGATGACAGTCGAATGTGTGTGTCCTATATCACACACATATTTCTTCTGCGATGGTTAGGAACAAACAAGTAGAGCCCTGGTTATTGTAATCCGGAAGACGTGTGAGCAGCGGCGTTAATTCATTTGATATTGCAGGCCGCTTAGATATTAGAAAGACACCTGTGTTACAGCACACCGGAGGGAGATCCACCTAAGATCACAATAATTTGACACTCAAACCTTAATCTGACGGGAAAATTATGATAGCGGTGAGGTCAAAGGAGACAGCTCGCAAGAGTGGTACTGAGTTGGATTAGCATTCTGATAGATAAGAAGCTTGGGAAGTCCAATGACGCAGCTCTTGACGAGGAAGGATTAGAATATGGTGAATGAGAGAGACCAGCTAACGAAGGTTGGGAATCCGCTCGCCCTTGTGGAAGCATGTATGGCTGTGAACGAAATCTACTTGGCATCTGAGTGCTTCTCTTATATAAACCATGGCCACAGGATGAGGGAGGGAGGGAGGGAGGAAAGCCCAAGTGGTTAGGATGGGGAACAGTCTGCGGTGTTGCTTGGCTTGCGTCCTCCCGTGCGGGGCGCTCGACGTCGTCCGCGTCGTCCACCTCAGCGGCCACGTCGAGGAGTACAGCCGCCGCGTCTCCGCCGGGGAGATCCTGGCGGCCAACCCCAACCACGTGCTGACCAGGCCGTGCTCCCGAGGCGTCGGGCGCCGGATCTTGATCGTGCCACCGGAGTCGGAGCTCAAGCGCGGGCGCATTTACTTCCTCATGCCCGCGCCCACCTTGCCGGAGCAGAAGAGGAGGAGGCATGCCATGGTCAGGACACGAGGAGGCGACGAGTACACGACCGAGATTGCGTCGGGGAAGAAGCCGATCCATCGTCGGCGGCCGAGCGGCCGGGTCGGAGTACATCGGTCGCAACTCGAGAGCATTTGCGAGGACTCTTGAAGGGTGCAGCCGCCGGAACGTGGCGGCCGGAATGGGTCTAATCAGGAAGGATTAATTGCACGGAAAACATTTCTATCTCTATTACGAGCTGTTCTTGTGGATATCCATGCAACTCTACTTCTTCCTCTTATTATATGGAACAGAGTGAAGCAGAGAGATCGATCGAGTGGAAGCACAGAAAAAAAATAGAAGAAAAGATGTAAAACATATCAAAAGGAATTGAAAGCCATTCAAAATTGTGCATGCTTCTAAACTTGTAAATTGCATGATGAACAGAGAAGTATAGATTTTGGTAATAAACAATTCAGCTAATGACCTAATCCATTTTTTTTCTGGAGTGATAGCAACTCCACCAACATCACTAATATATTAAAAATTAATTTGGTAAAAGGCCCACTAAGTAAATCTAATATTTTGGTTGAAATATGTCCTCAATGTTAATCAAATTGAATCATCCTAAGAGATTTAAATGGGATCCAGGAAATGTATGGTTGCAGGAACTACAGAAAAAAAAGAGTGATCCTTGTACTAGAAAGACCTTTCATGCATTGAAGAGAGACGAGGAATTGATATAAAGGAGGTTTGTCGGCTGAAGGACTACAGCTAATACTATGCATTATTTAGTAGAACCTACTGAGTATTAACTCTTGGATCAAGCAAGCATTACCAAAAGGTTGTCTAGCAAAATATTCTATCTATGAATATGATTCCAGAATCGATTATTTTATGCAGTGACAGCAAAGAATTATGGAGACAAGTAATCTAGATATTTAGGATAAGAACTATTCCACAATTCAAGTTCAATTATTTCTCAGTGATTGGTTCTTTATGTCATATATTGATGGCCAAACAGATGCTGTTGAGAAGACAAAAAAGGACTGCAACCAGAAACTGCATCTATTTTGGCTTCACAAAGATGAAAATAAAGTAGAAGTTCACATAATCTTTTAAATCCTAAATCTTAAACAACTACTGGTGACCCACTGATCTGATACTTACTCAATGTGGGTGAAGACAGATTACCTTTGACATCCAACAAGTGATGGAGAAGGAAACCCCACTCATTTGCTTTGTCTTGGGATCTGAAAACAAGAACAAAAGTTGAAGTTGGCCTCAACTGATTGCAGCTAGACAGAAGAATGTGTTGCTAGCTGGCACATCTGTTTTTTTCGCAACCTAATAGATCACACAGATCTAATCACAAACCTTGCTGAAGGCAATCACATGAAATCATGTTCTAAGGTATCCATTCACTGCAATTATTGCAGAAAACATCCTTGGGCCTTTCATGTTGCTAAGCTTATCTATACAGCATGGAATCTTCAGATATTCACCATCTCATGCAAGAAAACTAAGCTATTAAGGATGCTTCTGACTGGAATAAGATGTTCTTGCAAGAATTGCCATATCTACTTGTGGCCAAGTTTAATCTGTAAAAATCAGTAATATCAGATTTTGAAGGTTTAATCTATTCATTGTATGTATATACATGAGAAGAAAAAATGACTGTTCAATGAATGACAATGTAAAGCCATCATTGACTTCATAAAACTTTTTTACGCTGAGAAAAATGGTTCTTTGACTTTTCAGCTGAAGTTGTTTAAACTTTTGCTTAAGAGTAGAAATCCAGGGATCTCACAAGGTTAACAAAGTGCTTTCAGTTTCTGAAATGTTGCAACTAAATTGGTCTAACCAACCAAAGCTCAGACTGTAATGAAGCTTAAATTTCCATTGCTCGGTGAAGTACATTCAAAAACTTGAATCCTACAACTCATTATTTGGAAACCAAAAACAGACAGAGAAGAGGCAAGAAAGACCATGTCGAAGCACCACAGTGGATTTGCATGTTGTTCCCAAAATCGCTGTAAGTGCTGCAGTAGATGCACACTGGACTTCAGATATCAGCATGGGAATTACGACAGGGCAGCATCCAATGAATGCAGATTCATGATTCATTAAAAGTTATCTGGGCGCGCACACACAAAGAGTTGGCAACTAGTTATCATAACAAACTTCAGAGTTCAGACACATCGAATCAAGCTAATGAACCACAAAATAAAATAAAATTCAACATGCAGCTAACTTTTCTTCCAAGCAAATGGAAACCTATCTTCTACTAGAGAGCAAGGATGCTCTATAGCTATTAAAACCTAAAGGGAAAGGATCAGTATGACTAAGAAATTAACAAACAATTAGATTCATTAAAGGGCAAAAAAAAAGAAGCAACCAAGAACCTAGAGTTCTACCTTAAAATATGACTAGACAGACTAGAAACACTCATGGATATCATTCACAGCTCAATCATACATCATTTATCATTAACAATCACATTAGGAATTTGGTATTCTCACATATCTAATATACTTTCATTTATTTATTCAAGCATTTTAAATAAGCAATAATATCATACTAGTCCTAGTCAGTGATTTCCTTACCCTATCAACTCACTATAAGATCAATCCAGCTACAAGCGCATTTACAAAGATAGAATTACTTTTATGATCTTTCTTCAAATTTACGAAGAAACTTCAGTTACCTCTGATCATGATTTCATAACAATCTTCTCATTATCATCAGAATCCGAGTCACTGGCATTGTAACCTAACAAATATGACAATGACATTAGCAACAAAACTCATCCAAATAAAGAAGATTACAAATTTATGAAAGCTATGACAGCAAAAGAATGTACAGAGAAAAACACAAAGCATGGCTGCTTTTCACCTCCACCTTCCTCAAAAAAATTAATAAAAAAGCAACCCAAAATTTCTAACACACCCATGCATATAAAAAGTAAAATAGAAGAGAAACAAGATGAAAGAAGAAGAAGAAGACAAACCTGGACGCTTGTCGCTAACCCTCCAAACCGATGAACGGTACTTTGATGCTTTGGCAATCCAAGCATCGGCCTGAAAAATCAAATTCACATTAGGGATTTTGTAAAGGAAAACACTTAATCATCCATTTTAACAAATAATAAACCCTACATAATATATGGTCCTAAACTAGTAGAATTGAATGGAACATTGCAAGAAATGTACAGTTGTATGCCATTAAATCAGTATCATACTATCTTCAGACTAATTATTTCCCAAACTGCATGTGCAGACTTCTGCATGCATGTAGTGGATAAGTTAGATGATTGCTTTATGGTTCAACAAAATTGATAAGATTAGAGAACATCCCATGCTGACTCAACCTCCAGAAAGTTTCTTTTTTTTCCCGAGGATCGTGTCAACCCTGAAAATTTTCAGCGAGTCAATTATTCTCTCACAAACCTGACGTGTGGGATCTATGTCAGGAACACACATGTGCCCCATTCAGCATAACCCTGGAATAGACAAAATCATTGCCGTCTCAATGTCAAAGCGTCAAAATACATTGATGTCACAGCATAAAAGATATATTTCTAGTTATGCTGAATGGTCTAAAGTACAAAGTCAATATAGAAATTGCTATGACTGGACAAGTTTAGGGCAGGCTGCTAAAACCGATCGATTAGACGAATTTTCTTCGAGGGAACTGAGAAGCAATTATGTCAACAATCTACAACAATTATATTGACAACCAGCAAAGGCAGTACTTGTTTTAGACTTCCAATAGCTCCAAACATAACTGGAATATCTAGCAATTAAAACAGCTTTCCGGAGAGACAAACTTGTCTATCAGAGGATCCGGTAAGTAAATTCTGAATGGTTGATTCAGAAAGACAAGAAACTAGAGGCAGAAATCAATCAGCCGACAGATCGTTTGCTCTTCCTATTTCGAAGCCGCCTCCTACAATCAACAAGTTGCCTTCTGTGTGCAACAGCTGTTGACGGGTCCAAACAAATCAAAGAACTCCAAATTTTCATCATCTGTGTGCTATCAGGTGCCATCCGCAATCGAAACCCTAACCACCAAGTGAACAGAAACAGAGCCCCAGAGTTGGGAACACTAAAACCAACATCCCCAAATCAGCAAACCTACCATCAAACAGATCATCGCATGAAATTACCCTCACCTTTTGGTCGTTCTTCAGGACACCATAGCCGCTGTGGTACATCTGACCGACGAGGACCTGCATCCCCGCGTCGCCGGCCCTGGCCTCCTTGAGCGCGTCCTGGAACCACCGCCGGGTGCAGTCCGCCACCACTTCCTTGAGTGGGACGCGGCCCTCCTGCCGCACCCGGTCGTCCATGCCCCGTCCGAGGTTTCTAAGAGCGGCAGCGGTGGAGGTGGAGGTCTCGGCCTTGTTCAAAGAAGCCAGAGATTTAAGGGCGGGTTTGGAGACCTTGGAACTCTGGATTCTCTCGACGGCGACGGCGGGGGTGTAGCCCAGCTGAGTCGATGCGGATGACTTGCGGATTGACCATTAAAGGAGAGCAGAGCAGAGAAGAGATTCCGAGTGATTAGAAGGGATTATTCGGGAATGTAACTTCTTTTGCTTCGGGAATACTTCATCGCGAAGGGATTCCGAGTGATTAGATATTGACTACTTGCAAGTCACCCATCACGTGGCGGCATCAAATCATCCTCCTGTCCACCACCAACGGTCTTAAAATTAGGTAACAACTTGTATAAAACTCACACTAAAAACACCTTTAAATCAATTTTACATAATTTATGCATGAATTGCATCCTTAATTATTTAGTTATTACAAAATTTGATTTTTTTTTACCCGAAAACTCTAGGCAAATTGATAGGCTATGTATTCTTAGTTGAAATTATTATTTACAATCTTATTTTAAAAAATTTTAATAATTTTTTTAATCATGTTTGATAAACAAGGACGATATCATACAAACATAATTGTTTTCATCATCTTCTAATCACATAGTGATGCATTGAGCAATAAATACCAAGTTGTCATATACTTAATTAGATTTACTTAAGTCATATAATATTCTTGTTTATTCATTTATAAAAAGATTAGTTTCCTTGTAATCTTTTATAATAAGATTGAAAGAAAACACTTAGAAATATTACATCGAACACGCTGTATATAACCTTATTTGTGACATTTTTCCATACTTATCTTTTCTCATCTTTGTTGAATTTTCACTCATATACTGTAGTTGCAATATGATTCTCTGCTCCAATCTACTCTTCATTGTTGTTAAATGGTTGAAATTTGATTCGCCAACATTACTTTAACTCACTAGTGCCTTTAACTCTAGTGTAAGGTTAATCAATTTTTTCTAATTTTCACTAGGCCTTGTATCTCCCTCAAATGAAGGAAAAGACCTTTCTGTTGTCTATTAGTGCCTCCCACGTCTCATGCCTTTTGAACTGAATAAATGTCTATTAGAGCTTTAACAAGCATTGTCTCACAAACTTTAAAATTTTGAGATCTTTTCTAGTAAAATTCACTAGTTGATTCCTTTTGAATAATATTTTATTAAAAAAATATAGTAAATGATCCACTCTTATTATGACTGATCATTGATGAGGATTTGATAATTATTATCTACCATAGTCTCTTCGATGATCTTTTATACATGTGCAGAGCTTCTCTACTGGATAACTTAAAGAATTGTGATACTCAATTTTACTTATTTTCTTAAGAGTTGAGAATAGCAAAATTACTTGACTTCATTTGCTTCATCAAGAGTTTTACTTCACATATCAAACCGATTACTAACCTTCGCTTACTCTTTGCTTGTGCTTCTGAAGTATCCGAAGTATTTGTACTCTTTGAACTATACTAGCTATCGTGATTCACCTTCTCATTGCTATAGAACTTTTAGAATATAAAAAAATTTTATCGAAAGTATAAAATTTTGCTCCTCTTGGAGTAAGTCACTATTGGTTTTAGTTGCCTTTAAGGCTATATCACCTTTAACATCATTTTTGTCACTTACTCCTATAATCACAAAGGTTACAACATCACACATTTCATATTCCATTCCTTCGTCGAGCAATTTCATATTAACCGAAAGTTCCTCACTTTTAGTATCTTGATAAGAAGCTTTTTGACATTGACCTTATGAAGTTTTCTGATCTTTGCACTTCTATCTTGTCTCAATACTTAGAGTTTGTCATTACATTCTTCACCTCCTTGGCCCTTTCATGACCTTGTGTTCTCCCTTCATAAGTGCAAGGAATTGATGACTCTACGAAAATCCCTCTCTATGATACCATGGTGCTTCCATGCCTATGACAATTTCATCTATCGCCTCACATCTATATCATTTTTCTTCATGATCAACATATTCATCTTTATTGCACTATGTACCCATTCGAGTTCACCTTCATTCCGACCGATGCTTGGTTTTGGATAATTAAGTCCCATTGGGCTGTCATTGTTTCTTTGCCTATTTCAACCACTTACTTCAATAACTTTGTGTTATCTAAGCAATTCATTTTGGTCGATGAAAAGACAGATTATAACTCTCATACATAGCTTTTACCATTATGTTATAGAGCTCACATTGATTTTGTTCTTCGTTACGCCCTAAGTAGTAATGTTCGATTACTTAACTTTGTTCTCTGACTTGTTGAGCTCCCTTATGCGAATATGACCTCTGGAACAATCCTACTCTCCAATCATTCCGATCATGTCTCTATATAAAAAAGTCTCTCATTGGACTTGTTGGTACTTGCATTTAGAAGTCCCCCTTGATGGTACATAGCCCCTAGATACTAATAATCAAGGCTTTCATCTAATATAAAATTTAATGCATGCATGAAAGACCCGTCTCTATTGCATAATGATATTCATTCATTAAATTCATTACCATTCTTGCTATAGTGTTGCTTATCGAAGCGAAGCTCCCAATAGCTTCCAATCATCCTTTGGAATAATCAAATCCTTCATGATACTTCTCTTATGCATATCAGATTATTTCAAACTATTACACCATGTTACCTCCTGGTGATATTCTATTACACTCTATATTTATGTGACAAACTTGTGATCCTCCTATACATGGCCTTTGCTAGCATATCATAAAACACCTACCTCTTCTAATTATGTTTATTCCTTTGACAATCAACATTTGTTCACTTGCACTTGAGTCACTCACAGACGAAGGACAGCTTTATGATAATTTATCATCCACATACAAGCCCTTACATAAAATATCAAATTTATTAAGTGAGCAATTTCCCTTTCCTCTCTGAGTTTCACATAACTCTTTCAATTATTAAGCAACTCATCTCTTTTTATATGGTTTCATTCATTGCCAAGCATCATTCTTGCATTTAATACTATCGAGTTTGATTGCCAATGTCGAGTCGTAGCTTGAACTCAATCATCTTAATATTTGTGCGCTACATATTCTTTCTAATTTTTGGTTTGTATTTTTAGATATTTATGTCTTTTGATTTTGTTTGTGCTTTTCAATATATGTGAAGGGCTTGTAGTAGGCATGATAACTCACTTTGGTTGATTTTTATAGTCATTTTAGGTCTATATACATGGGTTACGTACGATCATAACCTAAAGATAAAACTGTTGGGAAATCATAGGGGGGGCGACATCATATGCGCAGCGGAAGAACAAGAAAACAAAAATCCCCGATTCCCAAAAAGATGTTCATCGTCGTGCGAAGATTGGTGCGCAAAATCCGCAAAAACACAAAAACTGCGTATAGAGATTGTGTTACCTAGGGAGATCGTATATCCCTGTTTCCTTGCAGATCCTTAGGAGAGGGTGAAGGAGGTCAAGCGTCCTCCTCTCTAGCGGTGATCCACACAGCAGGGTTGCGACGACGCTCCTCAAAACTCCAGGCCTACTCTGAGGTGGAGAGGGAGAGGAGAATAGGAAGGGCAAGCAAAGACTCTAGCCTATGAGGCTGTGAATCCCTCCTATTTATAGAGATCCCGTGTCAAAACCCTAATGGGTCCTTTCCCTAGTGGGTATTGGATCTGCATCCAATAAGACAAGGGCTCCGTCGGATATCTCATATCCGAACCTCTACTCATCGCAATGCCTACCATATGTGTGTGACCCTCTAGGCCCAATATCGAGCTGGCCGTGAGTCATACCTGTCAGAACTCCTTCTAATTCAGTGAATTATTATCTCTGTAATAATTCACTCGACTCATCGACTACGGAAGTACTAGGCCACTACGCCGTAGTCCCCAGACGATACAGGGGAATCCAATCCATTGGACCTGTCTGTCCTCAGTTACCATGTACCTATAGTCCCTCATCCATCTAATATCCCAGAGACCGTATATCGAGCATGGTGCTGTCAGACCCATACGGTTTCTACTCGAGTCTCGCTCTAATCGGATTCTCCCGGAGAACTCTTTCTCTCTCAACCCGAATGACCCTGGCCAAGGATTTGTCTGAGCAAGAACACATGGGATATTCCTCTCATGATACCGAGAGTGGATGATCCTCTATCGACACTCAATAGCCCTCGTAAGGTCGACTACCACTCCCAATGACCAGCTGTACTAGATCTGGGAACAGCCAAACCTATAAGTCTGGTATCAAAGAGTGGAGCACTCATACAGGACATCCTTGGTGTCTCAAGTCTAAGAACCAGATACACCACTAGGACTACGGAATCGTTGTCTGACAATAAGGCATCATCAACCATCCAGCATTCCGTAAGCGGATCAATCAGTGAACTCATTCTCCAATGAGCACCTGTACTGTATCCCTAGTGTCCCTACACGAGCAGCTATGAGACCAGCTGCATCCATCATATGGACGGGTATACAGCACACCAGTCTATCCGGTTATCACGATGTCCCTCTCGAGTAACCTATGACCGGGATTATTTAGGATATGTGTTTAAAGGTGAATCGATCTCATTATCGTGATCTCATCACGATCCGATTCCCATTGCACAAATCCAAGGACATCACAATATATATGCATTTATGCAATAGTTATGAAGTGATATACGCCAAAATATAATAAGCAAAAAGATTCTGTATCAAGTCACACGTGCCATCACTCACGTGATTGGCTTGCTGGGCACTTATGACTAGCAATCTCCCACTTGACCTAAAGCCAATCACCTATGTGTCTGATCCCCATCAGACCCCTGTGACGCTCAAAGACAATCTGAGACAATGGCTTTGTTAGTGGATCTGCAATGTTATCTTCGGATGGAACTCTTTCCACTGCTACATCTCCTCGGGTTACGATCTCTCTTATAAGCTGGAACCTCCTCAGAACACTTCTGATGAGACCCGGGTTCCCTTATTTGAGTAATCACCCCATAGTTGTCGCAATATAAGTAAGTCGACTTGTCGCTATCTGTATCGACTCCCAAATCTGTGATGAACTTCTTCACCCAGACTCCCTCCTTTGCTGCATCTAATGCAGCAATGTACTCCGCCTCTGTGGTCGAGTCAGCAGTGATATCTTGCTTGAAACTCTTCCAGCACACTGCTCCTCCATTCAAGGTGTACACATACCCTGAATTCGACTTGCTATCATCGACATCAGACTGAAAACTTGAGTCAGTGTAGCTTTCAACCTTAAGGCTATTACCTCCATATACTAGTAAAAGATCCTTAGTCCTTCTCAAGTACTTAAGGATACACTTTACTGCTTTCCAGTGCTCCAAGCCTGGATCCGCCTGATACCTGCTCGTGACACTCAGAGCATGCGCTATATCAGGCCTAGTACATAGCATGGCATACATGATAGATCCTATTGCTGAGGCATAAGGTATCATATCCATGTTCGCCCTTTCTTCTGGAGTCTTTGGGGACATACTCGTAGAAAGCGATATCCCATGTCTCATCGGTATGAGACCTCTTTTGGAATTTTCCATGCCAAACCTTTTGACAATAGTTTCTATGTACCTGGACTGGGACAAGCCAAGCATCCTTTTGGATCTATCTCTATAGATTCTAATCCCCAAGATATAAGATGCTTCTCCTAAGTCCTTCATGGAGAAGTGTCTAGATAACCAAGCCTTTATTGTGGATAGCATTCCTATGTCATTCCCAATGATGAGGATGTCATCCACATATAACACCAAAAAGCTAATAGCGCTCCCACTTACCTTTCTGTATACACAAGGCTCATCTTCGTTCTTAACGAAGTCATAAGATCTGATTGCCTCATCAAATCTTATGTTCCAACTTCGGGAAGCTTGCTTTAGTCCATAAATGGATCTAAGCAACCTACACACCTTATCTGGGCAGTTCTTGGACACGAATCCCTCAGGTTGCATCATATACACCTCCTCCTCCAGGTTCCCGTTGAGGAATGCGGTTTTCACATCCATCTGCCAGATCTCATAATCATAGTGTGCTGCAATAGCCAATAGAATTCTGATGGATTTTAGCATTGCTACGGGTGAGAAAGTTTCGTCGTAGTCAACACCTTGCCTTTGACGATACCCCTTAGCCACTAGCCTTGCTTTATAGGTCTCTACCTTTCCATCTACTCCGATCTTTTTCTTAAAGATCCACTTGCAACCGATGGGTACAATACCTTCGGGTGCATCAACTAGGTTCCAAACCTTATTGGAGTACATAGAATCCATCTCAGAATTCATGGCTTCTTTCCACTTCCCGGAGTCTATACTCATAATAGCCTCCTCGTAGGTCTGAGGATCAATATCCTCTACATCCTCTGCTCTAATATGTCCCACATATCTCTCAGGAGGATGGGATACTCTATCAGACCTGCGTAAAGTTGAAACTTGTGTATTAGATACCTGAACAGACTCGGGCTGTAGAGTGGTGCTTGAGCTTGGTTCCCTAACTTCGCTCAACTCTATCATTCTCCCACTGTCTCCGCCAAGAATGTGTTCCTTCTCAAGGAATACTGCTCTCTTAGCTACAAAGACCTTTTGGTCCTCGAGATGATAGAAATAATACCCACAAGTTTCCTTGGGGTATCCCACAAATTTACATCGCCCTGTCCTTGATTCTAACTTATCGGGGTTGTGTCTTTTAACATGGGCAGAGCAGCCCCAAATCTTAACTACTTTAAGATCAGGCTTCTTCCCTTTCCATATCTCATATGGTGTAGACACCACCGACTTAGTTGGAACTCTGTTCAGAAGGTAAGCTGCGGTTTCTAGGGCATATCCCCAGAATGAGATGGGTAGGTCAGCGAAACTCATCATGGACCGTACCATATCTAATAATGTACGATTTCTCCTTTCAGAGACACCATTGAGCTGAGGTGTATAAGGAGGTGTCCATTGGGATAATATCCCATGGTCCTTGAGGAAGTGAGTAAACTCTGTACTTAAGTACTCACCTCCTCGATCTGATCGAAGAGTTTTGATACTCTTTCCAGTCTGGTTCTCCACCTCATTCTTATACTCTCTGAATTTCTCAAAGGCCTCGGACTTGTACTTCATTAAGTACACATATCCATACCTTGAGAAATCATCAGTAAATGTAATGAAGTAGGAGTAACCTCCAATGGCATGAGTTGACATGGGTCCACACACATCACTATGTATGAGTTCCAACAACTCAGTGGCTCTCTCTCCAGTTCCACTAAATGGAGAGTTGGTCAGTTTTCCACAAATGCAAGGCTCACAAGTTGCATATGACACATAGTCGAATGGATCTAGATATCCATCATTTAGCAACTTTTGAATCCTTCTTTCATGGATGTGACCTAGCCTACAATGCCACAGGTATGCACTGTTCAACTCATCTCGTTTCCTTTTGGACACATTTATATTCATGATATGTGGAGTGGTGTCTAACATAAATAAACCATTATGCAATGTTCCTTTCGTGATGATCTTATCATCTAATAATATCGAACAACCATTGTTCTCAAAAACAAATTTATATCCACTAACTGTTAAACATGAAATGGAGATAATGTTTTTGATAATAGAAGGAACAAAATAACATGCATCTAATGCAATAAAAGCTCCACTAGGCAGATGTAGGGCGACCTCGCCAACAGCTAATACAGCAACTTTTGCTCCATTACCCATCTTGAGGTCCATCTCGCCTCTCTCTAGTCTCCTAGGCCTTGCCAGAACCTGCAACGAATTACATATATGATAAGCACTACCGGTATCTAATACCCATGTGTTATCATAAGAGTCTGACAAATGGAGACTGATCATGAATGTACCTGAAGCTTCATCAAGCTTTTGTTTCGCCCTTTCTGCAAGGTACTCTTTGCAGTTTCTCTTCCAATGCCCATCTTTACCACAGTGGAAGCACTGGCCTTTGTCCTTTGTTGGGTCTTTCTTAGCAACCTTTGCTTTACCTTGTTTGCCCTTGCCCTTTCCCTTCTTAAGGGACCTTTCTGCTTTCCTTTTCTTTCTGGTCTCACTAGTGTAGAGAACTGGCTTCTCTTTCTTAATAGTACTCTCTGCCTCCCTCAACATATTGAGGAGCTCTGGGAGAGTCACCTCAAGCTTGTTCATATTAAAGTTCATTATGAACTGTGAAAAGGAATCTGGTAGGGACTGAAGCACAATGTCCACACACAAGTTATCCTCTAGGACCATTCCTAGACCTGTGAGTTTCTCTATCCACTCAATCATCTTTAGGACATGGTTCTGAACCGGTGTCCCCTCAGTCATCCTAGCGCGGAAAAGGCTCTTGGATATCTCATATCGTTGAGTCCTTCCCTGTTCCTCAAACAATTTACGGACATGTAGGAGAATGGATCTGGCATCCATCTTTTCATGTTGTCTCTGTAACTCTGGAGTCATAGAGCCCAACATATAGCACTGAGCAAGAGTGGAGTCATCAATGTACTTCACGTAGCGAGCGATCTCATCCTCGCTTGCCCCTTCTTCGGGCGTAGGCATCACTGTATCAAGGACGTACACGATTTTCTCCGCTGTGAGAACAATTCTCAAGTTACGGAGCCAATCCGTATAATTTGGACCAGTGAGGCGGTTGACATCAAGTATGCCACGTAAGGGATTTGAAAGCGACATTTTCTGAAAATAAAGATGTAGCAAAAATGAATAACATGCAGATTTTGCAAGAAATAAACTATCAAGATATGGACTTCTATCTTAATATGCTCCCACTATTTTACTAACGAGTCACGCGACACCCTCAGCACGTGAAACGGAAGTCTCCGGCAGACTTCTAGTGGGGATCAGGATCCAATCAGCGTCTTAGTGTAACCTCGAGGGACTCGACCAATCACACTAAGCCTAAAAGGTAGACAACTCTTGCCGATCACAACTCCTTGTGATTCCCGTCCTGTTCGGCCTCCGAATCACCATGGCCTCGAGGGACTCGACCAACCATGATGCTCGGTTAAGTCAACACCTTCGTTACAAGATGAGTCTGATTTGATGATATACCCTCGAGGGACTCGACCAAGCATATCATGCCCTCAGGTCACCGGTGACATCTCTATGTCGTAAGCAAGATAGCGAATCGCGATATAGGTGAGTCTCGAGGGACTCGACCAACTCAACTTACACCGGGATTCGGTTCCTACTCATAACGATGGAAGGCCACGTGGGTCAATCTAATTGCCTCACGTTTACCGACTTAATATTATCGAGAGATGTTTCTATGATTTGGTCTCCTAATATGACATGTCACACATATACATATTTAATATATATCTACATCACATGCAAATATATATACATATCTAATTTGTGTATAAGCAATCACACCAGATGATCATGGACCACAACCTAATATGATTAGGCCCGAGCCAGTAGGCCTAATCACTCACATCAAGATCTATGTGTGCAACGGTGCATCTCCATGCCTTGTGATCGTCCATCTCGTCCTCGTTGGTTCCGTCGACATCTTGATGCATCTCCATGCATCACGATCGTCCGTCTCGTGGGTCCCGCTATGGCTTCCACGCTCCCGCTGCGCCTCCTCATGTGATTACAACTTAATCATAGGCACGCAGGCCCGACAATAAACGAGAAATATAATGGAGGTTCGCAGACCTCAATAATAATAATCACAAGTACACACATCACACGGTCCATGATCATCCGTCCACTCATCATACATCACATGTATAAATAATCATCATCATGTAGGACTACTAGATAATAATAAAATTAATAATCAACTAAACCTTTTAATTAATTAATATTTTCTGAAATCAGGGATATATAGGGAATTTCTCAATTCCTAAGGGTATTTTCGTAATTTGGACAAAAGACAGAAACTGGAATTTCTCAAATTCCGAGGGGGCAAAACTGTCTTTTGCGCAGAAAACCCTAATACCCTTTCCCCTTTTCGCTGCTGCCGCCGCCGCCACCCTGCCGGCGGCGGCCTGTGCGGCGGGGCGAGGGCACTGCCCTCGCCTGCAGGCGGCACGCCCGCTGGCGGCGATGCCGCTGCGGGTGGGCTCCCCTTTCGGGCGCCGCTGCCTCCGCAGGCGGTGCTGTCCCGCCGGGCGGCCGCCCCTGTGGGGGGGGTTTCGCCCGCGGGAGCAGCGGCGGCAGGCGTCGCGCGTCGCTGCCCTGCGGCGGCAGGCGCCGCTTCCTTTCGGCGGTAGGCGCCGCTGCCCTGCGGCGCCTCTGCCCGTGGGTTGCCAGCCCCGCCGGCAGCAAGCCTGCTGCAAGCAGGCCGCCGGCCGGCTGCTGCAGGCACAGCGCTTGCGCATGCGCCGGCGCTGTGCTGCCTGGCTGCGGCTGCGGCTGCCGCTGCAGGTGGCTGCAGGCATGCAGATCGAGGGCAGCAACTGTTGTTGCCCTTCCTTGCTTTTGCGTCAACGATTTTGACGTCAATATTCTTCCTAAACATAACACACGCAGTTCAAAAACCAATCATTCGCACGAACAACCTGGCTCTGATACCACTGTTGGGAAATCATAGGGGGGGCGACATCATATGCGCAGCGGAAGAACAAGAAAACAAAAATCCCCGATTCCCAAAAAGATGTTCATCGTCGTGCGAAGATTGGTGCGCAAAATCCGCAAAAACACAAAAACTGCGTATAGAGATTGTGTTACCTAGGGAGATCGTATATCCCTGTTTCCTTGCAGATCCTTAGGAGAGGGTGAAGGAGGTCAAGCGTCCTCCTCTCTAGCGGTGATCCACACAGCAGGGTTGCGACGACGCTCCTCAAAACTCCAGGCCTACTCTGAGGTGGAGAGGGAGAGGAGAATAGGAAGGGCAAGCAAAGACTCTAGCCTATGAGGCTGTGAATCCCTCCTATTTATAGAGATCCCGTGTCAAAACCCTAATGGGTCCTTTCCCTAGTGGGTATTGGATCTGCATCCAATAAGACAAGGGCTTCGTCGGATATCTCATATCCGAACCTCTACTCATCGCAATGCCTACCATATGTGTGTGACCCTCTAGGCCCAATATCGAGCTGGCCGTGAGTCATACCTGTCAGAACTCCTTCTAATTCAGTGAATTATTATCTCTGTAATAATTCACTCGACTCATCGACTACGGAAGTACTAGGCCACTACGCCGTAGTCCCCAGACGATACAGGGGAATCCAATCCATTGGACCTGTCTGTCCTCAGTTACCATGTACCTATAGTCCCTCATCCATCTAATATCCCAGAGACCGTATATCGAGCATGGTGCTGTCAGACCCATACGGTTTCTACTCGAGTCTCGCTCTAATCGGATTCTCCCGGAGAACTCTTTCTCTCTCAACCCGAATGACCCTGGCCAGGGATTTGTCTGAGCAAGAACACATGGGATATTCCTCTCATGATACCGAGAGTGGATGATCCTCTATCGACACTCAATAGCCCTCGTAAGGTCGACTACCATTCCCAATGACCAACTGTACTAGATCTGGGAACAGCCAAACCTATAAGTCTGGTATCAAAGAGTGGAGCACTCATACAGGACATCCTTGGTGTCTCAAGTCTAAGAACCAGATACACCACTAGGACTACGGAATCGTTGTCTGACAATAAGGCATCATCAACCATCCAGCATTCCGTAAGCGGATCAATCAGTGAACTCATTCTCCAATGAGCACCTGTACTGTATCCCTAGTGTCCCTACACGAGCAGCTATGAGACCAGCTGCATCCATCATATGGACGGGTATACAGCACACCAGTCTATCCGGTTATCACGATGTCCCTCTCGAGTAACCTATGACCGGGATTATTTAGGATATGTGTTTAAAGGTGAATCGATCTCATTATCGTGATCTCATCACGATCCGATTCCCATTGCACAAATCCAAGGACATTACAATATATATGCATTTATGCAATAGTTATGAAGTGATATACGCCAAAATATAATAAGCAAAAAGATTCTGTATCAAGTCACACGTGCCATCACTCACGTGATTGGCTTGCTGGGCACTTATGACTAGCAAAAACTATCAAAAATAAGCCATCCAAGTAAAGTTATTTGGATTGAAGCCGACAAAAAATTCAAACCAAATGAAGACCATTGATTCGGAGGTAGAGTTTATCTTTGGATTGGCAATGAGAGTTGATATCTAGATTAAAGAATAGAGTAGGAGCATCAATTTTATGATGCTTCCCTGGATGATTTCTAAGTCATTCGAAGTTTTTATAAGAGATGAAAGTAATACTTATGTTGTTCTTGAACTCTTTCTTTTTGATAGAGGATGAGTCTCTATGCATGGTGGCACTTTTGAATAGAGTATCAAAGAACACATATATCCTCTTGATTACGCATGACGATTGCCATATATCTTACGGGTGATGTAATATCTTTATTATGTTTACTTTCTATTTGATGAAAATGCTAGGTGAATATTGAGCCTACATTTACCTTTAGAACCTCTTTCCAAGCGCTCATTCAACATGTTTTTCTTTTTATTCCTAATAAAAGCTGATTATTTGGTGTTGCTTTGGATCATCGTTATCTTGCCCCTTTCATGTGCATTGATAGTAAATTATCAATATATTTACCTTTCTAATTTTTTTTTAGTTTGTAGGTCTTTTATAGATTATATAAGGTTAAACTCTAGGTTGATCCTCTGAAGAGTATCACTGATATGCCTTAAGCGATTCCAACTAATGATATAATTGAATAACAAGAGAGTAACGAGTAGCACTAAGAGGCTATGAAAAATAAAATGATAAGATTGATAAATAAGGGGGTATAAATAATAAAATTATATTTTATTATTTTTTGAGGGTCATCTATAGCAAAGCATTACAAATAGCAAGCTTCTATAAATTTTACTAATATAATACATATTCATTTATAATAACTATGGTCTTGGCAGTGAAAACAACTTTGTTTATTTTCCATGTTTTTCATCAAAAGAAGAAAAACGAAGAAAACTAAAACATTTCTCCAATGAGTAACCACGTAAATAAGCACAGATGAGGCAAATAAGAAGAGACACCCTCAAACCATTATTTATTTCTCTAAGATGAGTATTACTTTATTTATCCTATTTCGAGATCTATATATTTATGCGTCTCATATAGCAAGGACAAGGCCAGGAAGTGACTTCCGGGCACGCCGGTGCAGGCGGCTCTGCCACACCGGGAGGCAGTGAGTCGACCTGTCGTGGTCCTCAGAAGAAGAGGCGGGAGAATCGGCGCCGACGCGGGCGACGGTGAGGGAAGTGTTGAAGTACTCCCGCACCTGGGTGATCACCCCCTCCGGTTCGACGGTCCAGGCGTGAACCCACAGCGCGCCGAGGCCGCAGCCCTCGGCGACCACGGTGGAGCCGAAGGCGGCGACCTCCTGCGGCTCGAACTTGAAGGCGATGGTCTCCTCCTCGCCGGTGAGGAGGCGCTTCAGGTGCTGGTGTTTCGGCGGGCCATGGAACCGCCACTCCAGGTCCGGCTTCAGCAGCCGGTGCAGCTTGGCCACGTCCCGGGCGTTTATGGCCTCATACAACTCCCGCACCACCACCTCCGGCCTCTCCAGCCTCGCCAGTCCTCCTCCTCCTCGGCTGCCATTAGCCAGATCCGGTAGTGGCCTCTCGGACTCCAGTGCTGGGGAAACGGAAGAGGCGGAAGCTTCGACGGCTCACGTGGAAGAATGCACGGGCAGATACGAAGCGGATGGCAGCGAGGGGGGATGAGTCGGGGGTCACTTTATAGACGCCAAGCGAGCGGGAAGGGATGAGGGAGCGCTCGACGTGGGTCCACCATTCCTTGTTTATCGGATCATCATAATCTAATTTTATTGGATGTGTGTCGGGCCCCACGTTAATTCTCAGATGTGCTATGTGCCAACTTAATATTCAGATGGATTCCAATAAATAAATAAATAATAATGTTGCTAATGCCCTATATAGGCATACATAAATCAAATATCATGATAACCTCTATATATATATATATTTTTTTTTAAATAAAATTTTATAATATATATTGTTTAAATTATTGAGATCAAATCTCATTATTATTACATACCATTAAAAAAAAAACAATGATTCAAGAATTATTTGTTTCTTAATCATGAATGGTGATAAGTTCAATACATGCATGAATAGAGTGATGTGCTACCAGATTAATATCAAAAATTGGATTTTGATTTGGAATAAGGTGATAAAAGGTTTAAAATAGCTTAGCTTTGAAGTTGTGAAAAGCCTTTGGATTCGCTGAAAAATCAGCACTCTTTTGATCGATCTCTAAAATGTTCATACCATTCTGTGTGATATTTAGCAGCAGCTTTGCTTACAGTTAATGCAGCACTGGCAAGATTTTTTGGTCCTTGCAATGCTTGTCACTTTCTTGATTTCTTTTAGTCAGCATGACTAAGAAAAAAAAAGAGTTGACTTATTGGCTTCATCGAGTTGATAATTTGGATAAACGTATCTTGTGATATGGAATCATATTGTTATGTCCATTCTGATAACCTCTTTCCGAAAGACGAAGATAAGAAGATAGATAAAGAGGTCTTCTATCAGCATGGAATAGTACGTCACTCGTCTTGTTTTCTCTGAGGAATGTGTGCACTTGTGCCCGACATTTGCTAGTGGAGGAACAGAGTGGACAGCTGCTGCCACTTTGGGGGAGAGCCATTAAGATTTTGTGCCTCTTGCCATGTCCTGTTTCCATCCTAATGGATGAGATTATGTAGTGCTTCTTCCAAAATCTCATGTCTTCTATCAGCTGCTGCAGTACCCAAAGTTTCAGTCGTGACCTTTGCCTTTCTCAAAACAAATCTCCTTTGATCTACGTCATGCAATTTAACTGCACCCAACTCCATGAATCTGCTTAGTGGACTCGATCTACGTGTTCATGTCTTTGCTTGAGACGGTGGAGGCCACCGGGCATGAACAGTGGTCGATCCCATCGTCAGTCTCGTGGCCGAAGGGCGTGCTTCTACGTGCCAATGAGCAGCAGCGAAGCAAAGGTCGAAGAGTTCAATCAGATTTGATGTGCATGACACTCGTCCACTCTGAGCTCGTAATGCTCACCCAAGATTGGTGAAACGATCTTTTCATATTACGGTGTTGTTTTAAGAAATCATTCACTTGATCTGATGGAATTCCACTAAATCGTCAGTGAGTAAAGTCTACCCATCATTGAAAAGTGAGTTGCAAATGCTCTGACACGAGGCAATGCGTCAGAGAAAGAAAAAGAACATTTTGAGGATTTAGTGATTCGTGGAGGTCAGAATTCAAGTAATTTTCCTTGATCTTTGGAAGAAAAAATCACTCAGAAAATTGATGGAGATGAAGAATACAAGGCAGCAGCTATGTGGTTCTTCTTCCTGGATTGCGACCTCCTCAAACAATTCGTGTCGAACTTGAACATGTGATCTGCATTTGGCCGATCGATGCGGGCATCTGCAACTAAACATTCATTGGATCTTTTGATAGTATCAGTTGTTGCAAGGGAGGTTTCATATTGCCACCGAAATCTAACACCAAAGACGCTTCCTTGATGTCGTGAGGCTCATCTTCCTGACTCTTAGACTCAGCCGCTGCAGCCGTAGACGCCGGCGATTTAGCTGGATAAGAGATCAGACGCGAGGAATCATACTGCAACTTGCCGAGTGAATTCAGACCGCTCTCGCGAGGCAGAGGATGCAGAAAGGGATGGATGTCCTCCTCCTCGTCCTCCGAATGCTTTCTGTAAAGGCTGTCGTCCTCTACTTCGTATGAGTTCCCGGTGCGCACCTCCTGAGCCAGCGAGCACGACCAGCAGAACAGCCATTGAAGGTAGTCGGTGAGCGATTTCGATCCGCAACAAAGCTCATTGCCGGGAAGTCTGAATCTTTTCCTCATTTGGATCCTCCAGAAACCACCATAGAGCAGACCAAACACACAGAGCACGATGCCTGCGATCCCCACCATGTCTCCTATGACGTTGTCGTGGATGTTGAGGGCTGAGATGTTGAAGATCCAGAAAGGAGCAAAGCACAGAAGAAGGAAGGTGGTGATATGGACGTACATGTTTCCGAAGCCCAGCCTTTCCATGTTCCATCCGAAGACACAGAAGGTGCAGAAGCAGGAAAGGAAGCTCACGGTGATATCATCACTGCAATCGAATAACCCCCCTGCCCACTTGGGGTCGCTCACCAGAGCCCTCAGCTTGTGTAACCTGATGCTAAGCTTCACACTGGATTGCTCATGGTTCGGACCACCCTGCGATTCTTCATCCAGCTCGGCGTCACATTCCCTTCCCAGTGGGCTGTACACAGCGTAAGCACCAGCCAACACCGGTGCTGCAAATCCAAGGCCGAAGAAGAAGATCTCCGCGAACTCCGGTCTGGCTTCGCTGGCGTATCCCCAGTAGAGGCCGCAGGAGATGTACTGGGCGAAGCAAGTGATTTGGAGGAGGAGGAGGACGACCAGCATATGAACCCACTCGTGAGGCCGGTAGGCGCCGTCCTTGCAGTAGATCTTCCTAAGGGCCGTGATGTCTTCCGGTCTCCATCTGCACAGGAGGACCAGGTGATGGAACAGGCTCGGATGCTGATACAAGCTCATGAGGGTGAAGAGAGCATTCAGGACTTGGTTGTTGATCTCGATCCAGTGGTTTCTCGAGGCCTTCGTGGGGAATGCTTCATCCAGTAGTCCAAGGAGGAGCAACCCCTGCATGGCGGTGGAGACGGACACACAGATCAACCAGATGAGAAGAGCAGCATTCCTCGGGTGTTCTATCCATTCCTTGAAGCTGGCTGAGACGGAGGACCAGTTGATGCTGCCGAGGAAGCTGATGCCGAAGCGCCGCTGTGAATCGACCGGAGAAGAAACGGAAAGCGAGACTTCCTCCCTTACATCCACCGTGTGCCGGAAGATCCTCGAAGGGGAAAAGAGTTGGAGCTTCTCGATCCAACCCCCCAAGGAGGGAGCTCGCAGAAGACCAAGAACATGCCTCCTATGCCTCGTTGGGCCTAACACCTGAAACGATCGAATCAAGCTGACAGCATCATCGACGTGTTCAGGAGCATCCGGATCTTGATGCAATTGGACTGCAGGGACCATTTCCACCGCAGACTCATCCCTGTCCGATGGCATTGCCCTATGTAATCCGTAGACACGCTGTGAATTCTCGGTGAAGAACCACAGTCAAATACGACGGAATTCCCTGCAGAAAACCACTCGAACAAGTTTCGATCAGGTTCAGAACAATTTCAAGGAGAACGTTGGCTTTAGATTACAGATAGACACAGAAGATGCTCATACATTCATGACGCAAAATTACACGACAGTTTGAAGTTCGATCATCTGCAGTCGCTAATTCCAGTTCATCGAAGAATTAAGCAACCACCAGATCCAACGGACAACCTATGAAGCAAGACCATGCTGAGAATTTTACGGTCAACGCCTCCATGGGAGTTCATCGGCAGTTCAAGATCAAAGACGAAGAAAAGGAAAATACTGAACGCTACATACCCGACGGTGAGACGAAGCGAAGCCGATGAGAGAATTGGAAGGATTTAATCCTGCTCCTGAGATCAGCAACCTCAAGGGGGAGAGAGTTTGGGAAGGTAGAAGATGAGCGAAGACTTTCACAGGAGCGAACACACGGCAGGATAGGAACGGCGGGTCGAAAAGGTCAAGTTGATGTGAGGACGGAGACATTCCAACCTCATAAAGAAATGCCCGCTCTATACTCATCCCTTGAAGTGGGGCCCGGCTCACCGCTGGCATAGAGTCACCAAATCTACCTGGGTAAAAACTTGAGGTGCCGACCGGGATTCGTGAAAGAGCAGCATTTTGGGTTCTTGATCGGTAGACATCGACCAGAAAACTATTATTTAAACCGCACTCGCCATCAGACTTATGGTATGAACTACAAATTCTAATGAACATCTCATCTCACACAAGAAAATTAAACGGATGGACACAATTCAAGCATATCATCTCCCACTTCTGTTCATTGATCTCCACCCCGTATTTATTTGGATACGAGAGACGTGACTGAATCTGCAAGGGAACAAAAGGGATTCAGAGGCACGTCTTATGACCACCACATTTGACAGCTTAAAGAACCTAAAGACGTAGGACTAAATGGATCCATTTAGTTAGGTACGTGTGTATGTCATGCTTGTAAGAAGTTATCTACCAGATTTATTCTCCTCTTCAGCTTATAGAATGAACCAACACGGAAGCTTACATCTCTTGATCTGGCATTAGGTGGAACATTCAATTTTGCAAGCAGAGGGCATCCTCGAAGCTGGCGAGGCACCAAAAAACGTAGTTAGTTCATGATCTCATTTCTCGATGAACAAACAGCTGCTGCTATCACTAGCAAAATTGAAATAAAGAACTGGGGAGTTGATACAAGTAATTTTTTGCTGGAAAGGAAATTGTCTGCAAGTAAAAGTAGTATTTTTCCTTCCTTTAATCAAACAAATTATCTGAATTATGAAACCAGTCGGATAAGTAAAATTACCATCGAAGAATCTTGAATCCCGATGCTATGAATGACACTTTCGAGGAGGTTCTTTCTCGGGTTCATCATCTAAAACATGAGTCCCTTTTCTTGGTGGAGCAGGTGACAAGCCCTTGGTGTGGGTCTTTTTTATGAGTGTCCCATTCTTCGTGGAGCAGGTGACCAATTCTGTTCTTTTTCCTCTACAATAATCATTCATTAGATTGAGAATATTTACAAGCAAGGAGGCTACTTTTAGCTTCAAGAAGTAATTATGCAGTCTCCAGAAAAGAATTTCTGAACCTACTTGGCTGCTTGCAATATGAAAATATAAAAATGCTTTCGTAACTAGCACCTACATTTATATTTTGATCAGCATCTTTTGGTTATAAATGAATGGACTGGCAAACTTGCGCAACTTTTAGCTACATTAAGGAACCATTTTGTTGTTTTTTTTGCACCACCTAGAAAAAAACCTTTGCTTAAACCAATGCTCTAGAACTATAAGAGAAATTCTGAACCCCCAAAAGGTTCTCTAAAAGAAAAAATCTGATATAGGAAAATTCAATGTCTTTTGGATCTGAAAAGTCCATTGATTGCATTGGCTTGCAGCATTTTAATTCCACTGCTTGCAACTAAGTCCATCTTTTGTGAAATTTTCTTGCACACAAGTAGATATATTTAATAGTTTGATTATGGATAGCCTTTTCCATTTTTGGTTGATGATTGAATCTGTTGTTCCTCATTCTTAGGGTTATAGCTTCTCCATCACAATTGATAATCAATATTTAAGACCAACTGCCTTATCTCAAATCAGCATTTGAAAGTTCAATTATTTCGATGATGCTATTTAAGAAAGGTTATAGACAAAATCATCCAAATTCAGACAATCAGGTGGCAGAGTTAAAATCACCTGATCTTTTATCTAGCTTGGTCGGCAAGACTCAACTGAGGTAGCAAAGTAATATTTGTGTCAAAAAATCATAAATAGGAGATCTTCATAGAAATCACAAGTAAAATGAGCCATGAAACTGAAGATCTCTCCAATACTAGCAAAGCACTTTATAAATCAAATAATTCAAAATATAAAAACATAATAAAATGCACCCATCTAGGCAAGAAAATAAGGCACACCTCCAATGATAAGGCTTTTAGTTAGATGGGAGGTTCCCACCATAGCCTCTTGTTTCTCACAGATAACACTATATACATTTCTCAATATAATGGCCATTTTCCCGACTTGGCCTGCAAATGAAAGAAACAGCACAATACCACTATGAGATCCACAAAATATAATTAATTAAATTTTTTGTTATATGTACTGCAACATCATGCATTCCCTATCCAATCAGAAGATTCTAAACAACAACATATATACCTAATTAGAGGTGGCAAATAGTAGTGACACCAGGAATGAACCCAACAAAATGCCTCTATGAGATTTTGTGTTTTAGCCTTTTTCTTAGCTTATTGAGGTGTCTCGATTCCTTGCTTGCATATTTCTGAAGGATGGAAATAACATTCATCCAGCCAAATCTCTTCTTACGACATTCTAAATAATTCAAAACGGTGTAACCTATAACTCAAGAAAATATCACTCAAACTTGAAGATTTCTTAATACAACCTGCAAAAACACTAAGCCAAACATGACATTGATATCCACTCTTCAAGATGCACCGTTACCATGTCTGACTTACTACGTAAGACAACAAGAAAGCTAAAAAATGATCCCTTACGAAGCTTAACTGCGAGGGTCATACAGGCCAATCCACAGAATAGTGGTCCGGACATTCCATGGATCACACCAATGTCAACTCCAATTTCGAATCGAACCCCTACAAACCGTTTCAACAAAGAAGGATTCCACAGTAAATTCCTAACTTTACCAACAACAGAAGAGGTCAAGAAACCTACAAGAATTCACATTCTCAGAACCCCGCAAAGAAAAGATCAGGCCAAGGAAACCCTAAGTTGGGTCAATGCAATCAGAACGAAGGGAAAAAAAAAAAAGGCTCAGGATCGATCATAGTAAAAGATCAAATGGGATGGTTTCGATAAATGGGTCTGAAGGAGAATCAAAGTTACCATCGCCGGGGAGATCAAACAGGAAGGTGAGATCTGGCGGCCCGAAGCACATCCTCTGCCGCGTTCCGCGACCTGAGTCTCATTCCTTCCACGGAAGGGGGCCGTATTAGTCGGGCCAAGTCTGGGCCAGACCGAAATGGTAGAAGCCGAACACCAGTCTGCTTCCGTCATGTTATTCTTAATGGGCAAGCCCTGAAACGGGTACGATTTGTTGATCCGACCCGACTCCGACATCGAGTTTAATTCGAGAAAAATAAATCGAGAAAAATAAAACAATAGCCAACGGGGCATTCCGAGAATTGAACTCGGGACCTCTCGCACCCTAAGCGAGAATCATACCACTAGACCAAATGCCCCCCACGTAAGAACAATAGTCAACGGGATCAAATGCCCTCCGCGTTGACTAATGCCGGGGAGATCAAATAGGAAAGTGCGATCTGGCGGCCCGAAGTCTGATTCCTTCCACGGAAGGGGCCGTATTAGTCGGGCCAATTCTGGGCCGGACCGAAATGGTAGAAGCCGAACACCAGTCTGCTTCCGTCATGTCATTAATGGAAAAGCCCTGAAACGGGTACGATTGTTGATCCGACCCGACTGCGACATCAAGTTTAATTCAAGAAAAATAAAACAATAGTCTACGGGGCATTCCGAGAATTGAACTCGGGACCTCTCACACCCGAAGCGAGAATCATACCACTAGACCAAATGCCCTCCACGTAAGAACAATAGTCAACGGAATCAAATGCCCTCCGTGTTGACTAATGCCTGGAAGGTCAAACAGGAAGTTGAGATCTGGGCCGTATTAGTCGGGCCAATTCTGGGCCGGACGGAAACGGTAGAAACCGAACACCAGTCTGCTTCCGTCATGTCATTAATGGGCAAGCACTGAAACGGGTACGATTGTTGATCCGACCCGACTCCGACATCAAGTTTAATTCGAGAAAAATAAAACAATAGTCAAAGGGGCATTCCGAGAATTGAACTCGGGACCTCTCGCACCCTAAGCGAGAATCATACCACTAGACCAAATGCCCTCCGTGTTAGAACAATAGTCAACGGAATCAAATGCCCTCCGCGTTGACTAATGCCGGGGAGATCAAATAGGAAAGTGAGATCTGGCGGCCCGAAGTCTCATTCCTTCCACGGAAGGGGCCGTATTAGTCGGGCCAATTCTGGGCCGGACCGAAATGGTAGAAGCCGAACACCAGTCTGCTTCCGTCATGTCATTAATGGGCAAGCCCTGAAACGGGTACGATTTGTTGATCCGACCCGACTCCGACGTCAAGTTTAATTCTAGAAAAATAAAACAATAGTAAACGGGGCATTCAGAGAATTGAACTCAGGACCTCTCGCACCCGAAGCGAGAATCATACCACTAGACCAAATGCCCTCTGTGTTAGAACAATAGTCAATGGTTCTGAATGCCCTTCGCGTTGACTAATGCCGAGGAGATCAAACAGGAAGGTGAGATCTGGCGGCCCGAAGCACATCCTCTGCCGCGTTCCGCGATCTGAGTCTCGTTCCTTCCACGGAAGGGGCCGTCTTAGTCGGGCCAATTCGGGGCCGGACCGAAATGGGAGAAGCCGAACACCTTCCTTCATGTCATTAATGGGCAAGCCTTGAAACGGGTACGATTTGTTGATCCGACCCGACTCCGACCTGAGTCTCATTCTTTCCACGAAAGGGGCCGTATTAGTCGGGCCAATTCTGGGCCGGACCGAAATGGGAGAAGCCGAACACCTTCCGCCATGTCATTAATGGGCAAGCCCTGAAACGGGTACGATTTGTTGATCCGACCCGACTCCGACATCAAGTTTAATTCGAGAAAAAGAAAACAATAGTCAACGGGGCATTCCGAGAATTGAACTCGGGACCTCTCGCACCCAAAGCGAGAATCATACCACTAGACCAAATGCCCTCCATGTTAGACTAATAGTCAACAGGATCAAATGCCCTCCGCGTTGACTAATGCCAGGGAGACGAAACAGGAAGGTGACATCTGGCGGCCCGAAGCACATCCTCTGCCGCGTTCCGCGATCTGAGTCTCATTCCTTCCACGGAAGGGGCCGTATTAGGCTGGCCAATTCTGGGCCGGACCGAAACGGTAGAAGCCGAACACCAGTCTGCTTCCGTCATGTCATTAATGGGCAAGCACTGAAACGGGTACGATTGTTGATCCGACCCGACTCCGACATCAAGTTTAATTCACGAAAAATAAAATAACAGTCGATGGGGCATTCCGAGAATTGAACTCGGGACCTCTCGCACCCTAAGCGAGAATCATACCACTAGACCAAATGCCCTTTGGTTTAGAACTTTGACCTTATAGCTATTTATATTAATTATCTTATATGAACTGCTTCACACACTCTTCGGGATCAAGTCCGTAAACCTGCGGCCACCAATAGGCGTGTACATCAAGCAGATACCCATTATACAGAGCAGGAATCCCCATTGCTACATGAAAAGGAAACGATCGAGACATGGAAGCAGATACTCCTGCAGCATTCGGATAGAAGACAGTGAGTCCTCTCTAGATAGAGATTAGACAGCTTTAGCAGTTTGACTTAGCATCATACTACAGAAGACTATTCCTCGTATTTTGAACTCAACTTTGAGGTTGTAGCCTCGCTTATGTGGGCTTATCATCTCGGCCCAGTTTTATTTGTACTGATCATTCCATGGTTACAGAGGTTTATCATGGTTGGTCATGTCATAGTTATGTATCAGTGAAGCACAAGAACTTACTGCTTATGCATGGACCTCTTAGGCTTATAACATAAGCAAATTCTTGATGCCCTTAATATCAAAATCAAATGGATTCAAGTAACTTCGATGTGACATGCTGGACCAATCTTTCCTGTCTGTCACCCTCTCCTCGAGAGGGCAAGGAGGAGAGGAAAACGAGGATGAGAGAGAGAGAGAAGAAAGAAGGAATCATGCATGAAAAAAAATATATCACTTGAGTTGGTTCTCATCACCTAAACAATTCGGTGTTCTATTTTATTCTTGTTGCCAAATTTGCTTCAGATTAAACATCGTTTAATCTAAATACATGCAAATCTGTTCTTCAAAAGAAAGAACTTGCATGATTGCTTAGACAATCAGTAAATTAGATGCTTAAACATCCTTTTTGTTCCTTATAGAAGCTTATTGTCGGGCTGTTTCGTTTATGATCTACGAACGAACTAATGAAAGTGTGAGATGCATATCCCAGAACCGAATAGATTCAGTCCATACATCGCCATGAGTTCAACAAAGGAATGTTTGCTCTTGTCTTGACTAAAGCACAGCATAATTCTGCTGTAATCTAACGAGATAATGAGGGAGCAAAACCTGATGCCATCTCCTTCTTGTGACTCTCTTTTTGTTTTATTGCTGCTCCCTGTTCTACTACAGCCAAAACCTCCACTACTCCCATTGAGGCATGCAGGAGCGTACGTGACAACCTAACCCAATCCTAAGTTATTATATATGCACACACACCTCCCTGTTGCATGTTTTGCTCCCATCCCACACACGTACGTACAACACTGCGATGCGATGAAGCAACCTCCCCAGACTACGCTTTGATTAGTTTGGCCGTATGTGTTGCGAGTTCATGTGACTGTACTTGCCATTGCTCCAAACTCATGTGACCTCTGGTTGTACCTCAAAAGAATCCCAGAGCAACCCATTTATATCAGATGGGATCCCAGATTTTTAGTCTTCCTCACTGACTTCTAGTCTTGCCTCACAACTCTAATTGAGCCCACAGTAAACTAAGAAGGCAACTGCTGATAGGAAGTTTAACTTCGTTAACAAAGAGAAAAAGTAAAAATGGGGCCGAAAGAGTTGATGAAACTATCATTTGTTTTGTTCGGTGGCAAATGATTATCCATAAAAGTTTATTGCTAAAGTTTTGATCCATAAAGAAGTAATTTCTTTGCTGATCATTCAATTTTTAGCCCTAATTTTTTATGGATCAAAAGCAAATGAAAATAATATTGATCTAAAAGAAGAAAAAAAAAAAAGTGAAGAGTCCCACAAAACCTGTAATGGCCAAAACCATTGTCCTTTGTGCCTCGGGAACTTCATAGAAATTGTTGCATCGCTGGGTATCATCGAGTGGATAGTGACATAACAACAGGTTGTATGATTCTCATGTGTTAAATCCTTCACATACATACTGTCATTTCGTAATAATATTGGAAGCATGTATATTAGGAATTATTTTAGCATGTATGGCATCTATTGTTGGAACTCCCAAGGATGCTCCAATAGAGTTGGAGGTGGACTTTGAAGGTAACTTTTGTTACCTAAGAAGACAGACAAAAGTTGGTCATTGGGTGGCCATGGGGGAATGAGTTGTGCCATCCCCCAAGAGCAACAAGGAAAGAGGTGGAGAGGAGTCACGAGAGGTTGTATCAAAGTACAAGAAGACAAGCATGGCAATGCCTGGTGATGGTGCCAGAACAAAGTGTTTTATCTTTTCTCTTCTCCTCTTCCTGTGCAGTGCCAAGGGTTGGACCATGCACTGCACAGAATTATGGGTCCGGCAAGATTCACACAACTCAGCAAAACATTCTTCTCAGATGCTGCTAGCCTTTCTTTTCCAATACAAAAGTGTTTTTGAGGCTGCTACGGACGAAAGACGGGCCCATAATACCAGCATTTAAAGTGGCTCGTGCAATCTACACCATCGGTATTCTATGTGGATATGTAAGCAAGAAGAAGCATAAAGTGTTTGAGATGATACAATCCATCTGATAGCCCACTTGCATGCCTTATATAATATATCTAGTGAGAGATGATCGATCGATGCAGCAAAGATTTCTTCTACATCATTCTTAACCAGTAAACTTCTCCTATCTCTCACACATTTGAAAGCAAACAAAATCAGATGGAAGAAAGGATCCTACAAGCTATTTGTTTGCAGGAAAATAATAATAATAAACACAATCAGATGTTTTATAGTTCGATTATCTAATCAAACTCACCGGTGGAAGTGCATCTGACCACTAAATCAATAATCTAATGGATGAGTTGTACTCCCTAAACATTAGAAAAGAGATAGAATTATAAGTAGGTAATGTCTAAACCCAGGAGGTCCAGGACACATCCACACCACCCATGAGATTTCCTACACGGATCTCAATGGCTATAGTAGGCATTTCATGGTGACAGCTGCATACCAAGAAGACACACATGGATCCTTCTGTGAATGCACCCCGAACAGTCGAGAGAAACTTTGATGCAAAACGCTCGTACGCTCCATATATATAAAGTCGGAGTACAGCAAGCAAATCTCTTGGATGAAAAGGCAAATCCATACTTCTTAACCTACACATACAGCACAAGGAAATGAGAGAAGCAGTCTGCACAAAGAATAATAATTGCATGCAGATATCTAAACCGTGAAATCTGTTCCATGCAATATGGCGCTGTAACTATTTTCTTGAACATTCATTTACGTTGCATCTTCCTTTCTTTTTATGAGTTCCACTTAGCAATGCCTTCACCATCCGAGACTGTCGGAGATGAGTGCATCCAACAGCTTGAGCCATCGTCGCCGGCCGTAACACTATGTGATGCATTGCAGCAGCATGAAAGATGAAAGAGATCAGGAGGGTTGTCTCCTTCTTCCAACACAAAAATCTCTTCTTGTTTTGACAGTTCATCATTGATGGCTTGAACGAAAACGTCGAGTTTGTGATGCCACATTGGTCTAAGAGTAAGCAAGGAGGAAAGGGAATACCTCGTCTTCTTCGTTGTACAAATATTTCAAAGGTGCCGCTATGTGAATCATATGAGCCTTATTGAATTAGCCAATCATTTTTATGTTTTGTATGTTTCTAATAATAAGAGATGCATGTGACCATCAACTTACATTCTAAACTGAATAAGAAATTAATTGCAGATCAAATAAGCTTTATGGTGCAAGTATATATGGTCTACGTCATGTAATTTTGTCAGCAACATAAGAAGACAACATTACAAAGTCTCGGATAACTTAATCAACTCAAAAAGGCTCAAATACATAAATTCCCAACACATCATATCATATGTGTGTGTGTATATATATATATATATATATATATATATATATATATATACCTATGGTCAGTTCGAGAGTAGAATTACTATCCCAATATCCTTTGTTCGAAACAATGCTTTAGCACTTCAAGAAGCTGAAATAAAATGACAAGCCACAACATTACAGAGGTGGCTGATCAGTGGACTCTCTCTCTCTCTCTCTCGTGTATGTGAGAGAATGGAAGGTATGGTTGGGGTGGCGTGAAAAAGTAACGCATCTTTTGCATGTTAACATCGAGCTTCCCCAGATGTATAAGAATGACGAATCTGTGTTCTGAACATTGTTTGTGGCGACTGTAGGTACAGCAGGCTACAGTCCAGCTACCTGCTATACGTATACGAGAGACGTTCTCATCCTTCCATGCCAGGCAAAGATGAAACCCTGGATGACAAAAACCCTACCCACAGGGGATGGGAAAACCCTGGGGAAGGCCTATAGGTAGCGTGGCTACGTTGTTGGATTGTGATGATTAGGGGAGGAGAAAGGAATGCACACATGTGAATGGAGCGGTACGTGCTCTGTCCATGTGGTATGGAGACAGCTCCTGAGGCATGAAGGCGTGCAATTGGAAGGGTTGGTAGACATGGACGCAGCTACAGCCCAAAGCCAACCTCAAACCCTTTTCAAGAAGGAATGCTCACGAGTTGTCAGTGCAGATGTGAAGCAGCCAATACGAATGTTCACGAGAACATGGCAGTGACCCTTATTCTACTCATGTGACCATTAACAGTCATATTTTAGAGACATTTATAGTTGGTATGTGTATATGTATATGCATATACGTATGCAGCTTACGCACTTGGTGTATTTTACCGCACCAGTACGCTCCAAATGCATGGCTCGTGCTTGCATAAATCTCCCTTAATTATTTTCATTAAATAGAAATATGGTGGTGATGACCTCAAATCCTTTTCATGAATACTCGGCAAACAATATCTTTTAAGCTACTACACAAGAGGATATGGAAATAGTCCAGTAGATCAGGCAAAGACCACCCTAGTAACTTTGATATAGTGCATAGGCCGAAGAAGGATACCACAAGACTATGATGTAAATGCATGTCAACAGTGTTTTGGAGATTTTCTCGAGGATTTGGGATCATTATTTGAGTTGTGGATGCAAAAAAGAACATAGTGAGGGGCAATAGTACCTTACAATCCAAGTTGTATACTTTGTACTCGAATAAACTGGGGAAGCAATATTGAGAGAACTGTGAGAATGTGATCTCCAAAACACATTGTGCATCACATGTCTTTACCTCCATATGTTATGTCTGTTTATTTAAGAGGAATCATTCGATCTGATGTTTCATCATGAAACATTGTTATATGTTGCAGATGGTGCATGAAATAATGTAAAGATACGAACCTTTTCATGGAATATCGTTAGTGGACCGCTGCGATATGCGCAGAAATATGCCTACGATTCCATTGCAGCACTGCATAGCATTTCAATGGCCTTATAATTGTCATGGAAAGTTGATGGCATGCTAAATCGAAGGTCAAGGTGCTAAATTCCATTTGATCCTTCGATTGGAGGAGACTTCGATAGCAATATTATCTTTTTCTTGATACATTAATCTATTTTCATGGACACTAAAGCAATGGGATGTGGTATACGTGTGGCATACGTGTGATTGTGGATGCATCCTTTGAAATGTTAAATGTGTGGTTCACAAATCCAAAATCTATCATGATCACCTTTATGGGGGTTGTCTTAAGTCATGTCTTCTTTTGTTAGCCCGTATAATTTTCCAGGGATAAACACAAATGAAATCACTCCAAAACAATTATATATATATATATATATCAACGTAACATTCCAAAGAAAAGACAGAGGGACTTCACGTTCCGAATATTTATCTTCATTTTTGGGCAGCAGTTTTCACTGTTGATTATGGAGAGAGCATATTTCATGTTCACCACCAGCTGCAGTGGATGGATCGCTGGCTGCAAACGTCGTCTCCTGGACTCGCGCGGCACGGCGTGTCACCTCGATCGTCGGGGGATGTGATGGACGCGTTTGGGAGGGGAGGGGGAGGGGGGGGGGGGATGAGGCGGAAATGGACAAAGGTGGTGACGGTGAAATCTTCCCCGTGAGGGGTACTTGGAGGCATTCACAGCTCATTCCTCCTCCAAACGCAGAGTCCCAAGCCCCACCACCCCCTGTTGCCTTCTCCCTCTCCCCCTCACGTAGCGCCCGCTCACAAACAACTCCTCTTTGACGCCTTCGCTGCTTTCCATGGTGCCCCGATCACGAGCAGATTCCTCCTCCCCTCTCTCTTTCTTTGTGTGTGGTGAACTCCCACCCCCCCATATATCTTCCTGTAAAAATATTATTGTGGATGGCTTTTCATTGTTATTGCAACAATAATTGCTTCTGTTGTCACTTGCAGTGGAATACAGCAGCTATTTTATCACAAAGAACAGTCCTACGCAGTGTGAGGTTTATGGTGATGGGGACCTTGGGCACTTGGATGTCGGGGCCATTTGTCCAAGTATAGTAGCTATGCCCGAGTACTTATGGCTTCCTTGACTTGAGTGGTTGCCACGCTAAGGTGGTGGCTTCCCCTCTCTCCTCCTCCTTTCTTTTCTTTTTGGCTCCCTCCTTGTTGGTTTCCCAGGAAGAGAATGTTGGTGGAGTTGTAAAAGCTGGTGGATTGGCTTATCCATTTGGACACTTGCATTAGGCTGTTAAGAACTACCCGAAGGAGTGCCATCTGCATTATCTCATTCTAAGACAACAACATGCAGATCGCAACCACATGAACTGTGTTGTGTGTACTATGAGGACCATTTCTGTATATCTTGTTAACATGGTAACACAAGTTAATCTGCTTCCTCACGCGGCAGAAGGGGGAGTGGAGTTTGAGAAAGATCGAGTATGGGCAGTTTAGGCAGTTCACTTTGTACCTCATATAATTCTTTTAGGAAATTGAGGCAACTCATCATGTGGGTGGAAATCAGTGATCGCGTGGATTTATAGCTCCTTCCTCCTCTCTTTAAGCAGCCCCCTGTCGCCATACCTGATCTGTAGAGAAAAAAGGGAGAGGGAGACAGAGAGATGGTGTCTAGAGAGCACAAGAGAGCCGCTCTGCATGAGAAGCTGCAAATCCTTCGCTCCCTCACCAACTCTCATGCAGTAATAGTTCTCCTATATTTCTGAAACCCTTTTGTTCTTCTCTTCTCCTCTCATCTTTCTTCCATGTAATCATTACATGTGTCTCTCGGAGTTCTTGAAAGCAGCACACATTCAATCCCTTAACCGTGGATACAATTTTCTCTCTACTGTTTGGCAGCTAAGGAAATCCTCGATCATAGTAGACGCTTCCAAATACATCAAAGAGTTGAAGCATAAGGTGGAAAGATTGAATCAAGAAATCGCATGCACACAGAAACCTGTCGACAAGAGTCCCTTACCTGAGGTAGACACGGTTTGCCGACATGATCTTCATTCATCTTATGTTTTCTTGGGTTAATTACTTCCGACTTTAAGCCGATTGTTGAGGCCTAATGTTTCCACCAATATCTTCACAGGTGACTGTCGAAACCCTAGAGAAAGGCTACCTGATCCATGTGTTCTCGGAGAAGAGCTGCCCGGGACTGCTGGTGTCTGTTCTTGAGGTGTTCGAGGACTTGGGCCTCAACGTGCTGGAAGCTAAGGCCTCCTGCACTGACACATTTCGTCTTCAAGCCATTGGAAGAGATGTAAGACAAGGAGACATCATTTGCAGATTATCTTCCTCTACCAAATCATGCTCTATTACGCATACTATGCAATATCGAGTAGGTTAAAACGCGTCGATGTTATTGCATAGGATGCAGACTCTTATAAAAGATCAGTCCTAAGATCGATATTTAAGGCTAAAAATTCAACCTGATTCTCAATCTTTTTCATTCGTGATATGCTCATCTGCAAGCACACCCCAATAGTATTTAGATGTAGATACAGTACTGATTGTGTAACGCTAGAAATTCATGAGTTCCTTAGAGGCATATAGTTGACACAGGTGACTTTAGCATAAGCATAGATATTACATGCAAAACTATGCAAGATAGATTGCGTGGTAGATATTAATCACCACAAATATAAATGTGTGATCTCTATGCACATAAATGAATCATCCATCGACTGAGAATACCTCATTTGAGGGTCATACTCATAGAAGTTGGTCTTAATTTCAAGCTCACCAACTTGCATGAATCAGGGTGAAAGCATGAATGCTGAAGTGGTGAAGGAAGCAGTGGAACGTGCCATCAAGAATTTCTTCGGTGTTGGTGAATGAACAAGAGTGATGATATGGGAGGAGAACTAATCCTGTGGTGGCAAACCCATCTTTTCGTTCCCTCTTGGATCACATTTTGGAAAGGGCTGCAAAGCCCTTCGATGAAGGTAGATGTATTACAGCTATGGCTGAACCAATATGAAGAAGGTATGTTGGAATCTATCATATATTTTGAACTCACTGCCATTACCAATCAAAAATTACCCATATCTTCTACTGAAAACAAAAAGCTGAAATGACCAAGGAATTGCCGGACAAGCCAAAGATAGCCCGATGAACATTTCCTTTATATATATATATATATATATATATATATATATATATATATATATATATATATATATATATATATATATATATATATATATATATATATATATATATATATATATATATATATATATATATATATATATATATATATATTATGGAAGACATGGCTCCAGTCTTTTTTATTTCTCTACACTGAGATTAGGATGGAGTGAGTGGTTTGTATGATCGTATGGCAGGCACTTAGATGAACAGGAAGGCACAAAAAACAACCTTAAAAGAAAAGAAAAATCATGCATGAAGAAGAATGTTTCCTTTTGATAAGATCAATTATATAGACTGTTAGAAGGAGTAAGTACTGATGTTGGGACGTCAATTCGGAAACACGAATACATGAATCACGAAATGACAAGGAGATGAGCTGCACTCACACAGAAGCTGCTGTTTTCGCCCATCTTTAACCTGTTGGAAGGGAGTGCTTCTTGTTGTTCTCATCCTTGTAATAATATTTCCTGCGATGGTGACTGCACACCGGCTGATATGGATCGGTTGACAATAGAAACAAATGATAGTGACTGTTGGAGATCCGTATTGCTTCCATGATGTCGTCAAAGGTATCAGTTCGACGTAAATTAATGTGGATAAAACATTATTTGACCCAAAACCAAACTAATGGCAACAAAAATGTGAACGGATAAATCTAAAATATGAAAGACCATTTCTACCATATAATATTTGATAAAATTAAAAAAAATATTAAATATTAAATTATTAGTCTGATAATAATCGATGTTTCTGGTTTTGATTCGAATCATCTATTTTTTTATTTTTAATTTAAAATAATTATAAAAATAAAAATATAATTTAAAATATTATATATATATATATATATATATATATATATATATATATATATATATATATATATATATATATATATATAGTGAACCGTAGTTTTGAACCATCGATTCTAGTTCAAGGACGATCAGTTCTAATTCCGATTCTCAAAAATCTAGAACCATAACGAAACCATTCTAATTCGATTATAATTCGATTTGAAACAGGTGAATCATTATATTGATTTAGTTTTGATTTCAGTCTAATTTGATTTGGGTTAAAATATTGGTTCTATGATATCATGTAAGATCCACGAAAACCTCAACCGATCGATTTACAATGTCGCAATCTCTTTGATGGCCAACAACATTAAATATCAAGACAAAAACTTCATCACTTGGAAACCCCTCCCCGGCTTCTCTCCGGTGAAGGTAGGTGTCTCATCCAGGAGAATGGATCCATCACATCCCTGTAGCCAAATCCCAAACACCCTAACTTGACATCTATTCATCATAAGCGAAAGCACAGTGCACAGCTTTCTTACGTTAACAAAGCAATCAAAGAAATGTAAAACGTAGTCGAAGCAAAGCCCTGCGCGATTGCATCCCTCACCACCATTCTAATGGTCGACAGGGCTTTGGGTTGAGCTGTTCTGTTGCTGGGATTGACGAGGCGAGGAAGAACAAAGTGCCGAGTAATAGGGCATATCAAGGTACCGGCCACGCGATAATAGTCAGCAGCCACATAGCACCAACACGGAGCCTCGTGGCTAATATGGTGCATTGCATCGATATGACACCTCAGACTCGGATGAGATGATCGTCTGTTCCGGTGCTATCTGAGGCCGTATGAGACGATGACACATATCACAAAGTCGTTTCGGAAAGCTTAGAATGGTGTCACACAGCGCGGATCCATGCAGGTCGGTCGATGCTCGCACAGAAGATATAAACCGACCGCCCGAGGAGTCGATCGCCATTAATAGATCACGTATGATCGACACTCGTTCATATATATAAAAGCCAACCTCTTGATCGGCGTCAGGGAGAGAACTTCGCATATTCAACTCACTCTTATTCCACTAAACTCTAATTTAAGCTTCAAAGAAATCGAGTCGGGAAATCCCCCTCCCGCCTTTGACCTAAGTGTAGGGGTTGGCGACGAAGAAGTAGGCGATGAGGCCCACAACTCAATCCGACCTGACGCTCACTTCCGTCACTCGAGTCTTCACATGGGGCAATCTTGCATATCCGGGATCGGACCAAGCTATGCTGACTCATCGACCACGGCGTAAAAGTTCACCAATATTGAGCTTGCGAAGGGAGGCCATGGTGCATGAGGACCATCTATCTAGGTTTCGAGTTGCATGCAGGAAATGGTGCTGAGAAGTGCTTATGCAGGCGGCAGAAGCTGCTCCCTAACCCATTTTAGATTGTTTGGGTTGGATTGCTAATAAATAGTGTTCTCTAAGTGAGATCGATAACACATCGCATGATGTGGTCTAACCTACCAATCAATAATTGTTCTTAAAGTTGGATTACCAATAAGTTACTGACACACCTAATGTTCTAATAATGAATCAGATGCTTCTAAACCCATGCCACAAGTTCATATACTGGTCATTCTTTTGTGAAACATGCGAAAGCTTATTGCTAATGACATTACAATAGAAAGAGATGGAGGTGCAGAAGATAAAAGAAAATGCATCAAACCACACACTTCTTTTTGTGTTTTGGGTACACCCAACTCTCTTGTTGTTTAGCTGTTCTTAAGTTATTAGATACGTCAGCAATGATCGGATGTGATCATCATCTGCACACTAATTGAAACAAGTAAAACTTGGGCTGATGGCCCAATCAGCCCGGTTTTCATATCCAATTTCTTCTCACATACGAACCGAGATCTTATAGGAGTCTGAATCACCTCTACCCTTACCGGTGTCTTTTGGGATCTACCTCGAAACCTACAGAAGTTCGTTTACAATAATGATAATTCTAGCAAGCCACAAGATCAAACCATGAGAGATGAAGGCAACGACAGGGGAAGAACAGACATGGCCTTTTCTTCATTAATGCCTGAGGACACCAGCTCCCTTGTCCTGGCCATGGAACAAGTGCTTGTGATTCCTGGAGTGTTTACATAATACCAGGAGAAGTTTTGAGGGCTGTAATGAAGTAAGCCTCTGCATGCATCGTGTGTTTTTCTCAACTGGATTAGGAATCCCAACTACGAATAATTTTAGCTTCACCTTTACCTTTAAAGAAAAGGAAGGTTAACATGGACAACTCTGAAGTATGGTTTGTTTCTTTGTCCTACAGATTAATGAAGCTTGTCTGCTTGCCCGGACTGACCCACATGTCCACTATTCATAATTGAAGAGGTCTTTCAGAGATGGTGGGAAATTGAATGGCAGGGACACCCATTCCTGCTTAAAGCCCTTTACCTTCAGACTCCAAATCTGCTGGTGCATTGTCCCACTCATCCACTCCAGGCTGCACCAAATCAAAGCTGGTGGAATTCAATGACTTCTATTTTCCAGTCACTTGGCTGGAACAGTTGTGGAAAGGATTAGCAGATGAGCGCTTGCTAAGGTGATGGCTGATGCATGTTATAAGCCAGATGTAGCTTAGTGCTTTCTTGGACTGGCAAAAGCCACGTATTGGCATGCAGGAAAAGTGAAAACCAAAACAAGTAAAAGAAGAGAGGTCCACAGAGTACTTGACATTAAGATCTTGAATTATGAGTAGGTGCTCCGGGAGTACACAACAAGAAAAATAATTATATGGAGGTCCGCAGAGGAAGCTTATCGTTGATTCATGCACCCATGGAAGCATGATCGAGATGGGCCTCATCGGGGAAGCTTATCGTTGATTCATGCACCCATGCACATAGGGAGACATATATCCTAATAATCTTATCATCAAATTGGGTGTTGAGTAGGAATCAGTTCCTATCTTTATCCCTCTTAGCGATAGCGAGAATTTGATGATCGTGCCAGTGATATCTTCACCAAGTTGATCGTTTATCGATGATCAACAGTCAGCAGACTATTCCAAGAAAGAGAAAGGATAAGTATATATGGCCGCCACCAAGTACTACACTGATTCAAGCAACACTGTCAAAGATGGATAAGTATATATGTCTTCATAAGGACTAGTAGTTTAGCACCTCGTTTGCTTCGACACAAGATGGATAAGCTCTTCCGAAGCCTGTTATAGTGACACTTCCATCAATAAAGCTCCAATCTTGTACTGGGACAACTTACATGTCACAAAGAGTACGAAACCCAAAAGGAAACAGCGTGAGCTGTGCCACTACAAACCTTTAAGCCACGTTATTTTGGATGCAGGACAAACACTTCATCCGTAGATATTATTAGACTAATCTTATCTTTGATGTATGAGACTGATGACCACAGAGACCACTACCGAAACACACGGCAGCAGTAGGTAAGATGAACGCTTAAGCAGCAGCACCTTGGCCGGATCCACGACCGTCGATCGGCAGCAACGGGTTCTTCATAAGCACTGCGGAGAAGCAACGCTTGAGCCCGCCGCCAGCCCTGTGTGGCACCCCGAAGCAGAAAGTTGATGTTGGGGACCCGTCATCGGACTCCTCCTCGTCGCCCCTTGATGAGAAGGACGACCCTGAGATGGAGTGCCGCCTGCGGTGATCGTAGCTGAGAGATGTTGCCGGGGACAACGATGAGGGCGACTTGTGGGACTTCCTCAAGCTGAGCTTGGGGAGTATGATCCGGATCAGATTCGACTTGGGGGACTTCCGACAACTCTTGTTCTTGGTGCTGCAGTAGTAGGAGGGCGGAGGAGTGAGAGGTGGCAGGTTGGTGCTTGAGGCGGTGTGCTTGGGCGTGCCAGGCTGCGACTCCCATAAGAACGGGACTGCGCCGGAGGCCACCCCGTAGTACACCCTAAATGACGGGTGGGTCAAAGAGCTTTCCTTGGACAGCAGCCTGCAGTAGAACTTGTCATCTTGTTTGATCTGGAGAGACGGTCTGGGAAGCTCTGAGCTGCTGGAGAGCATCCTCAGTCGTGAGAGAGAGAGAGAGAGAGAGAGTGGCGACCAGTGCTTACAGACAAATGAATCGTGGACTTGCTGGGTCTTCAGCTTTGTAGGTCAGAATTAACTAGGTGAGATGCTGATGTATAGAACGTGCACTTGCATATATGTGCTTTCTGACTCATAGGAGCATGTCATGCTACATTAGACTAAAATTTCACCATGACCTTATATCTATATACATATATATTAATGGATGAATGGCAACTGACACTCTAATCAATCTTCTGTGAGTGGCAAGCATCAATACTTGGGGCAAACATCGATGTCATGGAGCACAAGGCAGACCATTCATTGTGGTTATTAGGAGAGAGGCCAGTGGTTTGGATAGAAGGGGTAGGTCGATATGGGGGATGAAATTAATACGGTGGTGGTGAGAGATGGGAAGACCATTTATTGTAATGGTATGGTTGTGGCTTTGTGATATTGAGCAGTTAATGCACCTTCTGAAGGTTGAGCGTAGTTGTAAAGATGATTGTTGTCATATATATATATATATATATATCTGAATACTTGTTCATTCAAATGTCCTGAACTAATTGCACTCATAAAATGAGTAATTCTAAAACTCATGTTTCATATACTAAGCAACTAAAATGACAAAAATGGGAGAATATTTTATGATGACTATATGATAAGAAATATACTAACAGTTAATCATCATATGATACAATCATTATATTGAAGCTATCATGAAAGAAAAAGAATTATGTTACTATCCACCACTCATCTATTCGTATGGATAAAAGTCCAAAGCAAACAATTCGGGGTTGTCTTTCCTCTACCGCTCATGTACACAAAACATCAAGAGGGAGATGTTTAATCGATTACAAGTTATCCCCTCTAAAACTAGGTATAAAAGCTAATCCTTGGCATAACGTCGGGGGGGCCCTTTTTCGAAAAAAATCTACACCCACTAAGAGACCTTGATCACTAACTTAAGTATCGGAATGAAGTCGAGAAATATTTTTCGACATCGATTTTAGTGTATGTGCTACCTTGGGAGTTAGATATTTTCACATCAGAATCATCTCAAAGCTAGCTATCTTGATCACTACCTCGTATACTATTAACTTAGACATCAACGATGATTTTCTCTAATACTATATAAAGCACAAAAATATTTTCCTCTCTTTATCAATTTCGTTTTATGTTGTTTTATTGAGAATGAGGTGGGAAACTTAGAGCTACATCTACTATATAATTATATATGCCACATACAATAATCAACAACATAGATTCAAACTATTGGTATAGAAGAACTCCATCCTTCAACAACCACCACCTTTGGTGGATGAGATGGTCGAACTTTGCTCATCATCATCATCATCATCATCATCATCATCATATATATATATATATATATATATATATATATATATATATATATATCACTAGTAAATGAAAGGCGAAGATTTGATATGAAGATGATATAAACCCAAGGCAAGATGTATCGTAATACTCGATCGAGAATGCAGAATAATGGGAGACAATGGTGAATTAGTGCGACTAAAACAAGCTCACCAAATTGACTTAATGCAGAATAATCGGCACCGAAAGATTTGGAGCTCCCTCCTCCATTGTTCGTCTTTCCCGTGCATGGGATACTGCATGTAGATTGCAGCAAAACTGCTCTCATGTTAACTTGTCGGAGTTGCAATTAAATACTTCATGTCAGTGCATTTATTTTACAGTAGATGTCGATGGCCGTAGCACGATTTAGTATTGTGGTTGGAATTCCGGCAAGGTTGATGCAATGGTTACTATCTTCTTAGTGTTCTCGAGGTGAAAATTGGCTCACTCTTCAATTACAGTCATTTTACATGAGAGTATTTCACAATGTCATATCTCAGTGATTTATGATTTTATTATTATTACACTAATTTCTATTAAACATTTTTTTTTGTTTTTATTGGGATGGATACTGGAGTAATAGGATTTGCATGAAAATGATGTTGATTCAGTTCATGAGAAATATCCATTCATAAGAATATATCTATTTATGATGTATGATATATCATTGTCTCGAGGTATTTAGGATTGATTGCCTATTCTCCCTCCATATGTAGCGTCTCTTTCTATAGAGTTTATGAGCTCCGATCAATATGAATAAATGATATATTCAACTTGTGATTTATGATGACTTTATGTATAATATATTATACGGTCTAATTGTACGATCTTTTTGTCTACACTCTCTTAATATTAGAATATTAAGTTTGAAGTAGAACAACAAGCAAGATCGTCGATATGTCCGAGTGGTTAAGGAGACAGACTTGAAATCTGTTGGGCTCCGCCCGCGCAGGTTCGAACCCTGCTGTCGACGCGCTTTTTACCCTTTTTCTTTTAATATTTTGGGCCTTTAACTGGGCCGAAAAATAGCCCAACTTCTCAAATGATGCACAGCCCAAAGAAGTTTCAAACCTCGTCTTTATGCCTACCGCGTCCAAGAAGAAGATGTATGCAGACCGACATCTACAACTGGCTACCAGCCGCCACCAATCGTAGAGAGCTCATAAATGGATAGCAACAGCAACAGCAACAGTGTTTACTATACGACTCCTTTGGACGTGCATGCTTGCATGCCGCATACATTGATGGCTCCTCCACTCTCATCTCCGACTACCCACCCTCGTCCACGGACATGAAATTAACGCATTGTAGCATTGATGTGTCATAGTGCTGCTACTGTTCCTCCTCGCGTCGTCTCCCCCCGCTGAAAGCTGCGATCATGCCCGTGCACCGCCAACCGAGGGGACTCCGCCGCTACGGCACGTAGAGGCGGTTGCCGCACTTGCACCGCCACGCCTCGGGGTAGTACTCGGAGGTCACCGGTGTCCCGGGCGGGACCGGCACGTGCACCGGCCGGCACGGGGTGCACTTGCCGCACTTTGACGCGCACCGCGGAGGATACGACCCCGGTCCCATCAATCCCCTCCGCTCCCCCTCCTCCTCCGCCGCCGCCGCCGCCGCCGCCGTGCCTACCTCACGTGCTGACCACGGACCCTGCAGGGTACAGTCGCTTCAGAGGCAGTGCAGTCGTAGCAGTCGTACTAGTAAACGCTCGAAGACGGAAACCCGCGCTTTTTAGCGGACGAGCGCGTGAGTTTTCTACGTTGCGCCGCCGGTCAAGCTTTGCAGAAGTCGCATCAATCGTCAATCGTAGCGATTGATATCATTTCTCGTCGCTTCACGGCAGGAAGAATCAGAGAAGAAATCGAGTGAGAGAAAGGAAGTGCACCTGCACGAAAGACTTCGTTCTCGCGCTTCCTATCCCTGTAGCAGAGAAATGGAGAGATGGAAATGTTATATGATTGCAACATTGGCCGAGGAAAGAGAAGCGCATGCATACAAACGCAAAGCAGCAAAGCATCTACAAGATTTGACTGGAACTGCAGATGATTACTGCTTAGATCTCCAATGGCACAAAAGAACAGGGTTCTAATCACCTGTTTCCTCGAGAAGAGCAAAGGCCGAGAGGAAAGAGAAAGAAACACAGCACAGAAGCGCCATCCTTGACGCCCATCCTCCTCTCATTTTCCCCATCCTCTTCTGCGAAGAAGGAAGCTCCACACAAGCCGAAACAGCGGGGAGGAACGAGGGAAGCAGAGTGTGTCGCAGACCGCGAAGTACCTCTTTCCACCTCTCTCCCGATTCACCAAGTCTGCCTTCGCTCACCCTTTGTGCTCTAATCCCTGTGGGAACTCACTGTTTTTGTGTTCTCCGAAGCCAAAAGAGAAAGATCACCTGTAGCATTCTCTCGTTTAAAGCTCTTCTTTCCTGCTGCTTTATTCTCCAAAGCTACCAACTCTTTCTCCGCTCTGCCACCTGAGTGCACGCTTCTTGTTATTTATTGACATCGCTCGGTATCAAAGTTAAGCTATAGATCTGCTGATGTGATCTAAGGTACCACTATTTAATCCCAAGTAGCACTTCTGTGAGTCACATGGCAGTGAGGCAAGGTGCAGTTTGGTTGGGTCCAGGTAGGGGAATGCATGCATGCTAAAATCATGGTTGCACTTTAACCTATTTGTATAGGTTTCCATGTGATCTAGATTATTGTTTTAGGGGTGAAAACAGTACAGTAAGAAATTGTGTTGCAAATGCTAACTTGAGGAAATCAGATAATAAGTTGAGCTACAAGAATACAATGTTTTCGAAGTAGTAAAGGTGTTATATCAATGTCTTCCAGCTGTCCTTCACTGCAACCTTAAACCCATATATGATAGTGGTGAGATCATGATGAAAGCAAAGTGTTACTGTAAATGATGGAATGTAATTGACAGGGGAGGAGAAAGATGGTTGGAAAACATTAGCAGTGAAAACAGGTGAGAATCCAATGGTACAGTTTCTGAGGCCTTACAAAGACCCAAAGAAAAGAAGGAATCTCTGCATCCAATGTTGGTGTCTCATCCACTGTCCTCTACCATCATTGGTCTCCTTGTCTGATGCAGCAACAATTTGCTCTTCTTCCTTCGTGATAAGCTATCATCTTAAACACATCAGCATCTGTGAGGTGTCTGTAAGTCTAATCCACCATCGCTGCTGTCAGGTACTTGTCTTAGGTTTTGGCAAGGTCACTCAGGTGACAGATCTCACCAGGCAAACCGAGAACCGCTTTGGCTTTCAGACAACAGATAAGAGAGTCGTGCTAGAGAGAGAGAGAGAGAGAGAGAGAGAGAGAGAGAGAGCGGTTGTCTCTAACAACTGGATCATGTACACGTGATGTCCACTGCCCAACAAGATCATTGATCTTGAGGGTGTCTCAAATGAGAAAGGTTGCATGTTCTTCCTGAATCCCCCTCCAAAGGCGATGGCGACTCCAAAGCTCGAGCTATTAAAGTGAAGAATCCTTTTCAGAACCCATCTCCTTCCATGCAACTCTTCTTAGCCTTTTCTCCTTTAGGTCCAAACAGCCATGTGCCATCCAACTGCAGGAACGAGGACCTCCGTGGCCTGTGCTTGGCTCACACGAACCTGAGCTGTGGGTTTGGTAAACGAAGGACCACAGAGGCAGAATACCATGGCGGCCTTGCGCTTTTGTTCCTTAGCCATGGTTTCCATATTCCCTTGGGCACAGTGGTCTGATCTCTGCATGCAATTTACTGCTCAAATGTAGCAACCCAACAACTCCATGCGCACTCTTTTGCATGCCTTGTGAGCCTGACACCGTTGCCATAGTTGGGTGGGCTGAGTTCAGTTCAGAAGCCAGTGACAAAGGTGACTTGAAGGCTTCGTCTCAATTAGAGTGATGGAAATCTGGATAGCTAAACATGCTGCTTCCCTCCCATGCCCATTGCTAGCCACAAGCACATTTTGGAGTGCTAACATTAATTGGACCTCCGCAGACTTGACCAACAAGAAATTTACCTTGGTGTTCTTGGTGCAGCAAAAACAGTGGGGAGAGTACCTGCTCCATAAGATTGAGCTTATGATATGAAATATATCAGAAGTTAGACATGTCTATACTCCAACAACCTGAGCACATGATTAGGGCCAAAGCTTTAGCCACTGTCTCGGTCACCTACTTAGGGCTCAGAAACAAGGATTGGAGGATAAGGAAGAGCCCTGTTGTGCCCATTTGACAGGATGGACTAAAGAGGACATTAACCAAGAAGGAAACTATTAGAATGTACCCAACAATGGGGGAATGCACATTTCCAACATTACGCTTGATTGTCTTCTTTACTGGATCTGGTTTGTGTTCTTATGTGTACAGAAGAACTCTTAATCATCCTTAGCCCGAAAGAGGAGGAGAGTCTCCATCATCTTCCAGCTCACGACACTGTGGTGGCCTGCATGTTTTGATGGTACGCATGAAATATTGTATCAGGTCTACAGATATGTTGCTACCAGCAGAGGCTAATTAGTTTACAGTCCGTGCGGTTCAGTGCAACAGCCACTATGTTTCAGATTAGTGTTGACAGAAGAACTTATCCTCCGAGCTGATGGTTCAAAACTAGAATCACTGTGGACAAAGTATGAATGAACTATATGTATTAACTATATATGCATTCTTTGTTTCCTACGATATATGTTGTTGTTTGGGAATAGAAAAGTTAAATGAAGTTTTGGATGTACCTCTTAGTATTGAAACTTGTGTCCTGGGAGTATGCATGCAACGTACGTAAGTGTTGCCCGGGATCCAAATTCCTGCCTTCCTTTTGGTTGTGGCGGCATGAAGCCATTGGCTTGAGAGTGCCACGGAGGAGTTGACTTGGATAGCTCGGTCAGTATCACCAGGTTAATCTCTGTAGGAAGTGTGGTTCTACAAATAGATCTGTGTGCATGTCAATCAAGCAGAAATGACCTTTTTAGTCTGCGTTAGTGTTGCTTTTCCTGTGAAGCGAAGGAAACTTGGTGGAACATCCTGAACTAAACAGAATCGATTACCCAAGCTTGGCCAGAATGATTGCAGTATGGATGTTGGACCAACTTCCATGAGCTGAAACCAAGTCTCTCAGATGTTGAAGCAGTGACCAGGAACTATCCTAAACCAATCTAAAGCAATTGTCATATGATAACTGAAGGAAAGGGAAGAAACCATGCTAAAGAAACATAAAGCTTGAATATACACCCAACCTACATGATGCTGTCTGTGTCAGGAGCTGAAGATGAATTCACTGAGTAGCTTCCGGGAGGGACTGCAGCCATGACACAGGTTCGGTCACAAAACCAATTAGTAGATATTGATAAAATGATAGAACGAAGAGTGAAATTATAAAAGTAGATGACTCACACCTCAATTAGTGTCATATAATGTCTATTTATACATAGTGAGGATTTTTCTCAACTTAGTAGTGAGATTTCCTCATGCAGTTGTGGAAATCTCTCATCTGCTATGCAATTGAGGAAATCTCTCTATTATCATGTGCTCACAAGCTCGAACTCCTGTCAAGGATACCAATCTTGGACCGATGCAACAAATATAATTTGTGGGTTAGAGGCTTCGTGAGTGAGTCTGCTAGTTGATCAGCCATATGAACATAAGAAACACGAAGTTGACATTTGATAACTTGATCTCGCACGAAGTGAAAGTCGATGACAATGTATTTCATGCGTGAGTGGAACACTAGATTGACGTATAGGTAGGTAGCTCCAATATTATCACAATATATTGTAGGAGTAAGGATAGAGCTGACTTTGAGTTCCTTGATGAGATTTCTAACCCAATTGAGTTCAGCAGCAGCGGTAGTGATGACACAATATTAAGCTTCAGTTGTAGACCGGGTGACTACCTTTTTACTTCTTAGAACTCCAATTGATTGGATTAGACCCAAGAAAGATGACATACCCTGAGGTGGAGGTGTGATCATCAAAGTTTCTCACCCAACCAGCATTAGCAAAGGCATAGAGATGAAGTGGAGTGTGTTTGCGGAGAAAGAGACCATGACTGAGGGTCCCTTTAAGATATCGTAAAATTCGTTTAACCACAGACCAATGCATAGCAGAAGGATGGTGCATGTACTGAGATAGTTTATTGACTGCAAATGAGATATCTGGACGGGTGAGAGCCAAGTACTATAAGGAACCAAGTACTTGGCGGTATTGAGTTAGTCTGTAGGAGTGCTGCCATCACATATTTTGAGTGATGCACTAGTAGAGAGAGGAGTTGCAACCTCCTTTGCATCCTGCATATTTGTTTTGATAATAAGTCTTGAATATACTTTCTTTGTGATAGGAAGAGACCTGAGGAGGATGTAAATGTTACTTCCATTCCCAAAAAGTAGCTTAGGGGTCCTAAATCTTTGAGGGAGAATTGATCAACCAATTGCTTTAAAAATATCTGAATCTCCAAGATATCATTGCCTGTGACAATAATATCATCTATATACACTAGAAGATATATTGTATTTTCATTTTGTTGTCGTAAGAATAAACAAGTATCAGACATGGAGTTGATGAAGTCAATTGATATCAGAAACGATCTAAGTTCAATATACCAAGCTCTTGGAGCCTAACGAAGTTCATAAATAGCTTTTTGTAGTTTGCAGACATATCTCGGATACTGGTGATGAACGAAGCCAGGGGGTTGTTGTATAAAGACATCTTCAGTTAGAGTCCCCTGTAAAAATGCATTATTAATGTCCAGTTAGCGTAAGTGCCAGCCCCTGGAGATGGCCAAACTTAGAATAAGCTAAATTGTTGTAGGTTTAACTATGAGGCTGAAAGTCTTTGTAAAGTCAACTCTAGGTCGTTGATGAAACCCTTTGACAACTAAACGAGCTTTATATCTAGCAACGAATCCGTCTAGGTTCTCCTTAATTCGAAAGACTCATTTACACCCGATGATGTTTTGTGTAGGATGAAATGACACAAGAGTCTATGTAGAGTTATGAAGCAGGGCATCATATTCTTCACACATGGCTTTACGCCAATGTGGAGATTTTTGGGCTTGAGTGATTGTGGTAGGTTCACTGGTCTTAGGAGAGGATTGTATGAGAGCATGTAGGTCGAGAACCTGATATGGTTTAAAGATATAACTTTTTGAGCGAGTTGTCATTGGATGTCTAGGAGCTGTAGGTTGTGATATTAGTATGGGTGGTGGAGAGGCATTGACATGGGTTGGGTTAGGCTGACATACATCAATGGCACTAAGTAAAGAAGGTTGTTATGTTTATGAGGATATAACACTAGTAGTGGGTGATATTTGTAAAGAAGGAAGAGAAGTAATGGAGGGAGTGAGGAGCTGTTGAACCGGGAGAACAAAAGAGTGTGGATCTTGAGGAAAGGGACTGGATGGTGTGGTGAGAGGTTCGTTTGAGGGGATCGATGGTATACTTCAGTGACATATATTTGTTAGAGTAGCTTGCATGGTAGGAGACTCATGGTTTTGAAATGGAAAGGCATACTCTACAAAAATAACATGGTAGGAGACAAAGACTTTCTGAGTTTTAGGATCATAACATCGAAAGACATTATGTTCTAAGAGCATATCCTATGAAAATACAAGGCTTAGATCTTGGTGTGATCTTATGTGGTGTATAAGAACGTAGCCATAGATAACATAAAAAACTAAATATTCTGAGTTTGTGAAGATTAGGGGATTTGAAAAATAGTTTTTCAAATGGTGATTGATATTGGAGGACTAGAGTGAGCATAGTTTCTACGATATGTCGATGTTTGCATTCAGCAGAGCCAACTAATTGAGGAGTGTATAGAGGTGACTTAAGGTGTTGGATGCCACAGGTTGAGAGGTAGGATGTGAGGGCTTGATATTCATCGCCACCATCAGAATAGACTTTTTTAACGGTAGACTGGAAGAAGTTTTTGACCAGCTTTTTAAAGTTGGCAAAGATTTTTGAAACTTCTGATTTATGACGGAGAGGGTATATCTATGTGTACTTACTAAAATAGTCTAAAAAATGACATAAAAACTAAACTTATCAAAGGAGGTGATGGGAGCAGAGCCCTAGATATTGGTATAAATAATTTCAAATGGTGTAGAACATGATATGGAAGAAGTGCCAAAAGGAAGTCTATGACTTTTATTACTGAGACAAGCATCACAATGAGTAATAATACTTGTATTTTTAAGAGTAGGAAGAGAATAACGAGAAAATAATTTATTTTGGATAGAGAGTGAGGGATGATCGAGATGACGATGCCACACATCAATTGGAGCTGCAACTGAGGAGTAGACAATGGGCTGTTTTACTTGTGGAATTGACGGCTATTCATAAACATTGTCTTTACTCTAGCCTTGGACCAAGGATGCCCCCATCTTTGACAAGAAAAGAGTTAGGAAATAATTCAACGGATGTATTATTTGTTTGCAAAATTGAGAAACGAAAATGAGATTTCGTTTAATGTGAGGTGCACACAAAACATCATTGAGTGTAAAAATTATGGTAGGTGAATTAAGCATTGTAGAACCAGTATGAGTAATAAGAATTCCTTTACTGTCACCGATGACGATGTCTTCATTTCTAATGTAGTTATTGTGGATGGACAAGTTCTATAGATCATAAGTGATATGATGGGATACGTCAGAATCCACGATCCAATTTTGATCACTAGTGTTTGGAGTAGTCATGAGATTTGCTTGAGGCCAATGTGATTGAGTAGGAAGTTTGGGTCAAGATCGACAGACCTTTGTAGAGTGACCGACTTTGTCACATAGTTGGCACACAACTTTTTGTTGGTGGTGAGGGCGCCAGAATTGTTGAGGAGTGAAGTAGCCATCTTGGGTGTTGTGATTGGAATATTGATGACGTTGAGGAGGTATGGTTTGTTTGGAGCTCATAGGTTCAGGAGGCATCTTGGTCATACCTTTGTTGATAATCTTGTTATACAAATTGCCCCTCCTCATAGATTTTTGATTGACTTGAGCTGTGATGGATGATCTTGGCAATTTATCTTCATGCTTTAGATATATCTCATAGTCAGTCAGCTTGTCGTAGAGTTTTTCGAAAGACACTGATGAGTCATGTGCCCGTATTGCTGCTGCCAATTCCTTATACTTGTTACCGAGGCCGTTGAGGATATGAACAGTGATTTCTTGATCACTGAGAGAATAACCTATTAAGGTCAAATTATCGATGATAACCTTTATATTGTGTAGATAATTAGTAACAGGACTTCCCTCTTGTCTAGTTGTCATGAGACTAGATAGGAGACTAAGCATGCGAGTGCGTGAACTATTCGCTAGGGTAGTTTGCAACTTGTACCAGGCTTCGACAACAGTGTCACATGAAGATATGAGTAGGGCGAGGGATCCAACAACCAAGGCTTGAATTGCCTAGAGGATGAGACGATCTTAGCGTAACCATAGTTTGTTGTCCGGATTTGATATTGGACTGGGTACTCATGGGATGTTTAGCATTGCCGGTGGACAACGAAGGGAGCCATCAACATAGCCTAGAAGATCATAGCCAAATAGGAGATTAGAGAATTGAGCATGCCAGGATGCATAGTTACCACCTTTGGATAATTTGAAGGGATGAGGGTTGCTACATTGATAAAAATAAGGCTTGTATATGGGAAAGTATTATGGTTCCAAGTGGGAACAACAATTGGAGCATTAGAGGTAGATGACAAGGACATATGGAAGTAGGTAAAAGGTTGCAGTGACGTCAATGATCAAGGAAGAAGAGGTGGTAGTGGTGCATATCAGTGTCACCTGAGGAAGGTTGTTGGCAAACAAGGTCTTTGTCCATGGAGAAGGTTAGCTTTGTGTAAGACGGTTGCAGATCTTTGTGCAACAGATCAGCAGTTAGGGATCTAGGCATCGATGCAATGATGTAGCAAGTGGTGTGGAAAGGTTCCAAATGCTGCTTGTCGAGGTGAAGGTGGAGCAGGATGCAATGGCTGCCCCGATCACCGATCAGAGGCAGCGGGAGAGAACTGCAAAGATTGTTCGGCAACAACAGAAAGGGATGGTAGGCCTACACCAAGACAAGGTCCTCGCCAAGACCAAGACGTGACCCGGTAGGAGCGTGTCCATAGGAAGATCAAAACGCTACCACAGGATGCCGTTGGAAACAGTGAGGACGATATTGCTGGAGGTGAGGACAGCGATGGCAGAGGCATTGGCAGGAGTGGAAGGTGGGAGGTGAGAGGTGGGTGACTGCGGTGGCTTGAGTTCATGCACACAGCAGTGATCCACATGGTGCTGTGCATGGCGCAACTATACGTATACGTAGAGGAGAGCGTCGGACCGCCCAACGTATAGACTGTTGAGGGCACATGCGTCTCCTTTGATCTTCTCAAGTCTGTAGACTGTTGTGGCAGATCAGTGAAGACTACTAGAGTGAGGAAGATGAGGACTGACTACCGAGTCTCACTTGGGAATGTGGCTACAGCGACGATGGTCGCTGGCCGAAGGTAGAGATTCACACTTCTCTATTATCAGATAAAGAGAACGCACATCTCAATTAGTATCATATAATGTCTATTTATATATAGTAAAAAAGAAATCTCTCTTCTGCTGTCCAAGAAATCTCTCTATAATCAGATATATCCAAGCACCTTTTGTTGACAAGTAATTCCAGATATCCATTGAGATCTGACAAGTTGATAGATGGTCAAAAATCCATCGTCCAATCACCTTTTGTTGCCAGTGAACAGTCTGCAGAATACGGGGCCCTGAAATTAAGTAGCAAAAGGCAGAATGATTCAGATCTGCCAAGCAAGCAGCAGGAAATTAACCTGGCTTGTAATCACATTCTCTAAGAATCTGTCTATAAAAATAGATTAATAGCATCAAGATGATTGTCTAGAAGAAGCAATGTGAAACACATGATAAGCTATGATATTTATATACATAAGATTTGCATTGAGCACCAGATTCACTTGGGTTTCAACCTTTGAGACATATGAAGAACAACCCCAAGCATGCGCATAACCTGTAGCGTACATACAGACTACAGCTGATGGGCTTACATGGACTTGTAGGAACTCTGTCTCCGGCTTTGGGGAATCAAAGTGTTTCCGACTACATGAATGAATTCATGGTTTCGACTTGCATGCATTTTTGCTTGGAATGCTCGTTCCGGCTTTGGAAAACACAGACAGATGGTTTTGGCGTACATTACACTTGACAAGTCCCCCTTCATGCACGCATGTATGCATGCATTTGCTTTGGGAACCATATGGCTTTGGAAAACCGATGGTTGCGGTGTTGCTGATTTCAGCTTCTTTCCGGTTTCGTGGAGCTATCAATCTGTGGGCATCACAAACAAGGTTATGGCACTCTCTACACCACACCACACCCCACTTGGAAGTAGTAGGAACCAGGAAGTAGGGTAGATCTCCTCCCATTAAGTAATTGCAGTTTGATCCTTCTCCTTGCAAGTTGTGCATCAAAAGCTACGGAGTAATCCTGCTTGAAGTCTCACAGCACACGGACAATGTAAGCAGACAACAGCAGTGATGTCCACTGGAGATATTAGGTATGACCAAACATCACAGCATAAAATTGGGAAAGATAACATTAAGTAGTATGATAAGGTGCAGAATCGAAGTGGTCCAGTCTCCTATTATCACCCTCGTTTACAGCTAAGATTGCCTGATTAAGAGATAACGATGCACATATGACGTTCTTTAAGCATAATCCAAGAATGGCCATACAATGAACTAACCTAAATAGGAACTTGTCACGTCCATGTCCCCTTATCTTTTGGGTAGAAAACCATTGTTATCGTACGATAAACCCATCTCGAAGAGCTTTAGTCTTCGAAGATAAGCTGCCATTGCATGCACGAGAGAGAATTCTTACTGTTTCCAGCCTCGCTTGGAGACAACAATAAAATACGCTGCAAGATTTGAGCAGTGTCGTGGAGAGCTTCCTGCCTGGAGTCTACACATGCTTTTAAGAACCCACTTGGTGAATACATACCGGGAATGGGGCCTTTTGCGATCCTCTGCGCAAAGGCTATTATGAACTATTATTATATATGTTGCCTCATTGCACCATTATTGACTTGGAAGAAGAGAATAATTCTTTTTCCTTCTATTCTATACTTCTTTCCTCTTTCCTACTATTACTATATATATATATATATATATATATATATACACACACACACACACACAACCAGTTTCATTAACTTGAATGTGATTTTGCTTAAGTGAATGGGGATTATTAGGATGTTGGAATATATATGATGTGTTTGACTTGGATTAGAACTAATGTTTGAATCATAACACACGACATACGGATATTAAAGTTCATCCATACGGCCAAGGAGCTTAACTTGGTCAAGTTTGAGGTCGTTGTATGTCACGGCCCAAGCCACACCATGGTGCGCGATTTTGCCAGGCGATGCGCTTGTGTGTTTCGTGATTACGACTCGTGCCTTAAGTCACGGTATAATAAGTGACACAACAGCTCGGTTACCCATAATAGGAGGCAACCCTATTCTCTGTCTCGCCGGAGCAAAAGAACAAAGCAGATCGAAGAAGAAAAGGAATTATTCGCTCGAGTCGCGTATATATTTGTAGGCTTTGTTACCCTCTCCAGTTTCCATTTCCCAAAGCCGTCTCCTCTCCCTCTTCGCCTCCACTCCCATCTCCTTCTCCTCCGACTTGCACGGCGGTGATCCTTCCCGGGAGCAACGCAACCACACACCATGTGCAGAAACAAGGAGGCCCTGCCGGTATCATCCATCTCCGATGCCAGATTGGACGGCGATGATGATGGAGAGAGAAGGAGCGGCTGCGAAGAGCTAATCCACGATCAACAAGGAGAAGGAGAGCCGCACGCCGATGAGGTAATCCGCAGTCATGGCCTCCTTCCTTCCTCGTTTGGGTTCCCATTCCTGAGATTAGTTGCTGCATCATCGTCTCGTCCAAGTTCAACCCACACGCACGCACGTTTCCTTTCCGATGGTGGTACAAGTAGATGGAAAGATTTGCACCTCGTCCAGCTGCCGAAAAAGGCTGCGAATGAGGTCGAGGGCCTCCCCTTGCCCGGAACGCATGGCCATGCTTTTTCTCTGCGAAGGGATCGTGCACACGAGCAGCATCATGTACTGCTGCAGTGGCAAACACGCATCCCCTCCTCGCCCACTCTCCACACACGTAGATGGACGGACCTCCGAGGCCCACCGGAGACAGGTGTACGTGATGCACTTGGTAGTGCAGTCAGCAGTGGAGTCGTCCAACTCACTACTGCATTCTTACGCGTAAGACGGTGGTCGAATGTCGATGTGATGATTTGTAATGCTTCTGTAGAATGCCATGCATTACTGTGACTACATAATGGATTCTTCTAACTCCGGCTCTGTTTGGTGAACGATGAGGTGCAGGTGGGGGAGGAGCTCGTCCTTCTGGGCCGGATCGTGTGGCCCATCGTGATCACCAGCTTCCTTCTCTACTCCAGGTCCGTGGTTTCCATGCTCTTCCTCGGCCGCCTGGGCGGCGCCGAGCTCGCTGGCGGCTCCCTCGCCATCGCCTTCGCCAACATCACCGGCTACTCCGTCCTCAAGGGCCTGGCCACGGGGATGGAGCCCATCTGCGGACAAGCCTTCGGTGCCAAGCGCTGGTCCGTCCTCGCCCACACCTTTCAGAAGACCCTTCTCCTCCTCCTCTTCGCCACTATCCCCATCACTCTCCTGTGGCTCAACATGGAACCCATCCTGTTAAGACTGGGCCAAGACGCTGCAATCATCTCCGTGGCCAAAGACTACCTCCTCTACTCCTTCCCCGACCTCATCGCCCAAGCCCATCTCCACCCGCTGAGGATCTTCTTGCGGACGCAGAGCCACACCAAGCCGCTCACGCTCTTTGCCGCCTTCGCCCTGCTGCTTCACTTCCCGGTGAACTACTTCCTGGCCTCGTACTTGGACTGCGGGGTGAAGGGCGTGGCTCTGGCTTCGTCCTGGAACACGATCAGCATCGACTTGGGCCTAGTGGGCTTCTTTCTCCGGTCCGAGAATTCCATAAAGCCTTGGGCGGGCCTCTCGAGGGAGAGCATCAGGGGTTGGCGGCCGCTCCTCGCGCTGGCGTTGCCGAGCGCCGCCTCCGTCTGCCTCGAGTGGTGGTGGTACGAGGTGATGCTGCTGCTGTGCGGCCGGCTGCCGGACCCCAGGGCCGGCGTCGCGGCCATGGGCGTCCTGATCCAGACTACGGGCCTCATTTACGTGCTCCCGGCCTCCCTCAGCATGGGCCTCTCCACACGGGTGGGGCACGAGCTGGGGGCGAACCGCCCCGCCCGGGCCCGGCACGCGGCCCTGGTGGGCCTCTCGGTAGCCGCGGCCGTCGGCTCCCTGGCCTTCGCGTTCACCGTCCGCGTACGGCACGCGTGGGGGAGGATGTTCACCGACGAGCTACCGACCCTGGCGCTGACGTCAGCGGCGCTGCCCATCGTCGGGCTGTGCGAGCTGGGGAACTGCCCGCAGACGGCCGGCTGCGGCGTCCTCCGCGGCAGCGCCAGGCCCGCGGTGGGCGCCAACATCAACTTCTGCTCGTTCTACGTCATCGGGCTACCGGTGGCGGCCGTGGCGGGGTTCCGCCTGGGCTTCGGGTTCCAGGGGCTGTGGCTCGGCCTCGTGGCCGCGCAGGCGTCGTGCGTGTGCCTGGTGCTGTGCACCGTCGCTCGGACGGACTGGGAGGCGGAGGCGAAGCGGGCAGAGGAGCTCACGGGGACTGCAGCCAATGGGGAGAAGGATGAGCTCTCTGTCACCCTTCTTGCTTGAGACGACAAATAGATGTACAGATTCACCTGTAAATTGTGGATTGCATGAATTGTTGCAGTCATGAGAACTCAGCATATACACTAAGCATATATATATATATATATATATGCTCCAAATACTAGCCAAAGGCATCATCCACCATATCCGAATCTTCAGACTTGCAGTGGAATATGCTGTTAAATTGTCAACAATGTCATTCGAAGCAGCAGAATATTGAATCTTCAGACTTGCAGTGGACTATGCTGTTAAATTGTCAACAATGTCATTAGAAGCAGCAGAATATAGAGAAGCAATTAAATTGGCGGAGGCAATTAAGAGCATAAAAAAGGAACAATACAAGGGGAGGGCACATAATACATTGATTTCGAGGATGTTCATGCCAAGAGAATCCAATATGGAACACAACATGAAAATTGAGTCCACCACTGACACAAAACATGAAGCACGAGGAACAAATGAAACCTGCTCTCCGTGGATTATCACACACTCACTATCCTTGATATCCTCGATAAAAGGAGATAAGTGTGGAAAGAGAACGAAGGCTACTGCACCTCGAACACAAAAGCCGGCATGCCAAAAGGGAATCACTGCATTCTCTGGTTCTCATCACACACAACATACTCAAGAAGCATCGCTGGTGACCATGTCTGCACCATCATCACCATCATCGCCGTCTTCTTGCTCTTCAGAGGCAAAATGACGTTCGTCTGGTGCTTTTCCTTCGCTTTCTCCAGGAGCCTGCGGAACAGTAAACGAGCTCGGACTCCCCTGGTTTACTTGTTCGCTAGCCAAGCTCGCAAGTCCATTTTGCTTTAGATATGTTTCCAAGGGTCGGTATGCATCCTGGAGAAGGCTCATCATGCTAAGTCGCGGAGGCGCTGTCTGTGAATCCTCATTAGACCCTGGATGGCAGTTCAAGTCGATGTGCCCCTTGCTTGTTTCGAGCTGTTCAATTATTGATTTGCTGCTTTCCGGGCCAAATTCATTCTCCTGATGGGGATCCAGATGCTGGGCACCCTTTGGAGAGCTGCTAGATCCTTCAACCTCTTCCTTGCTGCCCCATGCAACCTTCTTATGGGCCTCAGCTTCTTCGCGCTCGGATTGACGTTTCTTCTTCCGCATCATGAGAGTCTTGAAGCGGCGTTTCACAGTCATACAAACATTACATGTGCATGCAGGATCATGTTTTGGCCCTTTACCACTGGGAGGCTGGATGCAGACAATGCAGGTGCAGCCAGGGCGGTGCCGTGGATGTTTGGTGGTGGTTGCATATGGAATTGTGGCTTGGTTTCCTGCGTCCCCAAGAACAGCCGCAGCAGCCAATGCATCAAGACCAGATGCTGCCAGCTCTGAAGAAGTTTGCTTGAAACTTGCACTCATCCTCTGTTTTCTGAGATCTACATAAGATTTTTCAAACTTTTCCATTAATTTACATCATATACATATAAAAATTAAAACTCCTAAGCAAGGAAATGTGCATAAAGTTCAATTGCCAGATACTCATCTTCTAAGTTGTATTGAAAAGCAAGTACAATAACAAAAGTATAGAGCAATATCAACTTGAAAGATAAGACTGTCATGAAAAAATTGTGTATGGCCACACCATGGTATTAAGAAATGAATGGTCCCCGCAGATACCTACATTTGTAGCTTAATTTTCAAAGCCTAAAGCATGCACATCCAAACAAGGCAACACCATAAATTGCAATTTCTCTGCCCGATACTTATGTTTATACATGTCTGCTTTCCAAAGTATTTGGTTATTTAGAGTCTTTAGACCCATTAAGAATCAACAGCATCTTGAGCATGCCAATTAAATAAAACACCTGCATTTTTCTTGGCTGATTCACCAAACTACTAATAGCTAACAATTGTGTTGCAGCCATAGTGCATATTCTCAGAGGGTGTCCCAAGAGCTTCTTTAAGAGAACAAAAAATTGCGAGAAATGATGACAAATTTACAACAGGTTCTGCTGCAATAGCTGCCACAATGCAGGCTATGCAGCTATCTGCAGTGAAAAAGGAATAGGTCCAACTATTAGAGCTAAAAACATCTCGGTTAACAAGGTTGAGATTGCAAATACTTTAAGAGGGATTAAAAATAATAAATAGTTATCCATAAGGACCTAGCAGCAGAAACAATACAACAAAACATACAAATTAAACCTTTGCAAAACCTTAAATCCGAGGCAAGTCCATCAAAAAAATAAATCATTTTCATGAAACTTGCTACATTGAGAAACATGCACTGACCTATGTCATTTACCACCCTGAGGCAGGAACAGCCATGACAAAGAGACAAAACCAACACAAAGTTTCTACCTCAAAAGTTGAAAAAGGAAAACTAGTGAACCTTCATTTCAACAGCGCCAAAACCTTTAGATTAATTTTCTATGATAAAAAGCAGACCTTCATACTGCCTGAGAAGAATTTGCATCTCTTTATGGCTCAATTCGTCAGGTGCAGAGCATGAAGACCTGCATAAGTATCATAAAGAAGAAAATCAACCACCAAAGGCGACTGTGATCCGCATAAAGAAGAAAAGCCCACTTTAGAGCTTCCACTATCACAATTTCCATTTTACTTCAGCAAGAGAAGGATTGCATAAAACACATGAATGATCTTGCAATGATGGTTGATAATTAACAGATCAAATATCATGTGTGCACAAACATAATACAAATAGAAATTATACAAAATGAGGAATGGCATAATAAGAACACATCTTTTTCGAAATAAATGGCACTAACCTTTTAGGGTCCCATGTGTTATCAGCACAAGTCCATTTCAAAAGAAGAACATCCACAGGTAGCCGACGCCATTTTAAGCAATCATCACATTGGACCCATTGATCTTGCTCTCTGAAATATAATTACAAAAATTCAAAATTAAAAGCGTGAAGGCACGTTTTCCTAGAGCTTGATTTTGATAATGAAAATTAAAATTCACTAACAAATATGTTCTAAACTATAAGCAGCATTCCTTTGATATACAAGTATAGCTTTCTTGGCTCCTATATTAACATTCAAATATAAAACAACAAGAACATGCATGCACAACAACAAGAAGGTGCAGCCCATGATGTGAATTTAAAATCTTATCCGACACACTGAATCATGGTGTAGACCAATAATAAAACACAAAAACAAGAAGGTACAAAGCTCCAATAATATCTTTCCCCCATTGAGCTTTATCCAGGATAATCTTGCTATTTAAACTGAGTCATCAAGTTTCCTTCTAATGTTTTTAATATTTTCATCAGCCTACTACTTCTCACACCACTAATATTAATTGACTCCCCTTATCTAACTGATGCATATATAGGTCTTCTATATATATTACCATGCCACTTAGAAGGTTTTTCCTTGTTTTTATCCACAATTTTGTCTATCCCTATATATATATATATATATATATATATATATATATATATATATATATATATATATATATATATATATATATATAAACATACATAAACATATAAACATACACATCAGTGATTTAAAAAGCGCTAGGCGCCAAAAAGCGCTAAGGTCCAAAAACGCCCGAGGCGCTAGGCGCTCGCCCGAACGAAGCGAGGCGCTAAAATATAAAAATATATAATATAATTAATAAATATAATTATTTAAAATTTTAAATAAAAATATGCTATTAAATTAAGAAAATCTAAGATATAAAATTAACAGTATTAAGAAACCTAGCAATAATTTCAAATAAATAAAAATTAATAGTATTAAAATCAAAATAATATATTATTAATCTATTAACAGTATTGAAAATTAATTATTTTAAATAAACTTAATAATATTAACAATATACAGTATACGTATACTGTTAAAAGGAAGTGTAAAAGGGTGCTAAGCTTGCTGACTGAGAAAAGAGGAAGCGGTAGTGGCGTGCGGCGAGCAACGGCAACGGTAGTGGGAGCGGCGAGTAGTGGGAGGCGCGAGCGGCGACAGCGGCGAGCAGCGGCAGTGGGAGCAAGAGCGGGAGCAGGAGCGTTGAGCAGTGGGAGGCGTGAGCGGCGATAGCGGTAGCGTTTGCGAGCAGCGATAGCGGCAGAGTTTGCGAGCAGCGATAGCGGCAGAGTTTGCGAGCAACGACAGCGGCGAGCAACAGGATCGGGAGCGGCAGCGACGAGGGTTAGGGTTGGGTTGTCACTTATATCGGTTTTAGTTGGTTCGATTGAACCAACTAACCATCGGAGATCGAACCAAACCTAAAATCCTGGTTCAGTCGCCTTGGTTAACCCAGGCGCTCGCCCGAAGCGCCCAGGCGGCGCCTGTTTGAAGCGCGCCGCCTGGGAGATTAGCGAGGCACTCGGGCCTCGCCTCGCCCGAGCGCCTTTTTAAATCGCTGATACACATACATACATACACATATATATATTTATATATATACATACATATATATGTATACATACACATATATATATATACATATAAACATACATATACATATATATACATACACATGTATATATATCTACATGTACATATACATATATACATACATACATACATATATATATATATATGTATCTATGTAAGTATACACATATGTATATACATGTCTACACATATACATATATATCTACATATATGTATCTGTACATATATGTGTGTGTGTGAGTGGATAACATACAAGCATGTACTATTAAAAGTATATTGTTCTCCTACTCTCTACAAAATTAAATCAAAACATAATAGGAATAACTTAAATGCAAACATCCTTACCCAGAAGATCGAGCTGTAAAAATGGTTTTCTTGCCAAAGACTGGTGGTTCCTGCAGCGAAGCAGGATATTGAATCAGTGGCAGAAATAGTTTTCACAGACAGTGGTTGCTTTAATCAATGCTGTAATCAATACAGAAGCTTGCTTAAATGGTCTCATAAACTTGCAAAAAATAAATTTGCATAGGTGTAGTTATTATCAACCAAATTTGTGGGAACATGAGGAAATGAAATGATGATAGTGAGAAAAAATATCTCTTCCTAGTAGCTAACACCATGGTCTTGCCATCATGATCCTTCACAACCTATCTAGTTAAGTGTGAACATACATACAGAGGTTTAGTCTTGTGCAAGGCATGGAGCTGGCAATTCAAATAACTAATGAAGAAATAGGTCTACTACGGAACTGTTGGCATCACGAGAATGCATTTGCAAACTTAAGGCTTAACTCTTCTTTGTTTTTGACTTTAAAAATGTAATTATTACAACTTCTCAATCATATATGGGTTGAACAAAATAGTTCAGACTTCATAGTGCAGACATTACACTGTGTACTATATAATTGACACTTCAAGGGTATGTTAATGTATTGCACAATAATTGTCAAAAACAAAAATAAGATAATATAACATTTGACAAGAAAGTCATAGAGAAACAAGGAGCAATCCATAACCAAGGAAATATTGTTGTCAGTAACCTCAAAATAGTAACGTGTCATGACATATCCTCGTCCCTATCCACCATCCATTCAACGGCACATGACATTACCCAGCTCCACGTGGCTATTGTTCTTGTTGTCTGCTATGTATAAATTCATATGGACAAACATCTATGCTACATATTTTACTTATATACAAATGGATTCAAAAGCATGCTTACATGAAAGAGGCCTAAAGTATATCCAGCTTAGACATCTACCAATCAGAAATTTGCTTGTGATGCTATATAGAACGGCACTTTACTACTTGAAAACCATTTAACAGAGAAGAAATTTCTAAACGAGTATCAATAATAAGCAGAGAGGCATGCTACTAGTCCATTTACAATATGACATACACACCTGAAAAATAGTGTACCAACTAATTGCCATGAAACAGAACCAAATTATTGGTAATAATGTACGATATCCATTCAAAAGTTAAACTTAAAACTGTATCAACTATTAGTAAAACACTCTGCATTTCATGGTCAGTTAATATATAAACGATATCCAATTATGTCACCTAAGTTTTACAAAAGATTTCACTTACTTCATATTCTTCAACCTCATGATCCTCAATCGTAACAATGCTAGGTTTGGCCCTTGGAGGTGGACGAAGCAATTCTTGAGCCTCCTCCCAAGTAAGCTTGAGCTCCAAGGCGTCTTCAGTGTCCATAAGGAACCTCCTAGATTTGGTACCAATGTTGCGGCTTCTTTTTTGTAAAGGCTGAAGCTGCAGTCCTTCATTTGGCATTCCACCCTTATGCCAACTGATTTCCTCATCAGATGCATTCATATGTTCTAATTGAGAACTCAAGTATGGATCCATGGCACCCTTTAATGACCGAAGAAATCCAGAATATCCACTTACTGTAGATATGTTCTCATTAACACCAGAAAACAATGTTTCATTGCCAAATGTACCATTAGCAATTGCAGAAATCTGAGAATCCTGCTTCAATTACCAATATAAGCATATAAATCGGATCAGCAAAGGATATATGCAGAGCATTCCAATCTTAATAAAAAGAAGGAACTACAAGAAAAACATCAATATCAATGTCCCAACTAATAGCAGAAGAAAGGTACAACACTGTCAAGATGTGATTATTTACAAGGATAAAAAGATGCATCAGAAGCCCATTACCTGTAATGGCACAGTGTTTGTTGCCTTTCGGTAACCCATGACAAGTTTACCTGCAGGATCTATTCGGCTAAAAGTCACTGCAAGAAAATGATCGTGAACATGGTTAAAATGACCACATTATATTCCTCAGATTACTTTACAAATTTAAACCATATTAACCTGCACTCGAACATGAACGCAAGACTAGAAAGGAAAAAAAGGATGTTATATGAGAACTATGCAGAATTTTGGGTAGAGGACAAAGATATCTTACATTATAAAGAAAAGGAAAAGCTTGTTTAACAGTGTGTTAGTTATCATCAGACAAGTCAAAACTGTGAAATAGCCTCTACCAATCTTCAAAGCACACTCTTCCCAGTAGCAACAAATAAGATATAGGTACCAGGCATACCGCCTGATGATGCCAATTAACAAGAATGGATGTGCTGAACTGTTGAAGTACAGCAGTTCCAGCATGTTCTAGCCAAAACTTTACAAAACAGGCCAAAAATCACCAGCCGATTTTAGCTGTGTGCTAGTCATCACCAATACCATCTTGTGGGTATCATTGATACCTAACCATAAGACTTTAAGTAATTCACTGCTTGTCTAGTAACTCTAATTTTTTTTCTAAAAATAGTTAATACAAACATAATGCGCATCGAGATGGGGGTTGGAAGAATCACCTAGATATTAAATGCACAAGTCAAAGATAAATGTCAATCTCAATTAAAAATTCACCATTCTAAATAATCATGGAATAGTTCTGTTATATTCACTTCATATGGGTGGTGTAAACCTACTGTACATGCATTATCAGTTATTAACTCATGGTGAATAACTAATGAGTTTTCTTTCTTGGAGCTACATTTAGCACACAATGCTCTTGCTCTGAGTTGTATTTTAGTGTGTTAAATTTCACATGAAAAACTTAGTGGTTTTCTATAAGGCTAACCCTACTATTATATTGAACTATAAAATATGCATTTCAATGTAAGAGAAATAACTTGAGACACAATTCCCACGATCAATAAGAACTATCAAAGCAAATAAAGAATTAACAAGGAAGTTTGTCACACCATCTTTGATACTATGGCCACTGCCAAAAAAGATATGAGCCCTTGAAAACATAATAACAATCAACCCTTGTTTAATATTTTTAATGAAAATTTGCAAACAATGTGTTCAAAACTAATTATTGAGATTTTTTCAACAAAATAAAAATATGAATGCTTATATAGTCACCATTCAACCTTGAGCATAGCATTTGAGTGGATGATGTAGCATGAAGCTAATAAATTAATCATCCAGTGCCTTACAGAAAGAACATAGTCATGATATATAAGGTTATAAACAATATGAAGACAAGATGTGCATTGTTACCGGAAGTTGTGAATCTGACATTTCCATATTGCTAAAATTATGTGTTGGGAGAATCAAAATGCCAAAATATTCTAGTAAGATTTAAGCACAATTAATTTAATAGCAATGGAACAGGATCCAGTTCCTTTTAGCGGACTCGCTTTCAAGCATTAAACAGCATGACATTCAAGTTAGACAAACATCATACTGTAGTTAAATCCAAGAGAATCTCTACATACAATTCATCTTCTCATTATTAATTGTTGAAGATAAAGAAGAAAACATAATTGCTTATGCATTTAGTAAGCTTCTGGAAATCTGGAATAACAGACAGGATGTGACATATCTAGTGCTCAACAGCAGGTGCTGAAGTGAAACTGATTGCAAAGGAGGGTAAATCAGCCACATTAAAATTACCACTTACATGAGATAATTATGAATAAGCATGTTCCTAGTTGCCCTCATTTCCCTTTTCTATTGTTTATTTTATGATCCTTGAGCAAGGATTGATTCCTGTCTTCGCACAAGAAAAAAATAAGTATGCTTCGTCCAAGGATGACTTGGGATAGATATCTTTCTCAAAATTTAGCTTGGAAACATAGTGAAATGGTGTCTATAGCCTTCACATATGCTGAGCAATATTTTGAAGGAGATGCATGAAATCTAATTACCTGTATCACCAGCTTGCAGCTGAAGAGACTGTATGCAAGGAGTAACACCTTCTAAGACATACATTCTACTGTTGTTATTTGGCCAAAATCTAAACTGAAAATGCCATTCTTTGCCCTTCGTATCTTGAATTGTTAATGGAACACCTTCCGGTTGAGAAATATGAGGAAAATATGCCTTTAAGAAACACCAAGGAAGCAAACCTCAAAAGGTTAAAAAGAAATAGAGTTATCTAACAAATACAAATAGCAAGTAGGTAACAGTTAACAATTCCGTTGGATCCCTAGATGTCTAAAAGATAGCATATTATACAAAAAAAGAAATAGACAAACAAAAGTGCACCCTACTTAGAGATACAATTTGGCTACCAATTACCCAGTTAGCACTTATGATACAAGGTTCATCTTATCTCAGAATGTCTAGGTCAGAAGCAGGGTGGGAAATGGGTCCTTAGAAAATAAAATATGCAGCTCCCCAGATATCTAAAAGTTTCATAATATCTGATGTTTGAAATTCTAGGGCTATCAGATCCATTTAACGAAACGTGAACAGTCATAAAAATTTAATAAACCTAGGTAGTGGTGGATGTTAAATCTTAATGTCTTCAATTACATATCTATATAGTCAAGAGAACAAACTAATCACAAAAGTGACTAAAATTCCATATGCCGCCAGAAATATCTGGGTAATCAAGGAGGTAAGTAACATTCTAGATGACAAGACCTGGTAAACGTGGAGAGTCTGATATAAAGCAATGCTTGGTATGACATGTTCAAAGAACTAATTTGAGTCATTTCTCCATCTGAGGTTATCCAAGACCACTTTGTTATCTAATTAGGCAAATGGATTAAAGAGCAACACTTGTTGAAATTGAATCAAACAAATTTGATTATTACCTCTGCACAAGCTTTTGGAAGAACTAAACGGCCAATACGACCTGCATCACTAGCACTCAGAACCTTCTCAAATAGCGGCACTATGGTGGAATTTGAACTTTCATGGACAGAAGAATTAAGGAAAAAACAGAGAATATTAAGGATACATAAAGAAACTGTCAATATGAATTAATGATAACAAATCACAAAGAGCAGCCAATCCACATGCTACTGCACTTAATTTTTGGATACTCTCCAGATATTTGTTGTAGTTCTTGGTCTGTAATTCTTGGCCAATAACGTGGAAGTAATTGATTACGGCCCTCGGCAGGTGGCCTTGCAACTCGCATATATGGAAGTGCACTCCTAGATGCATCTGAAAAAGCTCGATTACTTGTCTTTGGAGGCTTTGCAAGAAAACGAGCCCTTGGCAACTGTTGAAAGAAAGACAACGATTTTCTTTCATCCTTTCCTTCAGCTACTGAACAAGCCATAGGGAGCGCAAGAAGTGGCCTTTCTGCACTAGAACATGATTCCATGTTGCTGCCTTGGTTTGTATTTCCCAAGCTCATACTAAGACAAGCCTGGGCTAGTGACTCACTTATAGACTTATCTATCACAAAATCCTTCTCATCTAGTTGGGATATTTGGGAAGACACTACTGGACCTTGATATCTGTTTGAGAAACTTGCAATTCCTATGTCAGGAGACTGTTGCTCCCACTTGATATGCCCAAACGATCTGATTTCACTCTCACTCTGCTCTACATCCACATTGCTCATACCCTTTCCCTTAACAAAAGCACCAACATCAATTTTACTATCAGCAGTAGTGGTGGACATTTCGCAGGCACGACTAACTACTGCTGTATCAGTATCATTTTCTTTTGAACATCTAGTTGAGAAAGCAAAGACCGCTTGATGGTGTTGAGACAAAAAATTTTGAACTACTTCACTTGGCATCTGAAAGGAGAAATTTAGTACACAGTACAGATGATATTACAAGAAGTTAAGCAAAGATCATGTACTGCGTTGCAAAAATATGTTAGAAATAAGTGAAGACTAATATCTCAATTGCAGCATATATTCTGCATGCAGCTTATATTAGATATACGATCTTACAAAAGGTGCTTCAGGGTTCTTCATGCAGCCAATGCACTGAACTCCTCCAATATCAAGTAGATCAAAGGAAGATTTTGAAGCAATGCATCCACAATGTAAGCGCTGCAAGTAACATTTTTTGCAACATCTATCATACATAAATAGTTGATAAGAAGAACTCATGGAAATATATGCCCAAGCTTACAAATCCACATTACCTTGCCACAAGAAGAACACTCCCTCCACCCAGACTCTTTCTGGTGAAAAATGTCACAGAAAGCTAATTGCTCATATGCCAACCTGATTTAAGTATAGTACATCACAATATTATAGTAACAGCATAAATTCAACATTCATATTGCCAAAAGAGTCTGTCAGAAAGTAGCTGGATTAACAAAAACCACACAGTTACAATATTGCAAAGAAAAGGGCTATGGCTTCCAAAATTCAGATGTCAACTGTACTACACATCAAAGACAAAAGATCAACATCCTAAAAATTGATTTACTTAAAATTTTAAAAAAAATTCTAGAACATTGGTCTCATATGTCTGTCTAGTTTTTTTTCCGAAGAATCACTGGCTTGTCTAAACTTGCAAGTTTGTGATAACATACTCTCTTTGAGTATCAATGACATAAAAGTACCATTTCAAGCAGTAGTACATAATAACCTCCTAGCGCAACATTCCTCGAAAAATTATGTATACAATGACCATGTTCAATGACAGAGAAAGATTATTAACCTTTAGTCTTTTAGGTGTATGTCAGCAACCTAACTTTAGTAGTGATTTTAGTTATCTTAGAATTAGATTTCCAAACACATGATCAGTGAAATGTGGTATGTACTCTTATAGTGAGTCTACCAAACTTCCACGATGGTAACAAGAACTTAGGCCTAACTTCTTAAAATTAAAATCTCTGCAAACAAATATTCAAATACAATCATTAACCTGATATCACTCCTTGAAACATTGTCTAATGTCATCAAGATGACAAAGACATGTTCCTACAGCGTGTCCATGTTGCTGTCTGTATTGCAGCAGATAATCAACTCTAAATCTGTAATTTAATAGGCCAGAAATGTTGGTATATGCAAACTTATATCGTACTAAGTTTGAATAAGTCAAATAAAAAGAGAATTTAACACAAATTATTGCATGCTAACTTTGCAGCAACACCCACACCATAATTTCAAAGACAAAGCACGTGTTACACACTTCACATCAAAAACATACACTCAAAAATTATTCAAAGACCTACATGAAAACACCATCTCACAAAAATTCTTAATAATCTTACTAGAGATATGTTTTATAAACGACTAAACAGAATGTACCTGATTTTATTCATTTAAACTTGGTCAAGTTAAACCAAAAAAAGGCAAAAATCAAAACTCCAAACACCCAAGGGCAAATTTCCATTTGAAAACAAGTATAAAAGCTGAAATTATTTAATTCCTAAAAAACTGAAATTAACAAAATTCTAAGCAGCCCAAACTGACAAATACATACTGGCATGAAAATTACAGAAGAAATCGGATTATAGATAGCAAAATCGCAGAACAAAAGCCTCAATCCTGACTCCGAATGCCAGACCAAACCAATTATAGAACAACCTCCGACTGGTACTTCAGAAGCCCAATTATCAAAATAACTTATGGACCCAATATCAAATTCACATAAGCATGAAAGCTGAGACTTTAATACCCGCACTTGACGCATAGCATAGCAAAACCACCCGATCTTAGTCCCCACCCCCTCCTCCACTCTCCCCCTGGCTCCGTCACCCCGCACGCAGCGTTCATACACCTCCTCGTCGCCATCTGTAATTCCTCCCAATCTCACACCCCCGCCCCCCCGGCAAGATCAAATCGCAGTCCTCCTCACTAAAACCACATCCAGAAAATTCGAAACCGTCATACTTCAAGCAGAAGGCTAAAAGAAATTCATGCCCCCGCTTGCAAGTCAAGGTACACGGGCAAGATACCTCCTTTTGCTTCCCTTGGCGATCACTTCCGCCGCCTCGAAAGAAACCCATATCCTCTCGCGCGAACTCGATGGCGGCGAAGGCGGCGGCGAAGGAGGGTTCAAGAGAAGTGGTAGGAGGAGTTTTCATGCAGAGGTGATGATATCTTCTCCGTCAAAGGAGAGAAGAAAAAGGACCTGCAAACAGTAATGAAGTCGAGAGAGGGAGAGCCAATAAAGGAAGCAAATAAATAAAAAAGAAGGGGGAAAGCCGATGCAACAATTAATAGCACCGCACGCACGAACTCTTCACGACGGGTCTCGCAACGGTCCTGATGACCGAATATGATCGAATACCGCCCGTCCGATCGGAGAGAGCGCGTAGGACCTCCGGTGAACCCGAGCTGCGTGGCGTGCGTCAGTTTCATCATGGGGTGACCGCACCGCCGGGGTCGATCTCAGCCGTGCAAGCGGCGGGGCCCAGCCAGGGAATGGCGTAGTGGCGGTTGGTCCGCCAGCGCATTGGACGGTCCCCGTGATCGGACCCCAGCGGTGGACGGTCATGATTCCGTGCGTTGACCCAACGGGGGAGGATATTTATCGCCTGCACGAACGCGAGAGGGGATTGGCTGCGGGTGTTATTTTACGAGGAGATCGAGGTCGTCAAACACAGTATCACGGCCGTCGATTGGAGGTGATGGATCATGGCCATTCAATATATTATCTTACCATGAATCCGGCTATCACATCAATCGAATTGCACGACATATAAAGTTTGGAAAGGGGTGGGGATGGTGATGTGATGGTAGTTGGGGACTTGGGATTTGCGGTGGGTTGCAAGTAACGTGCGGTGCTGCTGAAATGGACGAGATGGGCAGTGGGGGCATTTGATGGACGGCTATGATCGTACCAGCCACTTCATGCTCCATAATAAGAACGTAATATTTACGTGGCAACGGGTCATCTTCTCCGATCTCTCTTGAACATGTACAAATGCAGCAGGCCTCCGGTGTGAAGTAAAGCAACCATATCAACCGGTCCTCTCTGGTACGCATCTCTCGGATGAATCCGAGAGGCTACTTGACATGCTGATGAGAGGTGCTGCTGTTGATGGAGGAAGCCACAAAGATGATGCTGACTCTGTCATCAGAACCATGCTGATTGCTGAGACATCAAATGGTACGGATGACAATGCCATTCCACCTTGCTGGAGTTCAGCGGTAACTATCATCCCACGCCCACCTGCCGAGAAGGAGATGAAGAAGAAGAAGGCCGTGTTGAGGTCGTGAAAAGGAGCATCCAACAGACCATGAACGAACGCTTCATGCTTGCGAGGTGACTGCGTGGATTTCTCTTTCAAGTCTTCTGCACCAAGATTGCCAGTTCGTATCACATAGTGCAAAGCAAGGAGGCCGAGCAACGCATATCCAGGAGACGAACTCCGTAAACTGACTTCAACCAGTCCTACAACCAAACACAAGTAGCTGGACGATTCAGCTGTCAACGCAGGAAAGTAATGGCTTGCTTTTGTGCCCTCTCCTGATGGGAAAATCACAATGGAACAAACTCTGAAAGCAATTCTAGTTCCCACCACGAGGACCACCTGATGCAGGAGGGCCGCCCCACCCTTGACATAGAAGAATACTGTAGGCACTGGCTATTTATTCCAAGCTGTGGACTACAAAATCTTTCTTTCTTGTCCTTCATGGAGCTTCATGCAGAAACAGCAGCACTAAACGATGACTCGTAAGTTCAGAATGGCTGCAATGCAGTCTGCTTCCACTTTTTGAACAGAATCATCTGTTGTTCCACTTTTGGCCATCAGCAAACACCGCAATCCCTTCGAGTGGGATCAGTATTCGATGTCTCCTGTGGTAAGAACAAGAGACATTAGATTACTAATGAAGTTTGATTCTGAGATTTCAATGAGTTGTTGCGAGTCCAGTAGCTAGCCTTCATCATAAAAAGTTCTTGAGGAATCGAGATTTGTCGAACAGTTTAGTGATTTAAAAGAGAGATGCATGCAATGTTTTGTTTTTATGATATGAATGTGAATTAAAGATGTAATGCTATTATGTTAACATCAAGTGAGGTAGATTGACATTAATGGTGTATATCCAAGTTTCCGAATGTTGTAAACATATAAAGATATATATATTAATACATATGCTGAACTTAAATTTGGAGGAGCAAAATAGGAATCTAGTAATTCTGGATGCAATTTTGCTATTAACTTAATACAAATGGCAAGCAAAATTTGATGATAGAAAATGATGATGAATGCAGCTGCTGGTGGGGCTCAAACCAATTTGGATCCTCCACGGATCGTGTTCTTCTGGATCCGTTATCAAATATCGATACGGATCTATAAGCGGATCGAATTCAGGATCCGACCCAATAACGCTTCGTCGGGTCAGCCCTGTTCCGGCGTATGCCACTATAACCCTATATCTCATATATATATATAAATATATATATATATATATATATATAATACATATTTTGAAACGCAACAGTGTACGCTCCACGCTGAGAGACCAATGAGCGAGTACCTTACCGGCGGCGAGAAATCCAAAGCTCCCCCGTCGCAGCACTCTTATGGTTTAGGGTTTATGTGGTCTATCTACCTGTCTCCGCATTTTCTTTGCATTTCGAAGTCTTTTTTGCTTTGATTTCCATCCGATTACCCCCCCCAATTTTTCGGTTTATGAGTTTTGATCTCAAACCTAATGGAGACGGAGCTCTTGGAGACGTTTGAGGCCGCGAAGAAAGCCGCGGAGGCGGCGGAGGATGGCCGGGGGTCGTCGGAGGTGGATCGGTGCGTCGATGCGCTCCGGCGGTTGAAGAAGATGCCGGTCACCACGAAGGATCTGGTGGCTACCCAGGTTTTGCCTCCCCTACATTTGATGTTGAGAGAAGTATTCGATCGGATATCTGTAGTTGCAGTTGTTTTCTTGGAGAAAGATTTGTTCTTTGTATATTTCTTAACCTATTTTGACATTGTTGCTGTTGGAGACGTGTGGCTTTTCATTTGAAGCATTAACTAGGTTAAGGGGAAGAGTATTTCCGTGACATGTGAAGCTGGTGCAAATCCAAATGGGGAGTTTTGAACTTTATGGAACGATTTTATGACGTTTTTCTCTTTTACCTTTGTTCTCACGATATCTTTACTTTCAGAAGTACTGATTCCTGAAATATTGATGATTGGACGAGATTAATTAAAAACACATTCTTTTTAATAATTCGAAGGTAGTAAGTCGCACTTGATCTAGGAAGCTTATAGAAAAAAATATTTAGTCTTCATCCCTCATGATCAGATTGAGATTCTTGAATTTGTTATTTATAGTCACATAACCAGTCTCTGTTATGGTGGACTTAGAGACTCATAGAGCTACCTATATACATTCTAGGAATTGCATCAGATAGCATTTGTATAACGTTTTTGCCCTATGTGAGACACGCTTATTCACAGTCTGGTGTAAATTATACTAAATTGTCTAGACTTTTTACTGCTTTTGGTTTGCAAGGAGATATTTTACCTTTTGTGACAGTCCTTGCTACTCCTATTTGCTGAAATTTTCCAAGTTCTGATTTTCTTCACATTATTTCCTAAAATAATGAGGAATTTGTTTGTTATATAAAAGCAAGGGAAGAAAGAGACACTGATAGCAGTGTTGTTCACAGATTGGATGCGACTTTGTTGGATGTTAATGTGTGGAAATGTCAAGAGGAATGGGCTATTGTGTGACTGGTTAAATAACAACAATATATCCTAAGTTTTTGCATTAGCTACTTATATTTGTGTGTATGTGTGCATATGTATATATATGTATATACATATATGCATACATACATAAATACATATACATATACATATACATATACATATACATATATACATATACATATACATATACATATATACATATACATATATATATACATATATATATATACATATATACATATATATATACATATATATAAATAAATATATATATATATATATATATGGATTTCTATGTGTATGATGATTTGGTAAATTGTTCACTAAGTATCAACGGAAAAGAAGCTCCTATATTCCCTACCATTGGAAGGCTCAAAAGCACCATCCTGAAAAGTGGGATGCCAAAAACTGTGGAGTTTAGGTTTCCAATCATGTAATTTCCTTCAATACAAACTTCTTAGTATCCATCATCATTTTATTGTTGGGGAATCTAAAACAGACCCTTGTCATTCATCCTCAATCTTTGCTGTTGGATACTCATTTTTAGTTGTCTCCACATAAAAGGTGAGGTAGATTATTTTAATCGCCAAGCAGGCTTTATTGATTCTGGTGGAAAATTCACTTTATTCCTAATTTTTCATTGGCCAAGAATTGACATTGAAACTAGAAAGTTGACCTAGGAGGATAGGTGGTCAACTTCATGCCGTGCTCTATACCAATAACTATACTGATTTGAAAAGGCTTGGATGATGATGGCAATTGAAATCAACAGCAGAGACGGATCTTTGGTGTTAATTTATATATGGTGATCACAAGAATTCTATTATTTTCTTGTGAATGGTGTTCATTGCTGTGAGCACTGGAAAGGAAGAAACTTCAGTTTGTTTGCTTTGTTTGTTAGTCTATCATTTGGCTTTGAGCAGAAGTTTCCATGGATGATCATCTTGTGGAATTGTCATTTTTTTTTTAGTAATCATCATTGCCTACTCCTTGTAGTGCATGCTTCATCTTTCAACCTTTTTAACTAACTTGATTTGGATAACGACTACAAACGTTTAGGACTTTTTAACTACCTTGATTTTTTTTCCTGTCTGCATGCTTGTATTCTCAGTTTATTTTATCTTTCATTATTGTCATATTTCAGGTTGGCAAACGACTTCGCTTTCTAACAAAGCATTCCCAGGATAAGATTCGGACAGTGGCAACTGATCTGCTGCAGTTTTGGAAGAATGTGGTTATTCAGGAAACATCTAAAGATAATAAAAAACTTGACACCCCACAGGAAAGAATTCTTTTGAAGGCTGAAAGGAAGACTGAGCAAGCAGTGAAAATCAAGTCTCAGAAAATATCAAAAGCTGGATCCTTAGAGGGCAACATTGTGTCAAAACCTAAAAGTGTTGAGGTTGAGAAGTTAAACTTTGACCAGGAAATACAGCATGGAAAAGTGTCCAGAACTGAATCTCTAAGAATAGAGAAGACGGCCAATTCCAGCAAATTTGAGAAAATAAATGGAGGAGAAAAACAGAATCTTGAAGGGGTTTCCAAGGACGAAAATCAGGAAATTTTTTCTAGAAAACCACCGTCAACTGTCACTGCCTCATTGAAGCTGGCATCAATCGTGAAATGTAACAATCCTGTGCGAGATAGACTTCGGGAACTTCTTGCAGAAGCCTTTTCAAGAGTTTCTAAGGAAACAGCTGAGAGCGAAACAGAAGAAGTGAGAAACATCCAGGATGAAGTTGATGCATGTGACCCAATTCGTATAGCTGTTGCCTTGGAATCTGTTTTGTTCGAGAAATTAGGCACCTCGATTGGTGCTCAAAAACATAAATACAGATCCATAATGTTCAATTTGAAGGACAACAATAACAAAGACTTCCGGAGAAGAGTTCTCCTTGGGCATGTGAAGCCTGAAGAAATAGTTAATATGACGGCTGAAGATATGGCCAGTGATGAGAGGAAACGTGCAAATAAACAGATAAAGGAGAAGGCCTTATTTGAATGTGAAAGAGGAGCAGCTCCCAAGGCAACAACTGACCAGTTCAAATGTGGACGATGTGGCCAAAGGAAGACCACATACTATCAGATGCAAACTCGTTCAGCTGATGAGCCAATGACAACCTTTGTAACATGTGTCAACTGCAATAACCACTGGAAGTTCTGTTGATTGCTGTCCTAAACTCCTTTCTTTATCGGTATGATTGGGTGACTTGAGCTCATGATGGTTATTTATGTTGTCTGATTATCTTGTTGTCCCAGACTCGTGGGATTTATCTCATCAAGCGTAAGAGCTGCTGAACAATTGATACTTTCTTTTTATGCTAGGCTGGTTGCATGTATTTTATATATTTGATGTAAGATGCTATGTTGTAATCTCATGCACGTAGTATGATTTTTTTCAGCAGATAAATTCATGCTTGTGGTATCAGTGCCCTTTGCCGCATGATGATGTGTGACATTATCAGTGCTAATACTAGCACTAGAAATTTTTTGACCTCTATGTTTTCTGCAAATAAATTATCGATGTGCAAGTAGCTCACACCAGCTGCAAATTTATGTTCATTCTCAAGGATTGTGATCTTTTATATGGTCCAGGCAAGACTTGAATTAGTTAAGCTGTTGTCTTGTTGAAATTTACTTGTGGGATGCTACAAAATGTATCTGTTATCTGTTTCTTTTCGAAATTGATGCAAGATGTGGTCTTTCAGGATTAATAATGTGTGAATATTTTTTTTTCCATTCTTTGGCATCAGGTATAGTCAGATGTTGGTTCCCTCATCCACTTTGCCATTAGAAAATAGAAACTTGTTGCTGGGTTGTCAGATCTTGATCTACTCACTTTATTTATGTGTTATGGTCCATAGTAGTTGAAAGGATTGAGTGGCTGTGTTTCTTTGCTCTCTTGGTTCTCTTTTTACATACAAAGAGAAATATATTTCTTCTCTCATTGTTCTTCCTATAATCTTTCAAATCCTAAACATGATGTGGCTTATATATCCTCAATATAATTTTTTTGATGTGGTCACATATTTTATTTCTTGATGCAGTGACATATAGTTCTTCAAATTCTAAACTTCCATGGCAAAAATGAAGTAAGACAACAAATATTATACATCTTAACTTGAAGAATTTAATAATCATACAGCAAAAAGCAGGAGTTGAAACATATCCAACTTGAGTAATTCATGCATAGGAAATGAATGCAGTTATTTATGTACAGGCCACTCTGTAGAATTCTTCTGTGCTTTTACCCTAATGGAAGACATCGATGTGTCAAAGAGTCGATGAAGCCTGAGATGTCACCCCAAATAGCCTCCAATTGCTAATCTGAGTTTTTCCTTCCGGTTTTCTGGATCCTCAGCTTCATGATCTTCAGCAATCCATGCAGTGGAGGTTTTCTGGTTCTCGATCGCCCTGCTGACTCGTCTCCCTCAATGGCTGTCTCCTCGATTCCATCTCCAACGGACGCTTCCTCTTCCTCAGGACTACTGCGGTGTGGTGTGCTCGGTTCAGTTGCTTCAAGTTCTTCATCCATATCATCGCTGTGCCGGTATAAGAACTCAGTAGCCGAACCGTAGCCCATAAGCTGATGAAGCTGCAAAAATGGCGGAAGCTTATCGTTCCTTTCGACATCCGTGGAGTAGCTGATGCCAAGAGAGAGTGCATTCTCATCTGAGCAAGAAAGTGAGTCCCAGCGAGAGCTATCATTCGATGGTGAATTCGATGTCTCCTGTCCGAGAGTAGCATCTGCACTTGTCTCCGCCTCGCTTGTTGGTTGCTCTTCCTCGATCGGCACGAAAGGGACCCCGCGATTTCGAGTTCTGAAGGAAAACATGAGCACTTTTGAGCAAGCACCGCACTGCAGCTTGCACAATCTTCTCCTTGCAATGAAGAAATCCAAGGGGAGCAGCAGCAACTGCAAGCAATTGTAGCAGACGACAAAGGGAGCTCCACCTAAAACAGGACGACAATGTCGCTTCATCCGCCGCCTGCTCCCTGCTTCTTCATGCTCGATCCGAGCTTTGGTTGTGGGCTTCACAGATGTTTGGTGGCACTCTCCATGACGGCAATGCAAGCAAGCGACAAGGGGTGATCTTGGAAGATGGTTTGTTAACCGGTGTGGTCGAGGAACATTCTTTGCTTTAGGAGGAAGCTTCTCTTCTGTGAGGTGAAATCGTCCCTGGCCTTCCTCAGATCTGTCGAACACCTCGCTGATTTCCTCTCTCAACTCATCAGCCTTCCTCAGTATCTCCATTCGAATGTGCTCGAGCGTGTCGAGCCCATCTGATGGACTGCCATTTTGATCATCGTATGAACTGCCGTGGAACTCTGCATCACTCGAGAGAGACGACTTCACAGGCTCATCATTTTCTGCTTCCAGCCAGCTCTGCACCGAATGGAAGTCTTGAGAGTCAAGACGCCTATCTCGCATTACATGCCTTTCGTTTACTGCACACAACTCGTTTTGAAGCCGTTCATGTGCAGTCATCTTCTTCGTCCGTTCTTCTTTATGCGTATCAGTGTCCATCGAAGCTTGAGACTTCGAGACAACTCCATATGTTTATGAGGCGTGAAAACACTGCACCCATCATTGCCAGAAGAGACACTGCCATCAGAGGGAGTAGAATCTGTGGTATTGACATCTCCACCGTGGTAATCCTCGGAAGTTTCTCTTCGATGCAATCTTCTTCATGCTCCAATTCACCTCCTTTCTGGCAACAATCACTTGGAATCACTGCATCCTGCACTTCATCTCGATCCGTAGAAAGAGGTGACAATACAGTGTGAAGGGAAAAAACAGCATTCCATAAATCAAAGATGAACACTAATAGTAATGAATGATGAATTCATAACATCAAAAAGAATTATCTCTGATATACACTTCAACTTTTATAGAACTCGAGTAGAAGATCAAAATAGAAACTTATAGAAATAAGAAAAGTATAATCATTACATAATAACATCTCTTTCATATAAATCACTATCACCTTTTTCCTGTAAATAAGACATGGCTTCAAATTACATTTGCTTTTTACTATTTACTTTTCCATTTGCCTTTCTTTTTTTTTTTCTCATGTTGAGTAATTAAGAAAACCAAACTGTAAGCATCGAAGATGTCATATGACTACTTATGAAATCTGCAAATACACTCTAAAACCTGTAAATAATTCAAGTGATAGCGAGGCATCGAAGTGGAAAAGAAAAAGGACAACAATCATCCAGATTTTTTATTCTTTCCTGTTCTCTTAACTTCGTCAATCAATCAAGAACACAGCAATCTTAGTTTTATGGCAAGATCATGGGTTCGAAAGATCCAAATAATTCTTTAGGCTGGAACACATAAACTCCCACCAATTGAGCTAACAAGAAGGATGAGAAGCAAAGAGAGAATCATACAAACGCAGCAAGAATCGATGTATTCGGTACTCAACCAACAAAATCCAAGTGATCAATTCAGCCAAACAGAGACGTAGTGATGGAGCAAGATAAGGAAGAGACCTTTGAGATCAGCGGTTCTTTGAAACCCCTCTTCGTCGTCGTCGTCGTCGTCGTCGTCGTCGTCGTCGTCTACTTTAAGATGACCTCAGAAGAAGGGAAGAAAGAAACATGAGAACGAAGAGGAGAAAGGCTTCTCCAGCGCACTGTCGTCGGTAGAATATATGACCACGCAACCGCGACGGTCAAGTCGAGTTTGTCTTCGTGCTTCCTCGCGTATAAGGTTCTTCACCAGCAACTGGAATCGACTTCAACTGCACACACGAGCAGCCATGAAATCAATACATGTAGACAAATATATGATACAATCGTAGGCGACCATAATGATCCAATAATTTCTACACGCGGATGCCGAGATTAGATGCTGCTCTGAGATGGCGTTAGCTCGTTGGTCAGCCGCCACCCCGCGTGAATGGCGTCGTCGTTAAGATGCGTGAGATCAGGATGATGCACTCACTGATTAGCCTCGATCTCGAAGCAGGAGTAATATATAGTGATCTCCTTCCAGCAGCCGGATGATGGAGACGAAGGCCATGGAATGAATGAATGGGGCTTCCCTGCATTGGAAGGCAATATGGCAGCAGCTCTACGTTAGCTATCCGCCAGAAATCTCATCCAATAATATTATTATATATATTATTATTTGAAAACTTATTCATCGGCCTATTAGCTCAGTTGGTTAGAGCGTCGTGCTAATAACGCGAAGGTCGCAGGTTCGAAACCTGCATGGGCCATTTAATATACAAAATAGTTTTAATAAATATTTATTGTATTTATTGTACCCTATAAGGCAGTTTACAATACTTTAATTATTTTCATTAAAAGTATAATTATTTTATATATGAATAAGATTGTATATTTTTAGGTAATTATGTTTAGATTCTGAATTGATTGATGTTATATGATTTGTATAAAAATATGATTGCAAGTATATTGATTAAAAATATTTTTACAAATATATTAAATATATGTAAGTTATTTTACATGTAAGGTTGATTAGGTTAGCCAGGATATGATAATTATCATATAAGATCAGAGAGGAAATACAACTCAAAATCTACTCTAAAAAATAGAGAAAAAATACATTTGACCTTTTCATAAAAATTATATAAGAAAGAATGGTTTTCAAACGATTAGCAAAAACATTAGCAATGATATGATAATTCATATTATATAAAGAAATAGATCCAAAATCTTTAGTTTCACAAAGATTATAATATAGTTAGAAAAATCATTCATTCTATGGTAGTAAAAAAAAAGGATCTACGTGTCAAAAAAAAATACAAAATTACCAAAAAATTAGTATATTTTATTGAAAATAGTTTTAATAATTAAAATATTGTAAACTGCCTTATAAAGTACAATAAATATCATATGTATTTAATAAAAAATATATTAAATCATATTAATAAGAAATGGCCCATGCAGGTTTCGAACCTGCGACCTTCGCGTTATTAGCACGACGCTCTAACCAACTGAGCTAATAGGCCAATGAATCAATTATTAAATAATATAATAAATAAATAAGTGCATAGTGGGAAATTACAAATATATCCATCACTAATATCACGACGTTTGTAGTTATATTGATGTGTATTTATTGAGATAAAAAAAAATCCATAATTCATGTATCAAACGTTGTTTTTTAGGGCTAAATAAACTGATAAATTCTCACATGTTTCTATTTCATGATTCGATGGGATTTCTGGCGGATAGCTAACGCAGAGCTGCTGCCATACTGCCTTCCAATGCAGGTAAGCAAGCCCCAATCATTCATTCCATGGCCTTCGTCTCCATCATCCGGCTGCCGGCAGGAGACCACTATATATTACTCCTGCTTCGAGATCGCGGCTAATCAGTGAGTGCATCATCTTGATCTCACCCATCTTACTCCATCTCTATTTCTTTGCTTGGCTGAATTGACCACTTGCTGAATACATCGAATCATGCTGTGTCTGTACGATTCTCTCGCTGCTTCGCATCCTTATTAGCTCAATTAGTACGGTCAATGACAGCAGTAATCTATTCGTACGAGGAACAGTATAGCTATCGATGACAGCAGCATAAGTTGTGACTTAAGTGACGACATGAAGCATGGTGGTTAACGGGAGACGTGTGAATGCCATGCCATGCACGTAACATGGAATGAGTCATGAGTCTCCTATAAAAGGTGACAGTATTATATTATATTATAAGCCTTCCTCCAACGTATGATTGTGAGTGGTGACATCAAAAGAATCACTTTCTATTAAAGTAAAAAAAATAAAATAAATGTTTTATTTTTCGCTTATCCTTTCTTTGAAGCCTTGAGAGAGGGGAATCGAGTGCAGTCTAGATCAAGCTGTGGAGCAAGCTTCTCTTCTATGAGGTGAAATCTTCCCTCGCGATCATCAGATTTATCGTACATTTCGTCGATTTCCTCTCTCGATTGATTAACCTTACTCATCATCTCCGTTTGATCATCGGTTGAGCTCTCGAGAGACTCTGCATCACCGGAAAGAGGCATTGCAATCTCTTCATTTTTTGAATCCAACCAATTCTGCATCGAGTAGTAGTCTTCAAAGTCAACAGAGCTATCTCGCATTAGTCGACGCCTTGCTTTGATAGAGGGGAATCGAGTGCAGTTTAGATCAAGCTGTGGAGTAGGCTTCTCTTCTCTGAGGGGAAATCTTCCCTCGCGTTCGTCAGATTTATCGTACATTTCGTCGATTTCCTCCCTCGATTCACTAACCTTACTCATTTCCATTTGATCATCGGTTGAGCTCTTGAGAGACTCTGCATCACCGGAAGGAGACATTCCAAGCTCTTCATTTTTTGAATCCAACCAATTCTGCATCCAGCGGTAGTCTTCAAAGTCAACAGAGCTACCTCGCATTAGTTGACTTGTGTCTATCGCGGATAACTCATTTGAATTTGGAAGAAACCTGTCTACTGAATCCTGAGACTTTCCTTGTCGAAAAGTTCTTCGAGACAACTCCGTACGTTTATGAGGAGCAAGTTGGAAAGTTCTTCGAGATAGCTCCATACGCATATGAGGTGGAAGAACACTGCAACCATCATCGGTGGAAGAGACACTACCATCACAGGCATTAAAATTTGTGGTGGTTGATCGTGAAATGTTGGCACCACGATAACCTTTCTCAGTTCCATGCACCTCAGAAGATTCTGCAGAGTCTCGTCCTCTCTCACTCGGGATGTGTATGCCACTTCTTTCATCGGTAGGCACAAGACTCCGTGACACTATGCCTTGCTCTTCGACGGAACGTTCTTCATTTCCTTTCTCACAGCAATTGTTTGGAGATGTTACATCCTGCACTTCATCTTTCGTTTCACAAACAGACCTTCGATTCATGAAAGATGAAAATATCGTGTGTATGAAACCACCAATGGATGTGTTCGATATCTCCATTTGGATGTGCTTGGATGTATCGAGGAACTCTGCATCACTCGAAAGAGACTCTACAGACTCATTATTTTTGGGCTCCGACGAGTGAATGTCTTCTGAATCAAGAGGCATATCTCCCATTACACGCCTTGTGTTTACCATAGATAACTCGATCGTATTCGAAACAAACTTGTCGTCGACGTGAACCTGTTCTCCTGTACTCATCTTGCTTACCCCTTCTCCTTTACGTTCAATGGTGTCTATGGAATCCTGAAACTTTCTACGTCGAAAGGTACTTCGAGACAGTTCCGTCCGTTTACGAGGAGGAAGAACAGTGCACCTGTCATCCCTCGAAGGGACATCGCTAAAATGGGGATTAGAATTTGTGGAGGTTGATTGTGAAGTGCTCCCTCTCTCGAAAGATCTCGTAGAGTCTCGTCCTCCCTCTCTCGACTTGAAGCTTTCATTACCTTGGTGACGACGAAATCTTGAGAACTTCTCCCTCTCTTCAGCTCGATGTTTACGATCAGAATCATTTTGCACTTTAGTCATTTGATTCATAGAAGATGACGATCGAGCGTCAAAGGAACCACTAACTCTTTGATTTGTTCTCCAATGATCCTAAGATAATATTTTTATCCTGCAGAGAGGAGGGATAAAAGAATCATAATTCACTTCTAAATATATGGTTTCTAATTAATGAGATCGGCAACAAATCTTGCCTTGGATATTGGTGCCACATTTTATGGCATCAGTGAATAGGAACATTGGGATGTTCTACATCAATCCATGTACAATGATATATATGAAATAGATTGTGCGACTCTAATATATATATATATATATCAATTATCAAGCTTGATCGATAGAACTAGATTATGCTCTATTCTTCTAATCAACATCTCCTCCGACAAATCTTTAAATCATGAGATACCAAACTTATAATATGTTGAAGGTAAAGGCCTGACATATTATCACAAGGTCCTGAGTTTCGAATCTTGCTATTAGTGACAAAGTGAACCTACTAATAGTATAGAGATGTTGTCAAAAAAATTGGTAGTAGATGATCACACCTATAATTCTTACGGTGCTTGCATCGTAACATAATTATTATGATGGATGATTATTGATTCTTTTAATTTAGAAATAGAGGATGGGAATGAGAAAAAAAAAAGACAAGAAATAATATAAAAAGAAAGATATTGCTAACCGATTTACTTTAGCTCGACATAAAAACCGACGGAATGAATTCATATAATTTGAAAAAAAAAAATTTCTATAGTATATAGTTAATTTTTGTTTCACTTATTATAGACCTCAAGAATACAAAGGCAACATATGAAAATAAGAAACAATAAATTTTCATAAATCAAAACATATCAACCATTATAACTTTTCTCTCTCCGAATAAGATATATCTTCATATTGAGTTAAAAGGAAACTTAGGAAAATAATGAAATATAATATACCATAAATTGAGACATATCGATCATTAGAATTTTCTTTTTATATTTAAGATTTTTTAATATTAAATAAAAAAAGATGAGAATGTATAACAATCATGGCATGCACAAACTAAGGCATTTCGATAATTACAATCTTCCTTCTCCAAATAAGATATATTTTCAATTTCGATTTGATGAAATGCATGATTGATAGATTTTTATCTATGATCAAAGTATTCTCGTAGAGAATCGTGATCTTCAACAATAATCAATATTTGTTTTTCTTTAGGATAAATTAAACACGCAAACCTTATAAAGAAACTATTGAGCTAAGGAGGATGATGATAAACTTCTTGACTAACCAAATAAAAGGTTTAAAAATTCAATGATGGTAAAATATTCCCATAACCGAACTCAAATAAGATGCATTATATCGATCTTGAGTCGCTTAACCTCAATTTCTTTTGTTCCGTTTATATTTATTATCAAGGATCGTTGTTTCGGGTATCAAACTCATTTCGATAGAATACTGATATATCGTTATATACTAATGTTTTAGAGATGAAGAAACATAAAGAGAATAGAAAGAGATGGTTTGTGCCAAACTGTACACGATTTATCATTGATATAATCTGAAGGATAACCAGAAAAAAAAATATGATAGAATCTAATCTTTTTTCTTATCACCTTCAAAGGTTTTTACTCCATGAATCTACAAGAGAACAGCATGAAACTTGATGAAGTAGTAAAAAGACAAGCTGGTATTACATGTAATCGATAATATCAATCATTTATCAGTACACAATCTTTCAGAAAAATATGGGTTCTATTTTGTAGGCAGGAAAGAAAATAATTGCAAATGCAATGACCTTAGTAAATGTTCATATTGGTGAACAAAATATTTGAATTTTAGAAAATATATTATATATTTATATTATTTTAATTAATCAAATTAATGTATTGGCCTATTAGCTCAGTTGGTTAGAGCGTCGTGCTAATAACGCGAAGGTCGCAGGTTCGAAACCTGCATGGGCCATTTTACATTAAATTTATATTTTTTAAATTATTTTTAAGTAATTAAAAAAATATATATTCGACGTGTATTTAGAATAAATATAATTAATTTACATATGAATAAGATAGATAGTATTTTTTTTTTGGTAATTCTGTTCATACTTAGGAATGCACGATTTGTATGCAAATATAGTTATATTTGTAATTTTAGAAAATATTTGTAATTTCAGAAAATATTTATAATTTTAGAAAATATTTATAATTTTAGAAAATATTTATAATTTTAGAAAATATTTATAATTTTAGAAAATATTTATAATTTTAGAAAATATTTATAATTTTAGAAAATATTTATAATTTTAGAAAATATACTCTTTATTTAAATTATATGTAATTAATTAAATTAATGCATTGGTCTATTAACTCAGTTGGTTAGAGCGTCGTGCTAATAACGTGAAGGTCGCATGTTCGAAACCTGCATGGGCCATTTAAAAAAAATTTATACTTTTGTAAGTTTTTAAAATTATTTTTTGAATAATTTAAAAGTATATTAGACACATATTTAGAATAAATATAATTATTTAATATATGAATAAGTTAGTATTTTTGGTAATTATGTTCATAGTTAGGATTATTTGACGTTGCACCATTTGTATACAAATATAGTTATAGCTATAACGTTGATTAATTTACTTATATATGAATAATGCAATTATTCTATTTTTTGGTAGTTTTATATATTTTTTAGTCGTAATTCTTTTTTTTTTACTACCATATCACGATTTGCATAGAAATATATTTTGTAGCTATATTGTTGTTTCTTAGCTAATAATTACTTTATAGATTAATGATGCACGGCTAATAATAGTTTTTTTTTCATATCTATTGTTTTGTTATATATATATATATATATATATATATATTTCAAAACAAATTTTTTCGCTTGTCTTAAACCTATATATAAATATTCACAAAAGTCTTTTAATATTTATGTTCACTTACGATGAAAATAAAAAATAAAAATATGATATTATTTTGTTACAATGTTTTTTATTACTGAATTGACAAAATAGTATAACGGTTCGGATCTAACACCACTCGAATCGATTCAATTCACCGAAAATTCAATTCAATTCATCGACATAATAGAAATATTTTTATTCTGTTTATAAAGAGAAAGGCTTAATTGAAAAATCGTTGTTGCTTTCGAATAATAAAAATATTCCTTCTTTTTTTTCCTTTTCTTAAAAGAAAAGTAATAAAAAAAATAGAAAACTAATCGCGAGTGGATATCTAAGCACATATCCTTCCCTCACCCCATAAAGCCGTATCCATCGCAAAGATGGCGTGCTGTTCCCACCCGCCGTCGTCAAACAAAATTGATTTGGCGTCTAAATCCGCGCTCGGCCACGGAACCGAAAGCCGCCCCCATCCACATCACCATCCGAATGCTTCCATAGAAATCTTATGCGTGAAACCATGACGACCTCTCGCCGCGCGGACGGATCGGCAACGGACGGACTAGATTTAACTTCAACCTGGTCCCACGGATAAAGGGTGGATCCGGATAGATTATTTCGTGCGCGCGTCCGCATAGTGGTACCCGTCGCCGCTTCGTTGAAGGGCAAGCCAGGATTTGCGCGTGTTCACACGCGCTCAACCATCAGTTCCATTCAGGGAGCGCCACGTGTCGTCCCGGAGCTCGGCTCGTTCACGGAAACGCCTGATTGGCTTTTCTTTATAGATGGGGGAATATAAAGTGACCGTCGGAGGCCGCCACTCGATCGCCCCGCAGCGGTTTCCCGTCTCCCGATCGTCGCTCGCCCTCGCAAGGTATGGGAATTCGCTTCCCCCCCTCCCCTCCCTCCTCCCGCTGCTGCTTGTTTCTTGTGGTGTAATCTGTTGCGCTTAGGGCTAGGGTTTCTGTGCCGGATCGAGATCCTTGGGTCTTTTCTTGGTGACCCCCTCAGATCCGCTCCCTTCACATAATCTCCTGAGGATTCGGTGAAGGAATCTTGCATCTTTTTTGTTGTGAAGCTTTTCTTCTTTTATCGGGGCTTCTTGTGGTTGAATTCGGGGTCCGTCGATGGGTTGGAGGAAGCTAGATGATGCGATGTGTTTTCTGATGTTTTGATCTTGTTTAATTTGATTCCTACTTGGTATCTTGGTTGGGAACGGTTAAATAGAGAAAGAAAACATGGGATCTTGGTGTTGATGGAGGAAAAGAGGGGGTTTGTCATGCCAGTCGGAAAGGATTTCCTAAGATATGTCGAAAATATTCCGTTTGTTCTTTCGATCTGCCTGTAGTGGACCTGGAACACCTAACGAGGAAGTTTAGGCTACGGATTCTCCTCCCTCTTTCACAATTTCGGATGGAGGTATCAGAACCGTACGCTTCCTTTCGTGAGTTTTTGGCTCTTTTTATTTCACAAGTCATTGAAATTTAGGTCTTCACGATAAAATCTAACGTTTCTGCTTACTTCTCTTGGTACCTGATCTATTACCACTTGTTCGAATTTATTATTGTACCCATTTCAAGTTCATTTTCTGGTGCAAATCCAGAGTTGGAGTTTATTTAATGCCTCACAATTGCTATGGTGGTTCTTTTAATGAGCCAACATAAAGTAAATGTAGATATTGGCTGACATGTCAGACATTATGACAATTTGATATCATTGATTTTTTATCTGCTTATTATTTGAGTTATTGATTCATCTCTTTTATATCAATGGGGTCTTCAGTTTTATTTAAGACACCTTGGTTTGATGCTTTATTGCCTCTGGTAGACTTTCTTTTATATCAACTCTGTCTAAATTTTTCATTAGGTTTGATGCTTTATTGCCTCCGGTAGACTCTCGTTGCTCAAATCTAATCAAATTATACCCCAATCGTGACTCGTAGACCTTAATACAACACAAAACATGACTTTAAACATTTACCTAAAATAGTTAACAAAAGTAATGATGGAAGCCTCTTCCAATCATCTCAAAATTATGAGAAATTTCAGTCCAAATTTAGTTGAAAATTTGACTTTCCCTCTAGTCTACGCTAATAACACTTACCTGGAAATTGATTACCTTGGTCCAGCATCTGATTTTCTTGCTAAGAGGAACTTCATTTATGTAGTTCTAGCAAATGAATGGTTCACTGTAAGAAGCATGCTTTTCGGTCAAACTCAGATTGTTCTTTGTCTTGACAACTCATGGTTTTTTCAATCTGTTAATCAGCTCTGGACAACTTAATCTTAATGAATTCAAGAAGCACAGTAGCATCTACTGTTTCCTGCACATCGGGAAACAAGAGCAACTTTGGTCTTTTGGTGTGCTTACTCCCTGGGTTCCTGGGATTTCCTGTTGTACGTGTGGACTTCCAGCTATTCAAGGCCATTGTCAGGAATCCTTCATCATCGGTTGTCTTTGAGACTTGCGGAGGAGGCCAGATTTAGCAGGGACGGGAATTTCGGCGACTTGCACCAAATTCAAAACCTGATTAGCACTTTGAAATATGGTTTCCTCTGAGATGAATAGTGTGACCAAAATCACCGGTCGCAAGAACTTAAACATGGAGATACTTCTTCCAACAGGTCCCCCTGATGTTGCGGTATCTGAGAACATGGAGTTTGATTTCTCTGATGTGTTTGGTCCTGGCCCTGTTCAGACCTCAGTTAACGTGAATGTTATGAATCCTGATAATCAGGCACCTGAATCGGTTCCAAATGAGACAGTTTATGACAATCCAGTGGTCATTTACAAGCGATCACATTCTTTGGTGGGGCCTTCAACTCCAGTTAGTCAGTCCTTGCAGCTCAGCAAACTCACAATACATGAGACTGACAATTCATTGGAACTTTTGGAGTGTGCGTCTGAAGTGACTGGTGATCTGGAGTCATCCACCTCTTTCACGGAGACGCATGGTTCAATATCTGAGAAATGTGAGGTCATAGGGCTTTCAGACTTTGAGGTTTTGAAGCTAGTTGGGAAAGGTGCATTTGGAAAAGTCTTTCAGGTGAAAAAAAGAGGCACTTCTGAAATCTATGCAATGAAGGTTATGCGGAAGGATAAGATTATGGAAAAGAACCATGCTGAATACATGAAAGCTGAGCGAGATATTTTGACAAAAGTTGATCACCCTTTCATCGTCCAACTAAGATACTCATTCCAGGTGTGAAATTTTCCTTGATCGTTTCTGAATTTTGATTCATAGGTGCTGTGAGCTAGAATAGAATATTGACCATTGTTCTATTATTATAATTTTAATGTCCGGATACTGAATATTATGCACTATAAAATATTTGATGTGTATAGTGATTGTCCCCAAACCCTGTACTGGTAGGAACCTCAGGCACTGGTTTCACCCTTTTATACAGGATTTTATTCCATTGCTACATCTAGGGGGAAAATTAAGTGGAACTTCTTTTCATTTTTAAAAATTTGAAAGTAATACACTCATGAAAGTTATAAGTTGCATAACTTGTAAAATCTGTTACCTTTTTGTTATATTGAAGCAGTCTGTTAATGACATGATACAGCACCTCAAGAATTGGGTTGCTCAGGCATAAGGGTCAAGCTATTGTCCAACTAAGGCCGTCCTCATATGCAGCAAACTGCTTGAAGTTAAGCAGTATATTTTGATGTGCAATCATGACAAAATCATGTTTCGTATCCCCATGAACGACCTCCAAATATAAGGCTACAAGATCAACCTGCTCTTTTGGACCCATTCATAAGATTGTTCAAACAATGAGCAATAGAAACTTATGGTAAGATGACACATGAAATTGGACATTAGAAAGTCCAACCAGTGAAGCCAAATCTTAGGAAACTTATGGGAGCTTGTTGTTTGCCAACTCCCAGTACCTGTAATTCCTGCCATAGCCTTTGTAACTATGAAGCCAATCTTAGCGATTCGAATATTCTTGCATTATGTGCACAAGCATCATCTTTGTTTACTTATCTAGGTTATGTATTACAGCATCTGTAACAATCATTATGGTAACCAACAAAGGCACAAGAACGATCCGTTATGTGTGTGTAGGACAGTAACTGATACTAGGGTTTTTTTTTACACTATCAGCTTCTGGTTACTCGAAAGACCTGTTGATCATAAACGCTTTCTGATGAAGATATTTACCAACTGAGAGTTTCTGTCATGGCCTTCTAAACTCATCCTCCTTTATATACTTTATCCTACTGTGCAGACAAAGTACCGCCTGTATCTTGTGCTCGATTTTATAAATGGAGGACATCTATTTTTTCAGCTCTATAACCATGGCTTGTTCAGGTAATTTATGTTTCTCAAACTAACGTTTGCAAGCAATACTTGGAAGAATATCACAGTAGAACCTAACTTTTTGGTTACATTATCAGAGAGGATCTTGCTCGCACGTATGCAGCTGAAATAGTATCTGCTGTTTCCCACCTTCATACGAATGGTATAATGCACAGGGACCTCAAGCCTGAGAACATTCTCCTCGATGCAGACGGTCATGTGAGCATATCTGTCTTCCTCTTTTTTTTTCCCATTTTCCCAATCTGCACCTTCTTCCTGTTTTTTCTCAACATGAATTTTTTCCGTTCAGGCCATGTTAACTGACTTTGGTCTGGCAAAAGAGTTTGATGAAAATACTAGATCAAACTCCCTCTGTGGGACGCTCGAGTACATGGCTCCTGAAATCGTTCTCGGAAAAGGCCATGACAAAGCTGCTGATTGGTGGAGTGTTGGAATCCTGTTGTTCGAGATGCTCACTGGGAAGGTCCGACTCTCTGTTCGAATCTAGTCTTCATTCTTCCTATGTTGTCCTTGTATAATGTCTCACGTCAGAATACACTTGTTACATTCGCAGCCACCTTTTTTCAGTAGTAACAGAGAGAAAATGCAGCAGAAGATAATGAGGGAGAAGATAAAGCTGCCTGCTTACTTGTCCAGCGAAGCCCATTCCTTACTGAAAGGCGTAAGAAGTCTATGCTCTTGCACTTTGCCTCAAACATCCTCCATGATCACTGTTAAACTTCTAATCTTTGAAGGACCATCAAAGATTTCTTAGGTTGTTCCTTGTTCCTTCCCCCCAGTTGTTGCAGAAAGAAGCAAGCAAGCGGCTCGGGAGTGGCCCTGGTGGGAGCAACGAGATAAAGAACCATAAGTGGTTCAAATCGATCAACTGGCGAAAACTGGAGGCCCGGGAAATCCTGCCTAGCTTCCGGCCTAATGTTGCCGGAAAGACCTGCATCGCCAACTTCGACGAGCGATGGACGAGCATGTCGGTGTTGGATTCGCCGGTCGCAAGCCCGGTCGCCGGAGAGAACGACTTTGCAGGGTTCACGTACGTGAGGCCTGCTCCTTTCCTTCAGAAGCCCAGCCCTCTAAGCTGACAGAAGGGCGGGCGGGCGTGTTCATGGCAAGATTGTTTCGGAACAGTTTCCGACTTAGCTGTTAACTGCAGCATGCACAACATTCCCGTTTGGGGATCTCTATCTGTTGGGAGTGCACGTAATTGTACTATTCAGGATCTGAGTGCACTCAGTTTGGCTAGCTTTCATTTATTCATGCACTTTGTTTCAGTGTTTGTTTGTGTGGGCAAAGGTGTGGATCACAGTAACATGACTAATATCAAAGCTTTCATTTATTCCGTCCGTTGCTTCTCCCTCCTTTGGCATGTTATTACTGAGACTTTCATTTTCACAGATGTATATGGATTTTGATGCCTTCTGATGACCTGCATCAACTACCACTACAATGGCTCCCCGTTGTGTTCACCCGCGAGCCATCGTCCTCCTTGCCTTCTCACCCACAGCATTGGAAATCTGAGCTGCTATACACATCACTCTAAATAATTCTTCATTGCACTGTGATATCATCATTGATAATACAAAGCACACTCCACTCTTTCGGATATCAATTATCCATCTTCCAGTACCATAACACCCTAAGTTTAGGACTGGATTCTGCCAAGGTATACATGTATGTCCAGATAAGTACATAGGCTTTTGTATTCTACGCATGTACATGGAGTAAAATCACTACAGCTTCTAGTGCCTTTCAGCTAGTCTCCTCTGCTTGTCAAGTCAAGTAGCGGCTCGACAGTGACACTGACTGCATGAACCTCCATATGTAAAATCACTACAGCTTCTTTAATATCACTTAATTCTTGCGAAAACAGTGACTATATCGCATGAACCTCCATTTTTTCTACTGCCTGTCACGTCAAGTAGAGCAACTTAAGTTGAACAGGAAAATGATGACCGGCATAATACGTGTTCAAAGAAGAGAATAGGATTAGGTCATACCATATTATGTTACGACGCCTTCTCTTCATCAATTTGAGCCCTTGGAGCACTGAACTAAGGAATCCACAGACATGATTATCTTCTTCTCCAGCTCAGGCCTATTAGCACCAATCACCTTATCCAACTGCTGCCCATCTTTCAGGAATAAGAATGTTGGAGTTGCACGTATATCCCACGACGAACTAAATTCCTGAAACATGTACAGCCCATGCTTAAAAGTATACCGTAAGCCAAATATGGTCGGCCCAGAACTTCTCTAATGTTGATCCACAAACTTTAAAAACTGATTTTGAAAACCCTACTACCCAAACGAACAATGAAAAAACTAATTTGCTTTTTCGATACAAGATGTGGGGTAAACTGTTTCACTTTTATTCCATCGCTACTTGGTTATATGCGAAAGATAATTGAAAGAAAAAAATACTTGATGCCTTGAATAAGAGATACTTCGGCGAATGTCTTCAAGCAAGCTCAAGGATGACGTGCACATACAAATATAGAGAAGGGATGACGACGAATTAACAAGCAGGAACTAGGATACGTAAACTCAGACAAGCACAAAACTATTGGTCTTTCAAGGAAAAGTCATCCTAAACAATAGTATGTGCATAATTGACATGAAAAATTGCAATGGACAAGATTAAGATAATGTCGATCTTACCATTAATTCATCAACATCTATTGTCAAAAACATCAGTGACGGATACTTCTGAGACAGCTCCTTATAAAGAGGTGCTATCATTCTGCATGGGCCACACCAAGATGCACTGAAATTTGCTACAACCTGTAGGAATAGAAATCAAAGTTCATGCCAGTTTGTCCAATTATAGAATAAGGACATATATCTACCTGATGCTAAATGTGTATGCATTAGAAAACATATCTGAGTGAATGCAAGATTATTGGTCTCAACAAGTTACTAACACTTTCATTATTTTTCTTGACCACTCTCAACATGTAAGTGAGGTGATCACAATTCCATAGTTACTTTTGGAAGTACTGATATCTATAATTTTGAATATAACATTCTGTACGTAACACTTAAAAGCACCTATTTGAAAAACAGTATGAAGGTGAGAGCAATTCAAGTTGATCTCAAAGTTACATTGAATGCTTCTGTAAGTAAATTATGTGACTATGTAAGTAAATTCTATAACAATATTTGGTGTGATGTGTCCAAATATAAGTGAGGTTGTCTTAGTTCACTTACGATCTTGCCATCCTTGTTTGCTTCCAAAATCTTTTGATCCCAGCTCTCTTTTCTAGTAATTACATGCACATTTCCACCTCCGAAGTCTATCTCCTCTTCAAGATCACTACCTGTCCCTTTCTGAAGGAAATGGAAAGACAGCATAAAAGGTCACCAAATAGTCACTGACTAAAGGTTGGAAATGATGGAGAAATATAAATTAATCCGATATCAGATGTTATGACAAAGATATTCATAAATCCATCAGGTTTCTACACAATAAGGTGAAATAATCGAACCATTTAAGTTTATTTAGAAAAGGCAGGAGATTCCTCTAGTTGTCAACAGATAGCGTATGAACTTTCAATCTCTAGCAATGCCGAATCCAGACAATATGAGTGGGAGATGTAATCATGAAAGTGCACAAATATTTTCCTAAAAAATGTGTAACCATATATGTGTTTGATAAAGCTCATGATCAGAGATTTTATAGCTGCAATTTAGCTACTCAAAACATTATTGCTAATACAAATAAATTCTCCATTAACCACAAGACCCACCCTTTTCCTAATTTCACTAGCACATGCAATCCATGCTTGGATGCATGCATAAACTTTGTTAGTTTTTGAGAGACAGCATATATGGAAAAGCACAAATAAGTAGAAAATAAAGCAAAAAAAAAAAGCTTTCAAAATTAGTAAATTAAAAAGGAAAGCATGAAATCCAAGCACCAGCAATAACAAGCAACAAATTATAATTTGCTTAAACCACAAATTCTAAACAGTCATCATGAGCTGATGTCATCCATTGGTAACTTCTCACTTTTCCTGAACAGTTCCCCATGAGTTAAAGAGTTGGAGTCCAAATAGCAAGATAACCAGCTTCCGCTGTGAAAACAGAAATCAAAGCAAAGACATATTAATAAAAGCTATATTCATGAACCAAAAAGTATAATCAGATCCAAAGAAACTAAATTCTAATCAAAAGTAAGTCATGTCCAAAAATATGGGTAAGGAATCAAATTGCAAATAATGATGATATTTTAATTGGAAGCTCAGTAAAATAACTACGAGCAGTATACCGGAGATTTGAGCTCGTTCGACGATGACACCCATGTTAAAAGAGATAAAACCTAAATAAATGTTACCAAAATAGATCCAACTAATATTACCAGAGGAGGATTCACTTAAAAAAGTGTTGAATCATTTACTCAAACGCATTATAGCATCGATATTAAAGGACTTCTTTGCATATATTCTGTAAAAGCATCCTATACTCATACATTCATCTTTAAATTCTCATGGATATATAATTTTTGCCTTGAAGGTGCTCATATGCATACAAAAAGAAAGGGTCTTCCAAGGAGCACATACCCAAGAACATTCTCCTCCAACATGAACGGACAAAATACCCTGGATTCTCTATTCCAAGGCGTTGTATCTATGAGGTGCCTCTTATACCAAGACCTATTTGAAGACTGTTCAACATATATTTCTTCTCATTTAAATTTCGTTTCTTCATAAGTGAAAGGTGGCTGCTTTGCTTTCTCTCCTCACTAGCAAATCCTCAGCTCTACAAAATAGGCACCTAAAGCTTCCGACTGAATCCGTATCGCTCTTGATCTCCAGCTATTTGACTTCGACACCCGACCGGCGAACCCATGAAAGCTTGTGGTCTCATGGAACCTTGAAGTGGGCTATCGGAGCCGAAACTAGGCACGCAAACCACCCAATTCCCTAATAGTTTCCAGAATCATACACTGATAGAAAATCTTTGAGCGACTTCGTGAGATTTGCTCCGTCTGTTGGTCGAACAAAAGATGATGAGCAAAGCATGAACTCGCAAAGAACTTCCCATCCATGATGCAGAGACCGACAGACACAATTATTGGACATAAAATATGGATTCAGAGTCGGCAATCAATGCCAAGAATGGGCAGATTTAAACGGGAAGCAAGGTGAGGTCCTCCTCGTATGGCGACAAAACCAGAGTTCGCGGGACGAATTGGAGCCACAGGAACTCACCTGAAAAGATACGTTCCAAGTTGTCGAACCGTGCCCTGGACGAGAATCACCGGTAGCCGCCGACGGGAACCGCGATGATTTGGTGGCCGCCGACTTCCCCCAATGGGTCGATCGGATTTAAGAAGACGACTCCTGGTCTACGGTGGGTCTTCCTTTTATCGCGATGGACCGGGCCGAACCCAATCCGATCTTACTAGATGGACCGGGCCAACTATTCCGATCTTACTAGATGGACCGGGCCACATGCGATGGGTCTTCTTTTGATCGCGATGCGATGGAACGAGATGGACCGAGCCGCCTATTAAACATGACACGTGTCGTGAGCTTAGAGATGCCACGTACAGGTCATTGTCACAGTTCTTCTTAATTATTATGCTAATAAATAATTAAAATAGAAGCAAAGCCTTTTTTTTTTTTTCCCGTAGACAAAAGGAGATGTTTGTTTGACCATATTTCATCGCGAATGATAGGGCAAAGCTTCATGCTGAAGACCATAATTTTGAATTAGCTGGTGAGAAGGAACATGCATGTCCTTTATTTTGCTGGACCACCACGCTGAATGGTTTCTGCAAGATGGGATAATGCAAGCTAAAAAGCAGCTTTATTTCATGCTCCAATTCCCTTGTCCGAGTTCCTTTCGAAAGATTATCCCAAGAAATGTTCCTTTTGGAACTTTGGCTACCTGTGTTTTGTCTTCAATGATCAGAAAGATTCAGGTCTTGTCTGCTAGCCTCGAAGTCATTTTCCAACAGAAAGAACACTAGAGCGAACTATTTCCGATAGTTATGCTTTTTTTTGTTTTTGGTATAGATATTCATTTCATAGGACGGCATTAACACTGCTGATCTTACTTACAACGAGTCGCAGATAACAACACTCTCGATGCAGAGATAGTTTCTGTACTATCCTTGTCGTTTCGATCCAACTCAGTGCAGGAAATCGAACAGGACAACAGTTTCTGCTCCCGCTAGTGGCAAAGAAGAAGCTTCTAAGACCATCGCACCGAAGATAGAGACTTCCTGCGCTGACCTGGTCCCTCCAGGACCACCGAGGAGTATGGGCTGGTTCTTCTTCTCCTGCACTGAGATCTTTAGAGCTCCACCGACTTGGACCATGTGTGCTTCCTTTTCCGCTTTCCACGGGCAAAGGACATGGTGGAGGCGGAGGACGAGGTGGATCCGACCGCACAACAACGCAGCTCGGTGGTCCGTCGGCGAATGGGTGAGACACTTCTTTCCGCCACTTGAAGACTTGGGTGAGGACCCTCGGCGAATCCGATGCCATGATTGAGCAAAACATACTAGGATGATCCGAACCCGTTAATCCCAGTCCAATCATATTTTAGGGCACGTGGATTGCCACGCATGCACGCCGATCAGACGGCTCCGCGTGGATCATGGAGCGATGGCTTTCCGACCACTCGCGGAGACGGCTGATCACGTCGAGGAGTGGAAAAATCCACGGCGAGGGGGCGCTTCCGTCATTTCCAGAACAGACAGACGTGGGGTTTTGCTTCGCACTCACCCGCCGCGTGACCTCCGATCTCAATCGACGGTGAGAATGTACGCCACGCCTGCCGCGCCCCGCCAGCCACAGCCCGACAAACTCTTCAAATATGCCGCGGAAGATATTATCGCCGTACACGACGACAGCCCCTCTTTGTAAAAAAGAAAAGAAACAGAGGAGTTATATATATAGATATATATCTGACCTTTCCACGGCCAGCCGTGGAATTGAAGGAAAGCTGGCCGTCACACCCTCGTGCCTCTCACTCCACAACATTAATGGTAACAGCGCTCCTTAATCTGTAAATTCTGTATACCCCTCCCCACTATTTTTTTTTTCTCTCTCCTTTTGAAACCTTAGAAATATAAACAATATAGAAAAAAAGATGAAAAATTCCGCAACACACTAGCTGAAGTACTCGCTCGCTACAACACAGCACTCGTCTTGGATGGAGAGGAAGAAAACGACTCTAAGGTGACCACTTCGAGCATGAAATCGTCGGCGTCGAACTCGGAGAACCCGTCGCCCGCCGCCTCAACGGATGGCCGATGCGGCAGATAGAAATCGTTTATGTAGAGCGGCGGGTCGACGCGTAGCCCGAAGGCGTCGACCTCGCCGTAGCCGAGGAAGTCGAAGGGCGTCTGGTCCGCGTTGTTACGGAGGACGGAGGTCGGGGAGGGGAAGGGGTTGTCGGAGACGTCGTCTCTAGCGCAAGACGATTCGCTGCTGTCGACGGTGACCGTCTTCGTCACGGGGAAGTTGGTTACGGCCTTGGCGCCCTTGAGCTTCATGGCGGCGGCGTCGTACACGGCGGCCGCCTCCTCCGCCGTGTCGAAGGTCCCGAGCCAGACCCGCTTCCGCAGGGTCGGGTCCCGGATCTCCGCAGCCCACCGGCCCCATGGCCGCCGCCGGACGCCTCGGAACCTTTTCCAGCCGCACCGATCTGTCGCCGCAGCGGGTGGCCGCTCGGGCGGCGCCCGACGCGGGGCGGCCTCGATCCCAATCTCCTGGACGTGCCGCTTAACGCGGCGACAGGTGGGCCCGGCATCCTCTTCGTCGTCGCTAGAAGAGGAGTCAGTGGCGTCAACGTCGGTGCAGTGGAAGCGCACGACCCTCCTCCGCCGGCTGCTCGCCGCAGCGGGTACCGTCTTCCTGGAGCTGGCGACGTGCTCGGAGAACTTCAACGGGGCGTCCAAGGCCGCAGCGCCGCGGTTCCCGCGAACGACGGCTGTCGGATTCATCGCGAGTAGCGACGGATCTGGCGGCCGGAGACAGTCCGCTGTTTCATCAACCACGAAAAAGGTAAAGGACAGATCCCCTTTTACTTCACCCTCCCGATTTGAAGGAATCAGAAGCGAGTTCCTCTCCTATTTCTGGATCACAGATGACAAACCCTTTCCGACAATCGAGAGAGGTTTTAGCGAGGGTTTAGGGCGGAGATCAGAGGAGAGAGAAAGAGAGAGAAGCGAGAGAGGAAGCGAAGAAAATATTAATGGAAAAAAAATAATAGTAAAAAAGAAAGCGAGGGAAGATTGGGGGGAAGACGAGAAGCATATATAACGGAGCTTCAACACCCCCTCGTCCTTATCTGTTTATTTCCATAATATCCAAACTACCCTCGTACCGGCTCCTCGTCTCGAAACTGCCACCGTGCCTCTCTCCAGCTGGCACGTCGCCTGGGTCGAAATCACAATAACGCCCTGGCAAAGAGGCGTGGATCAGCACGAATCTTGAGGTGCCTGGCACAATCCGAATCCGATTCGATAAGATCCAAATTGGCGAGGTCCGATTCAATTTCGTTCCGGTCAAACACCGGCGAAGTTGACCATAACATCTCACCTGCTCACCACCTGCCTTTCACATATAATACATATGAATCAAGTGCCGAGTCGTATATTTTATTTCTCTTCGTTCACAGGTCGGACAGATTATGGACTCTGAGCAAATCTCGTACGTCATATCCGATTCGGCAACCATTGACGCATGCGGAAGAACACGTCTGCGTCTTGCTGCAGGTTAATAATTCTGGGGTTAAACTGATCGAACCTCATCAACTCAGGTTAACTTTACTTTCTATCCTGATGCCTTCTCTCTCTCTCTCTGTCAGATGGCTGCAGGTTCATGTTCTGTGACATCAGAATGTCTTCTCAGCTCAACACAAGTTCCATCAGACATCCTTGGGGACCGGGACATTCGGTGCTGACCGTGCGAGCCAAAGCTGGAGATCGTTCTTCGTTTGTAGATTTCGTGTGTATTCTAGCAAGAATAGTATGCAGATGAAAGGCTAAGAGTTTGACTATTATTACCTCCTACAAAATTGGGAGAAAGTGACCCACACGAAGGTATGTTCTTCGAAGCTTCTGTCTGTTCATTAGCCAACCCCAATATTGCCTCATGCCACATGAGTTTTAGTTTTGATTTGGAATCCTAAATAGATGTGCTTGCAAAAATGAAACAATTAAGATTGCCTGTAGGCCTGGCTATGAATGTCAAAGTGTTGTCAGCACCAAGATCAAAGTACAAGAATGTCGAAGCTGGTCGATCTTGGTCTTCTGGGAATAGTTTATGATGGATTCCTTGACGCTGGACATACTTGAGGCTCAAGATAAAGACGATGAATCAATTGACTATGATGGTTCCCGGACACACAGACCTGCTGATTGCAGACACCACAAGGCCAAGCAGATGAAATGATGAAAGCGATCTCCAATGGGTCGCAATTGGCTTAGGTTTATTTGAGGGTTGTGTCAAGCTGATAAGCTAATGTGGTTGTCATTCCTACATGCGGATATATGTATGTATGTATGTATATATGTATGTATAAAATATTATTAATTAATAATGAGTAGTCGAATCTGTTGTGTTGATTAAATATTTTTGGATAATTATTTGCTCGAGCATCCATGAAATCGAAGATAATAATATCAAGAAAAGAAGAGATCATATGCAATTATATATTTTTTTTTATCAAATAGTAATAATAATGTATTATTAGTCTAAGATCAAATCAAATAAAAGAAAGAAAAACTATATTGAACTTTAAAAAGAAGAAAAATACTTATAGATACTGAACTATTCTTGGACTTGAACTATTTATGCCTAAACACTTAGACTTGGATAGATCTATACATATAGATGCCATCTATTTATAGATGTGAATTGATAATTTAAACCAAAAAAATCTTATCTTTACAATTCTATCTATGAAATAAATGATTCAAAAAATATATTTTAAATTTTAATAATTATTTTATATGACAAACAGCATCATTGAGTCTTCGGTAGCGAAAAGAAAAGGTTTATGGACAAGAGAATCACTTCTTCCTGCTGTAGAGTGAACTCAGAGAGCTCGTCTTGAAGGGATTGGGATCCCCGGAGCTAGCTAGCATCCCGGCCGAGGCCCCGTGTAGTTGCATAAGATGGATCCGCTCTCAGCTTTGACTGCCAGAACGAGAGATCGTATATGGAGGTGCATTCTGGCGGTGCTGCCGCGGTCACAGGAGAAGCCAAGGTTGCATTGCCACCGACCCTTTGCTCCGAACTCGCTGCCAAGCTTCCCTCCGGGATTCCTGCTGTGCCCAACACAGTGAACCGCCTAAGAAGCTCATCGGTCTCCAGCTCGCAGATCGGGCCTTTCATCACTCGGTCATCCTCGTAGTTGGTGCTGGAACTCGGTCCGGCTTCTCCGGTCGCAGAAGAACTTGCATGAAGGTCATGCCCTCGCACCCAACACTGCTGCAGCCTCATCTGTGCCGCCATCTTCGCCTTCGGGCCTGCATCTCTCACGAAGCGTAGCAAGCTCTCTCTGTAACTCGGTCCGCTGTTGTTCTGCGGATACGTATTTGGCGGTGAGAAGTCAGAATGTGGCATGCAAAGGTAACCAAAGAGTGAACGGTAGTTAATGGCTTTACGTAGACAAGCTGTATTGGCTTCTCCAAAGCCATTGAAACTATTGCCTCGCTCGAATGGTTCCAAGGCCTATATGTGTCCCTCCGCTGCACTCCGCTCGACTCGGACCAATCTGCAAAGCGTTGTGAGAATCAGATTGCAGGATACGAAAGCTCAGACTCATATCATCTCAAATAATGGACTGTAATCTTACCATCGTCGCTCGGAGAAGCTACCTCTGTAGGTTTTTCCTGCAAATCCCAAACCAGTTAGAAAAGCTTGGAAGAAGATGATTTATCTCACAGACTTGTCTAACCTTCTTCTTTCTTCCTCGTTTCCTCGTACTTGTTTGTGCAGCATTGGAAGGTTGCAAAGCATCGGTCGCCGACGCTGCAGCATTTGCCGCCTTCTGCTCTTCTAGGGCTTGCAATCTTGCGCTTCTCCTTTGCCCTCCTTCGGGCAACACCACATGTTTCTTTCTCCTTGAAGAAGAAAATGGCACCGAAATAGTTATGACCATAACATTTCATGAAAGTTATTTGCGTACATAAATTATGATCCATCATCTTCTTTACGACGATCGACCCACGAACAAGAAGATCATGATTCACCAAAACATAATCCAAAAGCTCATACAGATCTTGAAGAAAGGGTAAGATATACTATTCCATAAGGAAAACACCTGAGAGAGAGAGGGAGAAGGCGATACCTCAGAAACACCATCTTCGAACTTCCTGTGCATGCAACTCAGAATCTCGTAACTCAACAGCGATGAAGCATTGGAGAATGATATATAGCAAAGCATGTTGAAATTGTAAGACAAGGGGGGGTGCATCGACAGGAGCAAGGTAGGGGATAGGAGAGGATGAAATGTGGTTATTAAATGCGAGAAACACTTGGGAAAGTAATATTCTACGTAGATATTTAGCTTGTTTTGTGTACATAATAAATACACTAATATGCGACAAATTTAATGTATTCTAATTGTAGTAGTAAAAAGGATAGCATGCAAAATTAGTTTCCATTCAAAGCCTGTAGTCTTGTTTTTATGATGGAAATAGCTCATACTCATTTTAATGCGCATTCAATGAAATCAATAGTAGGCAGGCATGGTTGTTTTTATCCATGCATCAAAATGATCATATTGCTAATTATGACATGCATTCTCAAGTTCTTTTCTTTATATATTGTTCCAATGGATTCTTGGTTTTATTGAAAGAAAATATCATTTTTAGGGAAAAATAAGGAGCTGAAGAGTGGTAATTAACCTTCGATTCTTTGATTATGTGTCTGTCTGTGTTGGTAATCAGACACATTTTGGTTTGTGTGGAACAAAAGTATTGACATTTTGGTCAAGACCCAACAATGGAAACCTGCATCACTAAGCACCATTTAGTACCCATTCATGTGTCTTCTTCCTCTTTGGCTTTTCCAGATTGAACTGGCAGACAGACACAAAGAATCATGTAATTGTCCAGCATTTACATATTGCCTTGCATGTCAACCATCCATATTTGACTTGGTTTGACAGTGGTAAAGATGGAAGCACAGAAGGAGAAGCATGAAGGCAAAGTCAATATCTCTCCTTTTCTCTCTCTCTTATTCAGAAGCTTGAGTTTGACAATGGAGTGGAGGTCCTAATGAAGAAGGCATAAAATGAAGACACTCAGCGAACATTCTGACATTAAACTGCAAAACACTTTCTTGGATTCCACAAGAATATAAAGCTGCAAAAAAGACCACTTCTTTGTGACAACTGAAAGCTTGCTCCCATTATGTTTTCTTGGTTAATTTCTTGTGCTAGTGATTTAAGTAGTCAATCAGCATCTTCTGTTCTCTTTAATTTCTCCACTTCCTGTGATTAATTGTCACTTGATCTCTTCTCCAAACCATATCACAGTATGAGGAAGATGTCCACTGGTAAGTGAAGGTTATGCAAGTAATTGAAAGCTGGGGGAGTTCCATGGCAGAGGAATTATATGAACACCTAAAACAAAGAATACTCATGCTAACCACAAGGACAGACTCCAAACTCAGAAATTTCAGATTAAATTCACTGCTACATGCAAGAAACCAGCAATTTTGTTTTGGGAACAAAATGTTAGATCTATGACATGCTTTTGCAGGAGCTTGGTGGCAAGAAGGGTTCCCACCATCCAAACTCATATTTTGGATATGGCGCAGTCCACTTTTCAGGCCTTTCGAATTCAAGATCAATGGGGTTGTAAGCCAAAGCTTCCTCTAGAGCGTCGGCTTCAAAGCTTTCTGCTAAAACCCTGTCCAGTCTCAGCTTCATGAACCTGTGAAAACCATCAGAAGCAACTTTAAGATGAGGAAATCTGATAGCGATTGTGAATTCTTTTCTAAGTTCCAGCTATTAACCCAACATCAATTTCAATTTTAGACGAGATGAATTCAGATTGAGCATTTTCGTTCGTAGTGTAAACTCATGCAACCAAGCAAAAGAACTCTAGATATTTGCAGTAGTCCAGATGAAGTTGGAAATGTTTCTCCGACATAACATATACGATAAAAGAACATATATATGAAACAACTGAGTAAACACTTTCCTGTGCAGGTTAAATTCAAATAGCAAGTAAAATAGCAACATATTCTTGCAGGTGGGAACATATAGTTAATCCGATCAGGCTTCTTTCCAATCACTACAAAGTAAACAATCTTGAGAATACAGTAGACCAAGCCCCTGACTACATGTTCAATTAAGGTCTCATGTAAGTAAACATTGTTAACATCCAGTTGACGTATGTGCCAGCCTTGAGTGAACATGTAAAATAGCAAGATATTCTTGCAGGTGGGAACATGTAGTTAATCCGATCAGGCTTCTTTTCAATCACTATGAAGTAAACAATCTTGAGAATACAGTAGACCAAGCCCCCGACTACATGTGTTTTCCTGAAACTTTGAACACCTTAATTCGTTTGTACTTATGGTTTATCCCTCTGTAAAGTAATATAGTATCAAGATGAAGTCCTAATCTTTCGATCAAGAATTTCTTTTCTCGGTGTTGTGCCGGTTAGTTCCATAGTTAATATAATAAAAGGCTCACACAGATTACATGCCAATACAAGAAACCAGAGAGCATGAGTAGCTGTTTCATAAACCACAGTGCTTGCCTTCTTTATATCATAACCATTCCTGAATGCTACTTACATCATTGTCAGAAAGTCGAAAAACTGCTGTGCTTAGTCTGGTGGTTTGTGATTTCCTAAAATAATCTACCAAATCAGATACGATTACTCAGGTGATTATAAGCCACATTGACTGCCTATCTACCTGGTTCATCTTGTGGGGTAGTCTTGACTGCTATCAGTATAATTATTTGAGAGTCAGAACCCACATAACCTATGATTTTTCTTTGCTTCGCAATTATGACACTTAAACAAGTAATGGGTACTATCGGACTTCGGAAAGACACAGAAATTAAACAAAGAGAAGTTCTTTGCTTTGCAATTATGACACTTAAACAAGTAATGGGCACTATTGGAGTTCAGCAAGATACAGAAACTAAACAAAGAGAAGTAAGATTCAAATATAGTAAAGTTCATAAGTGAACCTTGTGACAATCATACATTGTCCTTAGGTAAGGTGTAAGCTATATTTCTTGCATCTGGAATTCATAATCAGATTTGTCTGCAAAAAAAAAAAAAAGAAGAAGAACAAAGAACAAAACCTTTCGACAAAAAAGTTGCACCCAAAGTTGGATGGATGCCTTTTGTTCATATCATACTGTTTGGCCTTCGTTTCCAAGTTTAGATTCGACTCTCTGCCGGAGAGCACCAGCATGACCCCCCCATCCACTCTCTCTCATTACCAACTCTCAAAATGAACAGCTTCCAAAACAAAATAGTGTTCCTTCTTCCTTTTAACATGGCAAGCATATAAGAACAATAATCATGCAAACAAAGAAAATAATTGAAATGAGCAATGGCTAATATAAAGTAACTAGTGAGGAGAATTACGTCATCCAAGGTCCATCTGTGGAGACAAGAGCCACAGCAGGTCTATTTAATCGCTTGACGATGCCGGGGAACCTGTCCAAGAACTTGGGCTCAACAACAAGCCAGAAGTCCTGCTCTCTGTTCCGCTCCTCAAAGTTTCGGCGCCGCTCATACAGTAGCTCCTTGAAGTGTTCCTCCTCATCCAGCATGAATTTTGCATTGGCCACCACAAAGTGGTACCTCCTTGGTTTTTCCTACAGTTTTAAGCGACTCATATCAGAAGATCCTCAAAAGAACAGCTACATTAACTGAGGCTTAACTAATCATTGACACTCTTGCAAAGGGTAGCACAGCTATCCTAATCTGACACAGAAGTCTTATCTTCTGAATAACTAATACTAAGAGAGGAGACTTCTTATCATTGCAGAACTGAAAGAAAAAAAGGATATGAAATGTGTCAGCTGTGTGCATCGGATCCTTCAGAAAAAGAATTCAGCTTTGTCAAGAAACGTTTCGTTCACTAATCTAGGCAGAAAGAAGGGATTTTTAGTGGATAAACGCCAATTCATCCCAATTTCACCAAACCTGTAGCAAATTGCAGTCATGTGCATCAATCTATTCACAAAAGAAACAAGCTGCAAAACCAGACATACAGAGAGAGAGAGGGCAAAAGAGGAGGATACCTCTTGGACGGGCTCCGACGAGCTGAGCTGATCGGAGTCCACGGCTACAGCTCTGACGGCAGGGAGTGACGAAAAGCAGAGCTTTTCATGGAGGTTGCGGGTTTTGTGGTGGGAGTTGAGCGGGCGGAGAAGAGAAGGCCTCCGAGGGAAAGATAGCACATTGCCTCGGCTTGGCGCAAAGCCGGCGCACGGGCCGAGGGTGAGAGTCGCAGGAGCCACCATGGTCGGCCCGCCTGAGAAAGGAAAACTTAGGAACGGGAGGAGCAATGGCGACCTTATCTCAAACGAGACATGCCTATAAAGATCTTAATGCTATTGGTACCCAACGCCAAGTGGGTGTCCCATCGCACCCTCTCAGTGATGAGTTGGTCTTTCCACGTCTCGAGGAGTGGCTTGTTTTCTAAATAAATAAATGAATAAATAATGGTAATTTTCATTTTACTATTTTGTTAATGATAATTCTTTATATATATATATATATATATATATATATATATATATATATATATATATATATATATATATATATAGTTCTTCTAGAACACCTTTTCCAAAACACACACGCGAACTACCCTTCTTTAAAGTTTTTCTGGGGCCCACCGCGTCGGGTGTGGGACAACGTTGGGTGAGAGGACAACGGTGTCTGATTTTATGTGAACTTTCTTTTTATCACGGGGAATCGGGGTTGCCGATCCAACGGTACAGATCGCAGGGATCAACAGAGAGCCCACTGTTATAAATCTCGTCCGTCAATTCCTCCCCATTTAAGAGCACCGACTCAGCGAGAGAGAGAGAGAGAGAGGAAGAGAGGGAGAGAGACAGATGTCGGCGGTGAAGGCGGTGCGACGGGTCCAGGAACGGGGCAATGGGTTCTTCGACCCCGATCTAGGGAACGCCCTTGTACCCGATCTCTGTGTCGTAAATAAGAGCTCGTCGCTGTGGGAGCTCCTCGTCCAGATCATGGCATCTCGCGTCATCTCTCCCATTCACGCCCTCGCCCTCCTCATCTCACGCGCCGGTAAGGACGGGACCCCAACGATCTCCCTGATCGTTTCTTGGATACTGATTTCTTTACGCTTCTTTCGTGTTTCCCGATCGCCTTTTCCTTTCGTGTGTCTCGTTTCTTGATGACCTTCCTTTCATGTTTCTCGTTTCCCGATGATCTTCCTCTCGTGTTTCTCGAATATTGATCGCATTCCTTCAACGTATCTCGTTTCTTGACGACCTTCCTTTCGTGTTTCTTGTATCTTGATGGCGTTTCATCCGTTTTCACGAATCTTGAAGTCGGCGATTCCTCATCGACTGGTGCATTACCTTGAACACTCACGGTTGAGGTTGGATCTTGTAGAGCCCTGTGAATTCCTATCTTCCTTTAGGTGGGTTTTGTGGTTGGAATTCCTTTTTTGTATTCCTTTTTTTTTCTCTGAGAGAGCCATGTTTATCTGCAAAGTCTAGTCGACGTTGGAAAATGGCATCGAAAAGCCAACAGGATTTTCGGGAAGTAACAAAAAGGTCGGTTTATTATCTTTGAGATCATGAAAGATAAACTTGATACCTACGAAGAACTCGTTCACTTGATCTATAACTAGCAAATACCACTTACACGGCAAGTGTTAGATAGAGCTATCTATTAGCATGTCCCATAATTTCTTCCCTGTGCTACTACTTGACAGATATTAATACAATATAAAATATTTTACTCATGCAATTCGGTGATTCAAGTGGAATGAAGAATGATTGAGATTTATTAGCGAATACAAGAGCATCAGCTGATGGTTATGGATGGTTTAGTGACATAAAGAGAAAAGTCTATGCGCCACAATTAGCGCAGACATACACATCATCCATAACTATCCGGAATCATCAGAACTAACTATTAACCTATATGACTACAGTGAGTACAAGTGTAATCCTATTGTGTTATGTAGCCTTTCTTGAGTTTCAATTTAATCTCTGTATTTGAACAAGGATGCCATTGAGGTGCATCACCAAATAGTATGCTAGAGGGAAGCTTCTTTGGCACATTGGATATTGAGAAGAGGTTGAGAAACATGAGAAACTATGCTGGATTATGGTTAATGGCATTTTCTGTGAAGGAAAAAAAAATGGCAATCTGTGATCGTGATAAAAATGTTTTTTCTTGGCTCTTGTCACCTACAAAATGCTATTCTAAAGTTGGAATTCTTGCCGATGTAGCATCATGTCTATATGTTATGGATGACTTATTAGTTTGGCATTTTCTTTCCAATTAAGTATATGCTCAGAAAATTTTAATGAAGTCAGTTTTGGCTCTTAAGCTGTTCATATAAAATAAATACTTCTCCATTTTATTAGGTCCTAACTGTTTCTTGTGACTTAATTTACGTAATCACTGTTGATAGCTAGTTTGAATAAAAGTTTGGAAGCTGATTGACACACAGAAAAGTTGTTCAGAACAGTAGAGTCTCAGTTAGGGGCTCATCATATGTTTTTATCATATTTTAGCATAATAAATATGGATTGGTTTGCAGAACTTTCACCTCCTGTATCTAGCGTACCTTCAACAGAGACTATAGAAGGGGAATAGAAGAGAGAGAGAGAGAGAGAGAGAGAGAGAGAGAGTTGGAGAAAAAAAACATGGTAGAGAGTAGTTATAAAGTAAAATTTCAGCTTCAACTATGATGCATCTAGTGGCTTAACAGTCCAATTAGCAATGTGGTACAAAATAGAGGTTCATCTGCTTATGTAACTAATTACAGTTAATGAAAGGAAAGCTAATTTTGTATTCCCACAAAAATTCTTCTAAATTGAAATATTTGAATAGACTAGTTTAAACAGAAAAAAAATATTCCTATATATTTTTGGATTCTGATCAGACCCTTGTTTGAAATTTAAAAACCTTTTAAAATTGTCTATAAAATAATTATATTTGTAGCCCAAATAAGAGTTGATTATTGATTATTGTAGTTTGTGCTTATTGATTATTGAGTCTATTGACTCAAACATGATCTTCAGATTCAATCTTAATGTGGTTTGTGCTTGCTCAATAAGGAAAAGGTTGTCATTGTGATCTCTTGTTCCATCTCAAATGAGGTCTGATTGTTGTCAAATTAGGAGTATAGCTAGATGGTGCGATGTGAGCGTGCTGATTGGAGTCAAGTGTTGTGGAGTTCATGATCAAGCCAATCTAAATTTTGGCAATTGGGTACTGTCTTTTTAAGAGCATTTTGGGCTGATTCTTGATTGGGGGAAGTTGCTGGGACTCAGGAAGGGATCCTCAAGTAGTCTGGATCAAAGATGAAGATCAAGTGATGTATCTAGTTTTAGTCTAAAATTTAGTACTAAGATGTAGCACTCTTTACTACTGATAATATTTTCCATTTTCCCAAGTTTCACTTCGAGTTGTTACGATTGTTTAAAGGGTTTTATCCTGGAAATCAGTAAAGATGAGAACTTCCGTCAATTTACATTTGGTGCTTTTGTTTTTGGCCATATTAAACCATAATGTATTTGAATATATACATCTTATTCTTTTTTTTTTTTCAACAAAAGAACTGCACAAATCACTGCATTGGCTTGTGTCTAAAGGTAACACTTCTCTTAAAGTTTCTCATCATCACTGATTTAGAGTGATGGTATCTTCAGGTTCCAAAGGTTGCATCAGCTTTAATGCCACTTTGCAACGCCTTTGGGTCTTGTCCTCATTTCAGTCATAGATTAAGCACTTTTGAGGAATCTTCTGTTTACAGTCTCCTCGTGTGCATTCCTGAGTCTTCTTCGAGCGTGGAAGATACATGTAGGCTCCGAGGATGCAATTTACCATAGAATTTCTCTTGTATGAAAAAAGATGTTTAACAGTCATATTGCTTTGCAAAACTCATCTGCTGTGGTTAGAACGACCCTTCTAATGCATCACTCAGTCAACCGACTTACACTGACATTTATTAAAGCCTCAGCTCTTTCTGTGTATCTAATGCATCACTCAGAATCAAGCTTGCTACTAAAAACCTAGTGCATCAAGTTGCCAATGAGATCTTGTACGTGATTCATCAGAAAATGCCTGTTTCTAATAATTTATCATAAATTCCAGGGACTGCATAAATGGATCACCTGTAAATACATTAGATGATTCTTTTCAAAGGCCAATGCTTCCTGGATGGAATATTAAAAGTGGTTGTGTTTGTTCTTGAAGCTGTTTTGACTGCATGTGCACAAGGGAAGCATCCAAGGAATTGACTACAGGTTTGATGCATTTATTTCTTGATTGAATTTCCTTCTTGTTTGCATTTGCTATCTTTTATTCTTTGTGTTTTAGGACACCTAGCTCTTCATTTTTTATCTTCCAGATTTCAATATATATGTCATATAAAATTGTTGGTTAGGCAGAGGAAACTCCATCTATATAATTTGGTTTCTAGTGCTACAAAAATTTGTAATAATAGAAGAATGATAAAGAGTTGCTTTGAGAGGTAAGAACATTGCAGTAATTAGTTAATGATCACAGATTGAAAACAAGTATTTATTTTATCTCACATTAAAGCATAGATGTTTTTGTCTTGCAATGCTATTTAAGATATAGGCAAACGACATTCATGTTCTAATCTATGTATGTCTGCTCAAATGTCACGGACCAGGAGTGATGAAGGCATGCCAGCACTGCATAGCTCAAAGCTGATGTTGACTGGCATGGAGGGTTTTGTTTGTGTGAATTGAAATTTTGTTCCCGCTAACTATCATCTCTGTCAGGTTGTGGAATTCAATTTTAGATTGTCTTGAAATATTCTCCAAATAGACCAAACATTGAAAAAAAAAAAAGGGGGGGAAGAAAATGAATTACTTGTGTGTTCTTAGATGTTATTCTATTGCACTGTTGGTGATTTTAACTAGGTTGTTAGGCTCTGCTGTAAAACTTCAGAGAGTTGGGAAAACAGTTTGGATTGGTTGGTCCTGTCTGATCTCACCTAGCAGAACATTTCATTTATTTTGTTCTATTGTTCTGTCTTGTTTGCTTTTATCTTTGTTTACTAGCCTATTTTTCTTCTTGGTTATCGTAATTTATCATTGCTGGTTGTCCTATAAGTATTAGCTACTTTGTATTTTGGTTGAGCGACATTTGGCTAAAAACCATCTTCGGGGGAGGTTTAACCGGGGCTACTTGAGGTTCATTAATGACATGAGAGACCCCTTGCTTTGGTTTGCTGGATTTGTCATGTCGTTGCTGATATATGGCATACTCGTATCCAAACATCTTTGAACAAGTTGTTTGGGACACCACTAAATATGCCACTAAATATGTATGTATAATCTGTGCATAAATAACCCAATTCAGTTTTTACATTCTTATGGTTTGATGAAAGATAGGAATTTTATATCTGTGCATATTAGAATATTGAAAGTGCAAAGAGATCATCATGACCCTCTTTTATTAATTTTTTAACCTTTGACAATCATCAAAGAAATTGCCCCCTCGTCGTATAGTTTTTTGACAAACGTGCATTCGAATCGGTTCCATCCCTTTGCCCCCTTGTCGATTAGTTTTTTGACGACCAGACCATTTTTGGTTGTTGTTTTTCCCCATCCCAGAACCAAATTTTTACATGTTATCTCGACTTACAATATTCACAAAGGTCAAAAACGAATATTAAAATGCCAAGGTTTCCAAATCCACTTACCAGATATTTTTGGTGGCTTGCAAAGACCAATCTTTACAATCTTACGAAAATCCTTTCAACAGAACTTCGGAATTTATATGGTGATTTACCATCATTTGGCAAAAGCATAAAGTCAGTGCTTTTTGTAAGAATAAAACAAAAATTAAAAAGTAACAGTCAAATATTAGAATCCAACCTTTTTCTCCACAAAGAACCTTTGTCTGGTAAGTTCTGGAAGAATACAGAAACAAATATTCAAACCATAGTCTACTTCAGTGCAGATAATGTAAAACAAATCTAAACCAAAAGGGAATACAGAAACAAAAGAAACAACAGTATTTTCCTACCTCGAAAATAGTCACAACGGTCCAGAGGGGAATTGAAGTCGTCGACGTATCCAGAGGGGAAAAAAATTATGCAAGGCTGTAGGCCGTAGCTGAAGGGGTGAGTTACACTTCAATATTTAAGGAGACTGAACTCGGTAAATGTAAGAAGAGTAAAAACCAAGTATACAACGAGAACATTCATCAAATAATAAAAATTTTAAAACACATAATACAACTTGACTTTTTTACCTTTAGCACATTGACTCTCAGAAAACCCCATAAACTACTACTTTGTAACGAACTCACTACACAACTATTAGGCATAGTTTATATGCCCGCTGCACTTCTAAAATTGCTGGACACAATTTGGTTACTTCTACTAAATCAACAAATCAAGTAAATATAAGAGAGTGGGCATCCACCTCTACCTGTACTTCAATCATTGCAGCATTCCATATGGTCCATGTGGAGATGGATTACTTCTGCAAAGGTGGCTTTATATCATTTCCATATGGTCCACTCAAGTCATTAACCGATGTATTTGACAAATCGATCAAATATGAAATTATATGCAACAAAGTTCACCTATATATATATATATATATATATCGTGGACTCCATCCAAACAACTTCTTGTTTGCCCTCTGTCTATCACAAAGCCCACCTGCTTGTTGGAATGAAAATTTGGGAGACAGTAGTCTCCTTTGTGATTTAAGGGATCTGAAATAATAGCCTATGAATCAGAGGCTCCTCCATGCTATTATTCTGACTTCGAACCATTTAATTTAAACAAAAGAGTTCGACCAAGTAAAAAAAAAAAAACTAACAAGTAAACCAAGAAAATTATAATTTGTAACTCAAGCACATGATGTGTACTTTACCCCTTGGCACGAATTCATCCTGAGCTTGATGCAACTTGACCGAGTTGACTGTTGCACCATGAAGTCTCGAGGATCTCCATTTCTCCAGAGCACCATATAAGTGAAGAATGCTCACAACCTTTAGACTTATCTAGAGAATGATACAAGATGCATTATCCAAAAGATTGAAAACCAAGAAATAACCATTTGACTTACTAAAATCAATGCATGTATTAGCAAATGACTTAACTGGGTACGGTTAATGCATTTAGTTTAGCATAAAAATAGTCATTCAAAGTAATAAGGAAAAATAAAATGATTCCTTTTCTGCACTTGTGATGTGACAAGCTTACTTGTAGTCACATATTCTGAAAAAGCAGCAAAAGAAAATTCCAATTGGCAGACATGATTAAACTCGAAACATGGGCTCAAAAGATAACCCAAACCATCACAAAGCAAAAAAATCTTGTAAATTCTTTCTTCCACTAATACCTCAATTTGAAATTTTCCTCATCCCCCCATCTATAAGGCATCCTATTTATTGAAACCATAGTACTTAATCCCCATCTATATGCCAATTTTGCATGAGTCCTTGATATATAAACCCGAGGGCAAAGAGTTACAGTACCAATATATTTGCGTACAAGAACATAACCATATTCTTAAAGCACAGGAATTATGTGGGTTAACTAAGGTGACGAGGTGGTTATTTTGGGACTTTGCTTAACTTATCTAAAACTGCTAAAGCCAAATGCATAACTACTGAATCTAATTTCTCAGAATTTTAGAATTATTCGAGCAAAAGTGCTTAATAATGTAGAAAGATGCTTGCTCTGTACATGAATCCAGATAAACTATAGATACTACCAATCCTTGCTCAATTGAGCAACCAACGCCAATCCATACATCACCAAACATATGGGCTGGCACTGGGAAGCCTCGGGTCTCTGCCGGTTGCCAAGAAAACCCCGATCTAACCACCCTTCCTAAAGTGCTCTGCTCTGCTAACAACACATCGAAGACTGCCTGCAAGAACACGTAAATGTCCGTACAAGACTACGACGGACGCCGCCGCCGCCGTCGTCTTCCCATCGGGAAGCCTCGGGTGGTCCGCCAGTTCTGTCAGACGACTCCAACAAAGAACACGACAGAGAAATCAAGAACACGTACCCACCCATTCATCGAAAGCCACGACGGCCGCCGTCTTCCCCTCGAAAGGCGTCGGGTGGTCCGCCCGCCAGTTCCCACGGAAACGTCATATTCATCTTCCCGAAATGCTTCCGTCTATAATCGCCACCGCCGATCCCCTCCTCCGGAAGACTCAGTGTCCTCCAGTTTTCAAGAAAACTCCAAGCCACTCATTCTTCCCAACACGGTCTCGGAAGAACCCATCTAAAGCAACCAAGAACACCTATCCAATCCGTCTAAAACCGCAACGGTTGCGGTCTACCGTTTGGGAAGCTTTGGGCGATCCGCCAGATTCCAAGAAAACCCAGAAGTACTCATTCTTCCACAAATGCTCTACAGAGAACACACACATCAAATCAATCAAGAACGCACACGGATCTATCAAAAACCACGACCGGAGGCCCACCATTTTCCATGAAAACTCCGAGAAACTCATTCTTCTCTCCACGAAGAACAGATGAAAGCAATCAAGAACACACACCCATCTATCTAAAACCACGACGAGCGTCGGTTGGCCCGCCAGTTTCCAAGAAAACTCCGAGATACTCAGTCTTCCCGAAATGCTCTACAAAGAACACATATAAGCAATCAAGAAAACGTACGCGTCCGTCAGAAGCCACGACGGCCACCGTCCGCCCCTGGGGGAGCCTCCGATGGTCCGCCAGTTCCCCAAGAAAGCTCAGGCGAACCCATTCTTCCCAAAAACGCTCTACGAAGAACACATCAAAGCGACCAAGAACACGTAATCACAGAAAGAAAAGAAAGAAATAAAACGGGGACAAGCATTAGCAGAGAAGAAGAACAGCTAAAAGTATCGTATTCCACTCCATCTCTAACAGACAAAATTCTTGAAGACAACTCTAACCAACTTCGACCGATCAAGAAGAAATACATCCGCGGTGGGGACTTCGAAGCCTGGAGAGATTTCTTCGTCGGGCGACTCCGCAAAGCGGGTGTTCGAGGGAAGAGGTAAGAGAAGGAGATCGGGAGAGAGAGAGAGAGAGAGAGAGAGAGAGAGAGAGAGAGGGGCATCGGAAGAAAGCGGTTCGTGGCGGTGCGGAAGGTTCTAGAATTTGGTCCTGCGGATTCAGTTCGTTTTATTTTATAATTATAAATAAATGTTATATTTTATATTATTATGAATTCTTTTCAAAATATTAACATGGTGGTCGAATATATACAAAGCAGCGTGGGGCTAATCAGATGAGTCATGTGCCACGTAAGGAGAAACCGGCCATGTCAGCTTAACACGTAAAGAGATTCCAGGATGTGGCGCAAACCGTATTGGCATCGTCAGCACAGCCAGCAGTTTGGCACCTCTCCATTTCAACGACCAGACGACGTAAACGCCATGCAGGCGGAGGGACCTGTCTCTCACTGTCTGTTCCCAAGCCTGTTTGCATGCCGTCCCTCCCTCCTACCTTTGACCGGGACAAACCCTAAAATAGCACTCGTCCCTGTGTCATCCCCTCCCCAGGATCCATTTCCTGCGCTGTTTCCTCTTCCTGCTTCGTTGGTTCTTCTCCTCCAACATCCCTGATCCAACTTAAATGCATCTACATCTTCGACGATCCAATCTTCGGCCGGGAGGTCCCTCTAGCAGTCGGTGGTCATGCCGCAAGCGTGGCACGAGAAGACCATGGACTATCACTGGAGGAACGCCTCCACCATGCCCGTTCTGTGTTACCCTACCAGCTCGACCACTAACTTCGGCATATGGAAAGGCGAAAACCCCTTGGATTACACGATTCCCCTCTTCATCCTCCAGCTCCTCATCATCGTCATGACGAGCCGTGTCGTCGCCATCCTCCTCCACCCCTTCGGTCAGCCGCGATACGTCTCTGAGATTTTGGTAAGCGCTCTCTCTCTCTCTCTCTCTCTAGACGTAAGCCCACAAGGTTTGTGAATATGATAGGGTGGTTTCGTCCTGGGTCCCACGGTGTTGGGTCGGATCCCCGGTTTCCTTCGGACGCTCTTCCCGTACCGGAGCTTGCCGATCCTTGAGGTCATAGCCCATGTCGGCATCATCTACTTCGTCTTCATCATCGGCCTGGAGATCGACCCGACGTCACTGCAGCGGACAGGAAAGTATGCCATCTTTGCCGCGGCGTGCGTGGTGTTCCCCTTCGCAGTGGGTGCCATCTCCGGCAAACTCGTCCACACCTACCTCGCGATAGAGACCAACAAGTCCTCCTTCCTCACCTTCCTCGGCGTCACCTTCTCCATCACCTCCTTCTCCGTGCTGGCGCGAACCCTCACCGAGCACAAGCTTATCAACACCAACCTCGGCCTTACCACGCTGTCGACCGCCATGTTCATCGATAGCTGGGCGTGGATCCTCCTCTCGATGGCCTTCTCCTTGTCCAGCGGCAATCTGCCTGCGATAATGTGGACGATGGCCTCCGGTATGGTGTTCATTTTATGGAGCGTGAAGGTGGTGAAGCCGGCGGTACTGTGGGTGTCGCGGAGGAAGCCGAAGGGGGAGGTGGTTGGGGAGCTGTCGGCGTCCGTGATACTGGTTGGGGTGATGGTGTGGGCGCTGATGGCGGACGCCATTGGCATAAACGCCGTCTCGGGGGCGTTCGTGTACGGGCTGATGATACCGTACGGGCCTCTGGGTGTGGCGCTCATCGAGCGGGTCGATGACTTCGTGGAGGGCCTGTTGCTGCCGCTGTTCTTCGCCATCTGCGGCCTGCGGTCGAACCTCTACTCGGTGAGCAACGTCTGGGCGGCGGTGGCGCTGGCGATGGTGGCGCTGCTGTCTGCTGCAGCCAAAGTGGCAGCTTGCCTGTCGGTGGGATATTTGTACGACATGCCGCTGAACGATCGGTTCGCCATGGGCCTGTTGATGAGCACCAAGGGGGTCATCGAGATGGTCATCCTCAAAATCGGGAGGGATATGGAGGTATTCTGAGCTTCTCTTGCTGTTTTGTTCTGGACATCATTGTAACCCTCGAGATTGACGCTGTAGCTGCTTTCTCAGGTTCTGAGTGAGCAGGCATATTCCATCTTGGTGGTCATGTCGGTGGTGATAACGATAGCAGTAGGGCCCTTACTGAAGCTAGCGACGGCGAGCAACCGCGGCCAAGCCTCGTACCAGCGCCGGACGATCATGTGGCCGGACCCTAACTCGGAGCTCCGGATGCAGGTGTGCGTCCACAACACCCGCAACATCCCCTCCATGCTCGGCCTCCTTGAGGCCTGCTGCCCCACGAAGCGCTCCCCCGTCTTCGTCTTCGCCCTGCACCTCGTGGAGCTCACCGGCCGTGCCTCCGCCATGCTGGTCGTCCACGACACCACCGGCTCGGCCTCCTCCTCCGATCCCCTGCAGCTCCACAAGGTCCCCCTGGGTCGGTCCCGACACATGATCCAGGCCCTGGAATCCTACGCGCAGCGTGCCGCCGGCGTAACAATTCAGCCCCTGACCGCCGTCTCCTCGTACTCCACCATGCACGTGGACGTGTGCGGGGTCGCCGAGGACAACTGCGTCGCCCTCATCGTCCTGCCCTTCCACAAGCAGCCGACGGTCGACGGCGACATGCAGGTCATCAACCCCGCCATCCACTCTCTCAACCAGAGCGTCTTGGCCAACGCACCTTGCTCCGTGGCCATCCTCGTCGACCACGGCCTCAGCGGACCCAGCAGGATGGCCGTCGCCCAGCACTCTGTCCACCACGTCGCCGTGCTATTCTTCGGCGGCCCCGACGACAGAGAGGCTTTGGCACTCGCCTCCCGGATGGCGGAGCACCCGGCCGTCAGCCTTACGGTGTTCCGGTTCATTCCGGGTGATGACTTAGCGACGCGCCCTTCCATGCGACGTTACGGCTCGAACAACTCCGACGAGGTACTCACATTGGAGGAAGACGAGGAGAAGGAGGAGCAATTCGACGAGGCATACATCACGGAGTTCCGGCTGAAGCACGTGAGCGACGAGACGGTGGTGTACACCGAGAAGGTCTCCAACAACGCCGAGGAGACGGTGGCGGTGATTCGGTCCATGGAGGGCATCCATGACCTGTACGTGGTGGGCAAAGGCGGGGGTTCTTCGTCTCCTCTGACGGAAGGACTGACGGAGTGGTGCGAGTGCCCGGAGCTGGGGTCAATCGGGGACATGTTGGCGTCGAACGACTTCAACGCCAACGCATCGGTGCTGGTGGTGCAGCAGGGCATGCAGGAGGAGCATGAGGTGGCGGTGGGGATGGTGGGAGAAAGCCCATGGAATCCGAGATGAAGCCAAGCAGGGGGTGAACCGAAGGAGAAACAAGCGGCGGCGATGGGGGTGATGTGATGAGATGAGATGAAAACGGGGACGTTCTTTTACTCGATGTACATAACTATGACATGAAGACACACGGGAGGGGTTGCCTCCACCGGTCCATAAATAATGACGACCGTTCTTGTGGAAATTCTCAGATGAACCCGGTTCACCGTGGCAATTCTCGAACCAAAACAAATGATCTAAGAGACATTGACATTAACAGAAATTCTCAGATGAACCCGGTTCACCCGGTTCACCCGGTTCGACCCATCACACCATCAACTTTGATTATGAATAATTATCCATGTCAATGTCTCAAACGGCGAACCTAAATGAGCATTGATGATGCAGAATTATCCACTAAATCTTCACGATCAACATCGACAACCTTAACTTTGTTCATCGTCTGCTAATTGTGTCATCGACTTAGCTAATTTTATTTAAGTATTATGTTAATTTTTAATTATAATTATATTATTATAATTAAGTTTGGTTCCCATCGATTTTAATTATGAATAATTATCCATATCAATATCTCGATTGGTGAACCTAAATGGCATCGACATTCTTAATTTTGTTCATTGTCTATGTTAATAATAACTGTATCATAAACTTTACTAATTTTATCTAAGTATTATGTTATTTTTATGCCTTTGTAACGAGTCAATTTCTTTGAAAGCTATAATCTTGTAATATCTTTTAAAGATTTATAGAAGAGAAAATGAGTTAGTGAACAATATATTGGGATATCATAAATAAATATTTAAGTAGACACTTTATATATATATATATATATATATATATATATATATATATATATATATATAATGTAAAATATAAAGATAGACTTGGTAAACTTTGAATAGTAATATAACAAACATGCAAAAGTTACTATATAGAATCAAGTGACAGACCATCCATAGATAATATCCCGAAGCCTCGTGTAATTATGAGTTACTCGAGAAGGGTTTTTGAGTTTTCTTACATAAAAAGTCTTTATAAATTATGATTATGGGCTAAAGACTTTATTTCTAGAATAACTTTAACTTATATAAGTATTAAAAAAATCTAATTAGATCATAGTTGTAAATATAAATAAAATAAAAATGACCAAAACTAAAGGGAGACTTCTCCCTAACGAATAAATAAAATCATTATGCTATTAAAACATACATTCATCTCTCTTTATTTCATCCGGTATTTATGATCAACATTAAGCTTAAGCTTTTGAATTTATAAATCAATCAGATATGGCATTTATCAGTTTCAAGAAGATATATGCTTTATGATAGAGGATAAGAAATAGTAACGTTGATGATCGTAGCATGCAATAAGATGGCGGGAATATTGATATTGCAGTACGTGGAAGAACCAAACTCACTTGTTAGTCTCTCGAGCCTTTTCGTTCATCATATAGCATCTCCTTCTCTCTCTCTCTCTCTCTCTCTTGCGTTACTACTAATACCAATCCCGATCACACATACATATATATATATATTATCTCTGTTCCTCCCTCCTCCCCCGGTGGTGAAGTGCGATTGAAGGCTTGAACTCGGGTGGCGCTTCCTCGCCAGCCTGCAGTTAGACGTAGGGTGGCGGCTTTGGGAGGGTGGTGACATCACCGCAGAGCAGTGTGTTGTCCGGAATGCTGTACTCGTCCCTCAGGGACCTCGCCGGCGACAGCACGCTGATGTAGAGCTGCTGCCCCAGGTAGTGCCTCTCCCACAGCTCCGAACGTAGGCTCCACATCCCCGCGTTGTCGAAAGTCAGCATGATCGCCGACCATGACCTCGGATACACCTGGATCGTGTGCCGGCTCACCGCGTCCAGGAGGTTGTACGTCTTCCGGCTCGCCGGCGTCCACTTTCCGTGCCCCATCCTGCAATCCCACACACGGTATATGTCAAGTTCATCGATGGACCATGGCGTAGAAGCGGTGCGGTGGGCGTTGGGATTACCCGACGGCGAAGAAGGAGTAGCCGTCCAAATGGAACGATTGAATGCTCCGTTCGGGATTCTCGAGGATGATCTCGATGTAGTCCCTGAAGGTGGCATTGAGGACGTTGGGCGCGGCCGTGATGGTGGCAGAGGCTGCCGGTGGTTCGTCACTGATGGAGTCGTACTTGAACACCTTGTCGGCGATGCCGTAGTACTCAGCGAGCTTCAGCGGGGTCTCGGTTTCCACATGCGACACGCCGTTAAGGGCGAAGCGGCGCTTTCCGTTGACGAGGCCGACGGAGCTGGCGAGCTTTATGGTTCGGGTGATGTTGATGCTCCCGTAGTGGTAGGAGCCCTGCGGGTTGGGTCGGGCGGCACTGGCGGTGAGGTTCCATCGGAAGGACCGCCATTGGTTGAACGACCAGGCCCAGCCGACGGGCCCCGCCGGCAGTTCGGATGATGGAGGCACATTGGAGCCGGCGTAGCGGACGATGCCGGTGGCTGTGAGCATGTACTTGGTGAAGCGCGTGGAGGCGACCATGTAGTAGTCCTTGGGCTCCTGGTTGGCGGTGACGAGCACGGAGAGGCACTGCCCGACGTGGACGTCGAGGGATTCGTAGTCGTTCTGCACGGTGTGCGATCCGTCCATCTCGACCAGCTTCATCAGATGGTTCTGAATCCGGAAGTTGAGCGACACCTTCAGGCCGACGTTGCAGATGCGGTAACGATAGGTCTTCCCGGCCTCCATGGCGAAGAGCGGAGCGTCGTCTTTTCCGGCGGCGTTCTTGCCGGGGCTTCCATTCATGAGGATGCCGGTAGGGTTGCCGATGCTGCGGCCCGCATCGAGGATCCCGGCCAGGGCCTTGTGGCTCTTGGTGTACCAGTCACCGATGAGGACCGTGTAATCGTCGGCGGGGTCATCAAAGGGGACGGGGATGAGAAGGCGGCTGTTGACACGGAGGCCGCCGAAGCCCCCGGCTGCCCGGTGCATGCCGACGGATGGGAAGTAGAAGAAGCTTCCGATCTGGTCCTTCACCTGGAAGTGATAGGTGTAGTTGGTGCCTGGCGGAATGGGGCAGTTGGTGCCCAGCATGCCATCTTGCCATGAGTTCTTCCTCTGCTGGATACCATTCCTGCTCTCCACACACACACACACGGATTAGGTTTCCAGCTACGTCGGTAAGCACGCAGGGAGACGGAGGACAAACCAGGTGAAGAGGAACGGCTCATCCAGGTTGTTGAAGACGTTGATGACGATGTTGTTGTTGGTGGTGGAGTTGATGTTGGGGCCGGGGAACTGACCATTGATGAGGATGGCCTGCTGAGGGACGCCGAGAGGTGAGATGGTGCCGTAGGTGACGTTCCATGTAAAGAAGAGGTACGGGTCCTCGGCGCGGACCACCGAGAGGCCGAGCAGAGAGACGAACACGAGGAACGCAACGCCGGCCATCTTCTCGCTTGCTGCCCTGTCTATCTCTATCTGTATATGTATCGGCTACGACCTTCGCCTTCCTTTTGGAGTAGTGATGAAGCGGTGGAGACGGAGGAGGAGAGGTTTAATCCATACGTGGATAGAGGAAGGAAGGAGAAGGCCGAAGGGAGGAGGAGGAGGAGGTTGTTGGCTCTTACCTTCGTCTCCGGCGGGGAGCCCTAATTTATAGAGGAAACCGACGGATGAATAGGCTTCGCGTTTGACACCTTCAAAGCCTCTGTCCGATCTTCGCGGTCTGCTCCCTGATGCAGCATTCTACCGGAGGAAGAGGAATAAGGGGCGTCGACGATGGAAGGGCGAGCGAGAAGGGCGCGGAGTGCAGAGAGGATCGCGTGGGTGGCGGGTTGGAGGCCGCTCAAACGCGGAGGCTTGGTTGGAAAAGGGTCCCAATGAGGATCCGAATTGGAGTAAATCCGGATCCGATAACAACTTGGATGGTCAATTGGGCTCGAGAGACGTCTCGTCGGATGGTCAATTTCGAGGGGGACAACCTCCATCGTGTGCCCCGGGCCGACTCAGGTGGGGCCAATGGACGTTGGACCCCACCTTCCTCTTTTTTTATTTGAGAATAATAATGATTTTTTAATTAAACTTTATAATTATATATATATATATATATATATTATAGTAGAATTAAAAGTGTTTTTAGTTAAAACTAAAATTAAAATTAAATTATAATACCTCGATCTCATATACATTAAATTACAACTATCATTGTCAATAAAAGCACAAATAATATGTATTATTTATTCTAATTTATTAGTGTGACCTACGGTGTAGAAATAGACATATGTATTATGATGTATGGTATGAAAATATACGCGTGTGTGTGAAATATAGAAGTTTATGAATTTATTATGTTTTGCATATAAGTATTTTATATTATTTTGATATAGAGTTTTGACATAGAATTTTTTATCATAACATTTTGTATGATATATTATTGAGTTATACTTGCTAAAGAAGTTATAGGATAACATATTTACTGTTAAATATCTTTTGTCGATGATTTTAAAATATTATAATATAACATGATGTATGAACATCTAAATAAAACTATAAGAGTTTATACTTACTGATATGGCAAAAAATGGCAATGTGACACGTCATCCCCCTGACCAACTCACTGCCCGAGGCTCGCCATACCCTGCAGCAGCTCGGCCTCCCACGCAACCAAAGGTACAGTCCTGCCCTGCAGACAGCTACACCAGGTAACATCAAACCTCCTCTATAAATACCCCCGAGCCCTTGGTAAAGGGGGGGATCACACACTCAACAGACGGAGGTTTCTCCTCCTCCTAAACCCCCTCCGCATCTTTCTCTAACTTGATCGTCGGAGGGGTCGGGTCGAGCACCCCGGCCCGACCTGTGTGCAGGTGCGAGACGGTGTCGCCTCTTCCTGGCGCTGTGGCGGAGCTTCTTCCCGACCGGGACGACCCGAGCCGCCGACCCGACCGGGCGACCCAAGCCGCCGAACCGACCTCCTGAGACCTCGAGGAGCGCCCCCAAGGAGATCACCGCCTTCCGGACCCGAACCAAGCCGTGACGGCCCCGAGGCCACGGCTAAAAAAGTTACTTACCGTAACACTTACCGAGTAATTACTCGCTATAGACTATTTTATAAGTAAATATACCAGTACCTTGCCCAAGCGATTGGATCGAAAAATAAGAACATACAAGTTCAAGCTACTGCAAATATGGACAATAACCTATTAGCATCTTGCCCAAGTGATTAGGTCGAAAAATAAGAACATAACCGGTTAGTATTTATATGTGTATAACTTTTGAACATATTATACGGTTATATTTTAATTTTAGTTAGAGGTTACAATTATGTTCATATGTCAAGATCATTATATACAAAGGAAATCCTATCATTTGGTTTAATAAATTAGCGTGTTTACTTTTAAGATTATCTATTTTTCTATGCACTCTCATTGATAATAATAAAAAAAATAAAAAATAAAATCCTACTTCAATCTTTTTGCTTCTTTATTATATAAGGAGTAGGATATTACATAAGTATAAAAAAAAAGGGTTAATAGAACAAGAGATATAATAATGAAACAAAAATTTTAACTGTAAGTGTCTTTTTGCTTTTTTATCCTTCTTTATCTATTATATGATTATTATTTTCAACAAATAATGCATAGTAAATGCTAATTTATAAAGTGTGTCAGCTAGTGAGCAAATGTAATTTTGTGTAACTTAACTCTTTCGATCTTTAGTTATATGAAACCATCCTTTTAGTTAATATATTTTTTTTATCTCATATACATAAATATTTTTAATATCTTTTTTTATTCATATGGATTGATTTTTTTTTCTTATTTCTGAGGGTTCAAACTTAATTTGTATATTTTCTGAGTGATTCACTCATGCATGCTTCTCATTTTTATTCAATAAAATCATATTTTGACTTAATATTTTTAATTTTTTATTTTTTGACTCAAGATTAAAATTTTATTAATCATGGCTTTGATATCATATCAAAAATATTGTATCGATAAGTTTGAGCTAGTATGATATTAGGTTATGGGTTAAAACCTAGTATATAACCTGACTCTTTCAATAACGATCATATGATATTATCTTTTTTAATGTATATCTGTTTATCTAATATTGATAAGGTCACTTAGTTCCATGTTAGTTGAGGAGCATATGAACCAATAACCTTTAGGTCTCTTTTACTTTCAAAAATATCTTTTGGAGCACAAAACCGTGTCGATAGACTTATCATTCAAATAATCCCTTATTAAATTGGCACTAGAATAAAGGTCAGAAACTCCGATCTTATGGTTAATAGCCACCAAATGATTTCTTATCACATATAAATAAATATTATATATATATATATAATGCAGTTGCAATACATTTATGAAAGAATCAACATTTTGAATGGAAATCCCTAACTAAGAAGCAGTGTCATGGTGCAGGGTTCATTCAGTACCAACATGATCTGCCATTCCATGTGTGATGGCTCCACCATGTGATTCTTAAGGATAAGTTCTGAAACCAGAATGATGAATCGCCTTAGTCTCACCGGCCTCATCTGATTCACTCTCCCGACAAGTTGATAATAGTTATATCTGTTGGCAGATTTGGTAGGTTGGTTGGATGTCATTGATAGATGCTGAAGAGAGAGAGAGAGAGAGAGAGAGAGAGAGAGAGAGAGAGAGAGAGAGAGAGAGAGAGAGAGAGAGACAAAAACCAATGTGAGACTGTGGGAGCACAGTGGTTTGACTGTTTCTTCTACCCTTACATGAAGGTTGGGAGAAGGAAAGAGTCTAAAGATGGGATCACATGAGAGCACATGCATGCGGATAGGAATCACTCTTCTTCTCCGCTGGGGAAGACCAACACGTAAGTACTAATGGTGGCAACAACAACACCTCTTTGTTTGCTTAGTTCCCTCTGCTGGTTTGTCTCGGCTGGAGGGAGGAGAAGATACAACATATTTTACTTACGAGGCATCTATGAATAGAGAGAGAGAGAGAGAGAGAGAGAGAGAGAGTCTAAACAAAGGAATCTTATCATTATACAAAGGCCGTGCTCTGCTCATCGAGCATAATCTATTAATCTATCTAATAAAAGATGTTGATCGTCGATAATAATTATCCATCGCGTCATAGTCAGCCAAAATATAAAGTTGATTGTTGAGGGTGCTCCGAAGTACCTCAAGATATTAGACTGGTCCCTTTCAGGCTTTCAAACTTGGATGCTCAAAGGCATATTTTTAAGACATCCCAGTCTTTGATAGTTAGTGTACATGACACAAAAGCTTCAATGATTTTTTTGGGGAATATGCTCTGCTGAGATAGCTTGCACATCCCAATCTCAGGTCTATTAATGATGTGGAAATGGACAAAACATGCCCCCCTCTCCCTCTCCCTCTCCCAAGGTTACAGTTTCCTAACCTATTTTTTTTATTAAAATAAATCATTTCATTAGCCCCAAATTGTTGCATCCAAAGAGGGAGAAAAAAATGTCATGATGTGATTAGATGTCAAACCGAGAGCACCTGTTAATTCTTGGTGATACATGTCATGGATAGGTGTGAGGCTTTGCAGCTCCACCAAGTTTTCTCTGTTAAAGAGTTATAATCCAATTGGCATGATAGCTTATGCAGAATGAATAGGCTGTGAAAAGAGATGAAATAATCCCAAATCCATCAGGAAAAGTATGGGTACAAAGACTACTTTCCCTGTCCCCTCTTTTCTTTTTAATCTCTCTCTCTCTCTCTCTCTTCTCTCTCTCTTTCATGACATGCTACCATTAGATACTCATTTCACCAATGCAAAATTGGCAGGTGTGATTTTCGCACATCATTGTGACACATCTCTTCCTTTAAGATTGTGTTTTCTAGATTGAACTAGTACAAGAAATTAAGGTGATTAACTGACGATAATATACAAAGGAAGCAGAACCACAAAAGAAAAGAGAAAAGAAGATGAAATTATTCCAACTTTTTGTGAATCCTTTCTCTGTCTACTATATTGATGTCGCCTACACTGGATCATCAAAGAACAAAAAAAAAAAAAGTAAAAGCCATTGGACAGGATATCTGAGATAGAGAGAGAGAGACAAGGGAGGGAGGGAGACCAGGGCGGACTTGCATGCATGCATGCATGCATGTACAACTCCAAGTCTTTGCTTTTGCTCCTCGTAAGCCAGTGGTCCTTCTTCACCTCTGCTGCAGCTCTTCTTTTCTTTTTTCTTTCTCCTGGCCTATGCATTCACCGTAACCAGTCCAGCTTTCTGTGAATGTTGTTTGTTGTCTGTACTTGGTATGGGGGATTTGTTACGTATCTTGGTGGGTGGTGAGGGGGAGCTATAGCTAGCTAGTACTAGTAGGTGGCAATGGCAACATCAGCAGTAGTAGTTGATGAATGGATGGATGGATGGGTTTATTGGGTGATTGATAGCTCACTCATGGATTGGCAGCTGTTCCTTGCCAATGGAAGGCCTACTGTGGATGAAGGGATGTGGGGAGGGAGAGACAATGGAAGGCCTTCTTCCTATGCTGGTCATATAGGTTGGAAACTACTATTCGGTAAAAAGAAAGTGAAAAGAACCATAAACCTTGGACCGTTCTGCAACTTCTCTTTTCCTGTGTTCCACTATCCTTTTGCTTTACTGGGTGTGTTACCTGCTAACATTGAAGCAAAAGTTGGAAAGGAAAAGAAGCTGTCATGAGCAACTGGTGGTGTCTTTCGATGGACAAAAAAGGGCAGAGAGGCAGAGACTGAGGCTTACGTTGATGGTGAGGGCTCGCTCGCTCCCCTCGGCTGCTTCTTCACCTTTACATTCCGACTGCTCCATGGCCCGAGGAGAACCTGCTTACAGCCACAAACCGGGATCAAATAAGCCTTTTAGGCAGCAATTGGTGAATTAGTTCGACGACAATCTTTTCCGTGATACCTTGGCATTTGGAAGAAGCATGAACTACTGAAGGAGGGCACGTCCAGTGACGAAGTGGTGGGCAGCAGTGTGGAGGCAATTAGGTGGCTGTTGTTGCTGCTGCTGCTGCTATTATTTGTGATGCAGCAAGTGCTCATGTCTTCACCGGCGGAGAACAAGTCGGGCATGAACGGGGATTTCGTCGGTGGTGAAGCAAAGGGGCTATCGGGCAAGTTGTGCTCGGCGCTGCAGCCAAATCGTGAGACAAGTTTACGTTTCTTGATTTGGAGGAAAAGAGAACACATTTTATCTACTCCCATGTTCGTGTTACATCGTAGAACTTGACGTTAAATTACCTTTCTTGGAAGCCACCATCTTCATTGGGGTTCGCCTCACGAGCAGATTCCTCCTGCCCTGCCTTCTGCTGGAGTAGGCCATGGCCACTGTTCACCTTCTCTTCTGGTGCAGCAGCACTGAGGCTCTTCTTATCTGTACAATGAGCGACAAAATATACTGTAGCGCATCTATCATCGAAACACGAAACATCAACCAATTCAGGAGAGACCACAAGCAAAGCAACCCACCCTCTGCTGGTGATCCTTCCTGGCTACTGCTGCTGCTGCTGCTGACATTACTGCTCCCATCTGCATTACCGATAGATTGGGCGGCTGCGATGGTGGGGGAGTTGATGGAGGCCGGGGCTGAGGAGGAGAGGCCTCTGTTGCTGAGGTCAAGATGGAGGCCCATGAATCGCCTCCCTTGCAGCTCAATGGCCCGCTGCATCTCCGCTGCTTGCTGATGCTGCTCCTCTAGCTTCCTTCTCAGCAGAAGCTCCTGTCCGCCGCCGCCGCCGCTGTACAACATCCTTGCTCCTGTTATGATATCCGTAGAACAATACTTCACTAACCTTTAACCGAAACAAAGAACAAGCGATGAGAAAGCAGGACTGGTTATCAGGATCCAACCGAGCAGTTGAAGGTCATAGGCATCCCTGGCATCCAGGGCCGTGGGGGTCGTGCATGCAGAGAAATCACCCCTCTCAGCGTGCTGCTGCTGCTGCTGCTGCTTCCTGAGGTCGGAGAGTCCACCATTGAACATAGTTAAGATTAACTGGTACTGCTCAAAACCCATACCACACAGCAAGTAAAATAAATCACTTGTGATGAAGGTTGAGGAAGGAGGATTGCCTGTACTTGTCGGGGACTTTGCCCTTCTCCTTGTAAGGCTTGACAAGAACTCGGGAATCGCAGACGAAGTGGGGGTTCCCTTTGGCCAAGATCATCTTCACGGTCTCCGGGTACACGAAGGTCACGAAGCCGAACATCCTCTTCTGCTGGTAGGGGATCCTCACGTCTTGCACCGGCCCGTAGATGCTACGAAACCGACCAAGGAATCAGTAACCAGAGATTAGACTTCCAAGAAGAGGAAGGGCGACTGTGTCATACGTTAACGAAAGGATTACCGACCAACCTGAAGTAGTTGGAGACATCCTCTTCCCTGAAGGTGCTGTCAGCTGGGAAGGTTAAGTAGATCTGCCTCGAACCGGGATTTGCCATCAAATCGCTTCTTTCTAATCTTGATCTACCCATGAACTTGTGGGCCTCGTCCCCGCCCAGCATCAGCGCTGCTGCGGCTGCCGCAGCTGCCGCCCTGCAGTAATTTGAGATCCTTGATTCGAACACGCATCGCTGAGATAGGCGCCAAGGTTGCAAGCATTTTGACCGGAGAAAGATGGTACCTTTGGCTCTCATTCTGCTGTTGCTGCTGGAGCAAGAAGCTGAGGCATTTGCTCGAGGATGACGACGGCGATGGAGGCACAGAGCCCGTCGGGGAGTAGGGGAACGCAGAAGCCATCAGCTGCGAAGCGCTACCTATTCTTTGGCTCTTGGACCTCAGTAGCAGCTCCTGGAACTGCTGCTCCACCACCCCATCCATCTTGGTGCCAGCAACCACGGCGGCCGCCGCTGCAGCCTCCTCCGGGAGCCCGTGGAGGAACCTGCACGCGGTGCCGTTCTTGCAGTAGCCCCTCGCGAAGTAGAGACACGGCTTCCATCCGAACCCGGCGGCCGGGTCGCCGAGGCAGAGGTCAGCGGCGGAGCAGCTCCGCCGGTGGTGGTAACCGTTGACACCCCAGCCCATACCGTAAGGGAAGAGGGCACCATCGCCGTTGCCGCTCGGGCTCCGGCACTCGATGTCCGGGTGGAACATGTCGCCGCCGAGTTTCGAGGTGATAGAAACGGAGTGACTGGAATCAAGGGCCGCGGCGGGGTCCCCGAGAAAGGAGAGCTGGTCGGGGAGGTGGAACTCATCGACGAGGTCGCCGCCGCCGCCGTAAAAGGGCGAGACGCTCACGTTACTGGGGCTAATGAGCTCGTCAGAGTTCTGGAGTTCGTCCAACGACCCATTGAGGCCGGTACCGCTGTTGGAGCGGGAGAACACGGAAGGCGGAGCCCATGAGGACGGGGAGGAGACGGCGAGCGGCGACGGGAGGCCCCCAGAGAGCAGGCGTGAGGCGGAGTTTTGGCGGAGGAGGAAGGGGGAAGCAGGAGCGCCGCCGGCGGAAGGCGTGCCGGGGGCAGAGGAGGTCGGAACGGAGACGAGGCCGATCTCCTTCCTAGCCTTCAAGACCACGGAATGAAGTTGGGTCTCGGGGCCGAAGGCCAAGCGAATCATCTCCTTCTCGCCGTGTTCCTGCAGCAGGAGCAGGCCCATGATCTTGGCAGCGTTGTTGGGGTCCAGGTTCTGGATCCTGGAGAACACTATCCTCGTCGCCTCGTAGGCGTCCATGAGTGAAGTAAATTGAAAGGAGTACTCCTCCTCCTCCTCTTCCTCGTCTTCCTCCTCCTCGGCTCCTCCTGCGCTTCGCCTCTTATAGCAATACTACTACAAAGGAACAAGAACCAGAGAGAGTGTGCATTAAAAGTTGATGCTAACTCTGTGGAGCTGCCATTAAAAGACATCAAAAAACAAGAAAAGTGCAGGCAGAAAAGGAGAGCCCTTGCCCTCTTTAAAATTAGTGGTACTCCCACACTTACTCTTCACTAAATATAAAGACGCTTTCTTTCTCTCGCCTCCTCCTCCTCTCGCTTGTGGTTCAAATGGTCGCAGCTTCTAGCCACTGGTTGACCCCATTTGCATCGACGACGACAACCTTCCTAATCCTACCCACCCCAATTCCGCTGGGACGCCATCGTCTGCTGCTACTGCGCCCTGCATAGCTTGCTCTCTCGACTTCTCTCCCGTGCTTCCCTGCTTTTTGATCACAGAGGAGAGATTCGTGAGAGGATAGGTAGCTCCTAGATCTGCTCAAATAGATCAGTCCTTTTTTATTCTCTCTCTCTCTCTCTCTCGGCCACATCCACCCCACTGCTATATGTCCATCTTCCTTTTCCCTAGGCCATCATATGGTGTTCCACTGGTCAGACCCCTCGAACCCCTCTTCTCTCTCTCTCTCTCTCTCTTGTCGTCGTTATGGCTGGTCTTTTGTTGTCCTTGTTACCAACTTTCACTAAGATGGTGAGCAATATATTTCCCACCGTATACTGCGACAGGAGCTCACGCACCACGATGACGTGATGTGGTTTTCACGGTCACAAAAGCCCTAGGAAGAACAAGAGTGGGAGGAAGCTGGTTGAATTGGCTTTGAGCACAGTCACGAGCTTGGCTTGTTTCCTCTCCTGGATCATCATCCGCATCAGCAGCAGCTTCAGCTTTTATGTTACCGATGGGCTTTGGGCGTGACGACGGGGTTTCATCATCACGCACGAAGGTTACAGTTCTTTTTACGGCAGTACGAGCCTAACACTGTCCCGTTTCCCGTTTCCCTTTTCCCGGATCGGCTTACGGGGGAAGGGAAGGGGACGAGTTGGATTTAAAGCGGAGGGGCGAGGATGCCTGTGTGCGTCAGAGACGCTCACATGGTGGGGGTGGGTGGGGCCCACTTGGGCGCCCTCCCCTCCCAAAGATCCCCCTCGACCCACACGCGTGTCCGTGCCTTGGCACGTGTGCGGCGCTACGCCTGCGACAGTGCCGTCGCTCGAGACGGAAGCAGGTCAGCTTACCGAGCTGTTGCTATCGAGCAGCAGGCCACCGGAATGTCCAAAGGTCAAGGCCGCAATGACCGCTGTCGTTACTGGGTAAGCAGCTTCCACCTCCATCAAAGGCGTTTTCGGAAACACAACCTGAAAATGATTGAAATCAGACAGAGGAAGCCAGCAATGAATGATATTAGAGATGAAAAAAGAACTTACTGCATGAGAACTGCATATGTTTTCTCATGACTCTGCAATTAGTACTATGATGCCCTGCATGGCAACTCTCGGACGTATGCTGTGGTAAATAGGGAGTTACCGTGGCCGGAACACAGTGGAATGATCCAATCGCCAGGGCTCATATATGTTGCGCGTAGGATTTCTACCGCTCCACATGAACGGCGATGTCGACCAACCAGATTGCGGCCCTCGGAAGAGAAAGGCTGGCGCCGAGATAGCCGAGACGGCGTGGCACGAGGCAGAGAAAAGACAATTTGTTCTTGTTTGTAAAAGCTGAAGCCGTGAGATCGTCTCCTGCCCCTGTTTGACTGCGACACCTCATTTCTTTTGGTAGAAGCTTGGAAATGCCACCAACAGACATCAGCTTATCTGCCACTAACTCCAGCTTATACAAGGCTCTGGGACTCCACGGCATATATATATATATATATATATATATATATATATATATATATATATATATATATGGATGGCATTGATTTGGAATGCTTTCGCAAAGGTGAGGCACGGGTGTAAATGGTTGGCATGCACCAACCACATCTGAGGTTAAAGTGGTTGATAGAGACGCAGAGCGAGTAGAAAACCCAGCCTCGCTTTTGAAGACCAAATGTTGCTATTACTGATGACTTGGTGGCTGTGCTCTTTCTGGAAGTACCTAAGACACTCCTTTTTATCAAGCCCTTGCGTCCTTGTCATGCCAGAGATAATTACCACCATATCTCTCTCTCTCTCTCTCTCTCTCTCTCTCTCTCTCTCTCTCTCCTGTAAACCATGAAACAGAGGAGCAATTGTGTGAAGTGCTGAACGAACATGCAAAAACAAACAAAGAAGAGACAAAAGGCAGAATTATAGGACAAAAGAAATTTAGTCTACCACAGAATAGATGATCAGATGGAAATCAAAAGTAGGTCATATAGTTACTGAAATTACATGAATAATAATAAAAGAAAAACATAAAGGAGCAAATCAAAGTTCCTATTTGAACATTTTCTTCTTTTACTAGACTTGTTCGACCATTAAGCTTCTTTTTTCCAAGCTAAAAAAAATGCTTCCAGTGGATCAGTAGAAATGCATTATTAAGAAATATCATAATAACAAGTCCCTGGGTTTTATTGTTCCTTCAGCCCATCATATTATGCTTCCCATCAAACTGAAAGAAGTATTCTCAAAATTGCATCGACAATATATTTATTTATAAGAAATCATTCCTCTAATCCAAGAATAGCCAAACTTCCACACTGAATCACATCAATCTAGCTATCTAGCTATCAAACCCTCAGCAAATTCCATCTACTGCCCATTTAGTTTCAAGCGTCTTTATGTTAGAGACTATGCTAAGAACAGTCAGCTCCCTCGGCTCTGTAGATTGACTTGATCATTGTACACTGAGGAGATTTTTTCTTCAGGAACACTTATTATTTTTTTATTGAGCTCAATCATTTGATGCTACATGCCAAATTATCACCTTATTGAACTGGATAAATCACAGGTATGCAACTTCATAATTTGGATTTGTGATTATACCAACTGGACTCGCTGACCAATTGTTGCATTCAAAGTCAGCTTTCCCCCAAAAAATAATTCGATACAAAGTTCATACTACCAGTCTCATCATACATTTCGAAGATGAAAAAAAAAGCCATATACAAACGGGTCTACTCTAATTAATGAAAAAGGTTCCAATGGTATAATATCATGTTCTCCTAGACATTGCCTTGATGTCAACATCCCACGTTGCTATATAAATTTGTCCTCAACTATGAACAATACTTCATCAAGCAATGCATATGTCACTACGTCAGGGGAAAATAAATAAGTGATTAGGCAAGAGGATGATGAAGAACCATGATCTTCTGGGGGTGGTTGGTTAGTCCTATTAGGTGGGTCTCAAAACATAATAATAACAACAGGATGACTTTGAGCAGGCGCATGACACACACAAGGAAAATTACAGGCAAAATAGACCCAGTTAAAGATCTATGATTGCGTTGCTACCAAACATTAGTGTGTTACAGGATTGACAATCTACTAAGCAGACTGTGTTCAAGAATGTCCCTCGAGTGTCATTTATCTGTGTCTTGCTCAGGGGCAGGCTACTGAGGTTTTTTACCTAGGTTGAGATGAGGCAAGCAATAAAGGAGCAGCTGCAGCTTCATGCCCGTGGGCATGAACACAAGGCACCTTTTTCTTACTGGAATGACGTCTCTGGGTGTTCTTCAGAGACATAGGAAGTAGTGATCATGCTTCCAGTATTTATCCATGAGATCAAATACGCACACACAGATCACATAAGCCGTTTCCGTCCCTCTCTGTCAATCTACCTTATGGGGAGAGATAGCTGTCATGGTGGGCTCACAACTAATGACAGCATTCATTTATCACTTGCGCAGACAATGTCAGGGACAGGACTAAGAAAATAAAAAAGCTAGATAACAAGGCCCACCACAAGGACACAACCAAATTGCCTGCATGATTGGGCTCTCTCTCTCTCTCTCTCTCTTCACTGTTCTCGCATCAATTTTTACCAGCAACATAGTTACTGCCCTTTTGTTCGTTCCCTTCTTCTTTCTTTCCCCTTCCTTTTTATTTTTTTTTTTCTTCTTTCTTTTTCCCCCTTAATGAGAGAGATAAGAATAAGAAGTTTCAATGTCCTTCGAGTAAACTCCTCCCTCCTCCTAGTCCTGCGGCAACGCATGGACTGGTGGCTCCATGATTCTTTTTCCAGTCAGAGTTTCATATCATATCATAATTAATCAAGAAGGTAGTGGAGAGAGATATATATATATATATCACATACTGTTCCAAGATGCTATGATTAAATTACTTCTCCCAGACCCCACCAAAGCCTCTCCACTGATTCAGCACCATGTGACAATGTCGGTCACTGTCCTTGACAACACCTCTCTGAGCTGCAGTAAGCTTTGCGATCACAAGAGTAAATGCCAAGAGAAGCTGCACTATGCTAGATCTCGTCGAGAAACACTGGACAGAGTATGCCACTGTCGCTCATTCATCCAAACCCTGAAGAAGGACCACTTCCTGTGCACATATAAGATAGTTGGTGCAGAAGATTACAAAGACCAACCTGACCAATTTAAACTCATGATCAAACGCAAAACAACTATATTTCAGGATTTAAAATATCGTATTGTTGTTCCTAGAACACTCTGTCCAGGTGATCCCATCCCCACCTTTCTGGTCCCTCTCATTTTACTCATACAAATCCAGGCTTATGTCTCTTCCTCCCCGCAGCGTCACCTGTTGGGACAATTACTCTGCCGAAGAAAAACTTATACAAGCCACACTCTCTTCGGCAGTCAAGTCAACCAAACAAGGATTTTTGAAGTTGAAAGAGAGGAGTTCATGTGTCTGACTGTGAATAGTTCAATTCTCTTGATTCCCTGGAACACTTCCAGTTGGTATCCCATCGAAGGGCCTTCGCCAGGGCACAACATTAACTACAAAAGGTGAGGAAGTGCTATCAGGGAGGGGGGAAGGAAGGGAAGCCGAGCCAACCTCCCATGTGGGTATCAGCTGGATTCTATGTCACACCCGAACTTTACGGCCAAGAATACGCTGTAGCCTTTCTTTCTTCTCTCTCTGTCTCTCTTTTCTTATTATCTTTTCTCCTAGAGGGGAGGGGAGGGGGTGGGTGGGTGAGTAAGAGCAAGAGCAAGAGCAAAAGCTGCATGCTTTTTGCTGGGTGAAAACACTGCTTGAGTACAGACAACTCATTTCCATACTGTGGTGGCTTTCAGATAGATATGACATTGCCCTGATGCTCCTGTCCCCCCACCCCAAATTTCTTCAATTGTTTATCGTCCATGTACAAGCTCCCAAATATTTGATCATACAGCATTTCTCCCTTTCTGGCTACCTTATCTTTTGATAATTGGAGTATTAAACAACAGGATAATCAGAACAGAATCATCAGATCATATGGGCCAAGGTCTCTGCATAAATGATGTCCGTTCATTAGTGGGGCTATGTTGTCCTAAGAATCAAAATTTATATTAACTATCAAACTGATCTCACATTCCCAGTACTAATACCATAAACACATATCTCTAACGCAAGGACCAGCATATGGTGCAGAGAATCATGTGTTCTGCCTTTTAGGTATATATATGTATATATATATATAACTTGACTTTTATCTGTGGATTTAGGCTTATGGTTCTATCTCTTTTTCATTTTCTTCCAGGTCACCATATCTCCTAGGAGGTGCAACGCCCTTTTATCTGATGCCTTGATCTCCTCCATTTGTGGACGGTAAAAAATAAATAATACTTGAAAGAAACAAAAATTCAATCTAATGATACCCCCCTACACCCACCACCACCACCACCACACGCATACTTATAATTGGAGTACTACTTTATAGTACCACTCGCCATCCTAAGGTTGCAGGGCCAGCTAAGGCTTTGCTCACCCATTAGGAGAAAAAGGAGGAAAGCAGGGCCAGCTAAGGCTTTGCTCACCCATGAGGAGAAAAGGAAAGGAAAGAAAGACAGTGACTACCACACTGTCCTATGAAAGAAGTAACAACTAACGGATAGACATTAAAAAAAAAAAAAAAGCATTCCTCCAATTAATTTGAGGGATTGGGCTGCAAATCCACCAAAGAATCCAAGAAGTAGATGTGGTTGGAGGGTCGTTTTCAGTACGCATGGAAGGCACTCCCTGGGTTCTTTTTGGCACCAAAAATGACAGGCAATGGGGAGCGCTGGGAATACAATCGTATACCTAAAGGCAGGTAGGTCCAATCAACTTCACAAGGGGCTCTACATGCATCCTACTTCCTTCCCACCGATTTCTATATGCAAAACTAAGTACAATAAAATTTATAGTTTCCTTCTGGCTTTCCGCATTGCATTCATTCATTCGAGTCTCGTTTTGTCTCCTAATATTCTTCCGACTCTTTGAAAGAAAAAGTTTTAGCTCCTGCTGCTACCTAAAGTTACACCTTTTGTCTAACACAATTTCAACCCTTGTTTTATCATGTCTCGTTCCAATCTCATGATGAAATTTTAGTTCCACCATACATATGTAGTTTTAAGAGCACTCGACTTACAAGCCCAAAATACCAAGTTCATATTATTGGATAATTCATTATTAGTCAAACCATTCACGAACACCTTGATATTAGACTAGTTAAATCCCTCCAGCTCCTTCATAAATATTTATGAATCATATTCGAATCCATCTCTCAAAGCTTCATTTTCAGATGAGCCCAGCTTCCACATGACATTGCCATCAGAAAACGTGGCCAAACTAATTGGCTAATACTCACATGAATAAGCATATTTAATAAACTCACCAAAAAAGATTGTTTCTAGGATTGCCAGCATAAGCTCGTTTGTTTTTACAGCATCAGATCCTGGGATCTTACTATCAACAATTAAGAACTTTACCAGGTAACCTATCTGATATCTTCAATAAATTCTCTGGATAGTCTCAAATCCTCAATGCATAACCAATCATGAAGGTTTAGTATATACTGATTTATAAGATCATAAACGGTTGGCATATTGATAGAACTGCCATTAAAATGCTTTATAAACTCAAAAGACACTTGTATAGGGTGGGTATCTACCTAGACATGTCATTACTATTGATTAAATAATTTAAAACTTTTTTTTTTTTGTACAAGTGGATCAAGCTCATATTTATTTTTTGCGAATCTTTAAAAGTGAGATATCAATCAATATAAATTATGTTGAAACTATAAAGGAAGAATTGATGAGAATGCATGACAGATCATCTTTTTTTATTACAGTAGATTATGGATCCTATGTATTAGTTATTTTTACATTTTTGTTTATTTCCCATTAAATAATATAAATTTACCCAGATTAAATTAGTTAAATTTTGGTAACTTTTTTTGGTTTAAATAATAACTAGATCTTTACACAGTCCGAACTTGTGTCATTTCATACATAAGCTCCAGCTCCACTTATTTGATAAGTCAAAAAAGTTTAAACACACTCTTGTTGAGCTAGGCCTAAACTTAACTTGAACTTCCCTGAAATCAAAGCCGATTTCAGACATCAAGCTTGGCTAAAAACTCGCATTCTCCTACCAAACTTCACTCGCTTGCAATCCTAATAACCTCATCATGGTCTTGGCCCGTATTAAACAAACAAACCTTACCAGTGCGACCACCAAGCTCCATGATTGAAGGACGACATAACAAAAGAATATAGATAATTTGATGATTGCCAAACCTTAATGGTCTCATCATTTACCATCAACTCAAACTTACACTTCTCAACCTAGAAGATCAGTTTGACATAAGCTATCACAATTAATGTTAATAACTGCTCATTTCGTGCACAAGAACCCTTTGTCAAAAATCCAGCTAAGAAAGGTTACAATGTCCCTTCACGAACGTACCTCTCGATTGTTCAACTCAGAACCCCATATGAACTGTGACACAATAGTGCAAGATTGATTTTTGCATCCCAAGCTTCTCTGTCAAATGGCCCCTCAACTTGAGACGGAATCATGTTAAGGTTCTTACGGGGGCAAAAGTAGTTGCATCATTAAGCCAACCTATCAGTTTGAAAAGCAGTATCACTAGGACCAGGCAAGTTACATTCTGCATCAAATGACTCCTCAACCAAAGACAGGATCAACCTCAAGAAATTAAACAAGCAATAACTGATGTGGTTAGCAATGGAAAATGTGTTACACCAATGGTACCAACTATAATGCTGATCAACAGGATCAGGAAGCAATCGATAATATTATAGCAAACTAAAGCTTGGGCCTGACTGACTCTTTAACCTGCCTAGACATTGCCAGAAGCAACTGAGAGGCCTTACTTGTGGTGGTTAAAGGAGTGCACACCAACCTTATTTCCTGAGTTCCTGACGTCAGGAAAGGCCTCCTTGGGGGTGCTTAGAAAGCAACAGGTAGTCTGGATGCTAGGCAAAATTTACCAAGTGATATGCTATACACTGAACTTCTAGACATCTCGGCTTGTGAATGTAACTTACCTCAAAGACATTTCTAAAAACCCAGTTTATTTCTCCACCACAGCTTACTAATTTTTTACAACCATCTCCATATGTGGGGAAAACAAAAGGACAATCATTTTTGTGCGGAACAAAAATTAACTAGTCGTAGCTTTCCACTAAAAGATAAAATTTCAACATGTTCAATTGAGGCATAACATATACAAGAGAGGAGATCAAGAACAATAGTTCAAAACAAAACAAAGGCATAGATAGAGCAGCACAAACCTTTTATACAAACAGCAAAGCAATATTTATGACACTAAAAATGAAAGAAAACAAACATTAAATAAAGGACCAAAAGAGCAAATGTGAGGCAGGATTCTAATCAAGTTTTGCCAATAGAAACAGTCAAGAACATTTTCAGTGTAACAAATCCATTACTTGCTTGAAGCATAAAAGGGGCTATAACAGATGGTAAATGGTATGAAGGCAAAATCATGTCAGTTGCATGGTCTTCTAACCTAAGAGCATTTCGTGGACTAAAATGTTAAAAAAATGCAGAATAATCAAAATTAAGGGAATAAAGGACACATAGAAAGGAATCAAAGGAACATCATGTGAAGGTTCAGTATTATATTAAAGATGTTGATAAGAGAAGTAGCAAAAGAAAATTCCAACAGCCATTATTGATTTATCAGCAGAAATTACAGCATCAGTAAATTTTCCCTCATTATTTGTCTATCTCATATGAACAATAAAGCTTTTATATACTTGTGAAAATCAAAAAGAGATATTGGTATCATTGTACAAATCATCAAGGGAAATACAAAAGGCAGACATTACTCATCTTATTCCAAGTATCTCTGTAAGGAGTGGAAATAGGAATCACCATCCTGCATAATCAGTGGCATTGAGTAGAATGAGTCAGAAACAAAATGCAATAATAAGTGTTTCTAACTGATAATGAATGATGTGAAAACCATTTTTTGCTGATTTTGATGCCATGCAAGCTGGAAAAAATTTCTTTCCTGGTAAAGGAGCTTCAAACCTTGAATAAGGATAAAAAAACATACAATGCAAATTAATGCCAAAAATGACAAAATTTCAACTTTAGGAGCTACTGACTACCAAAAAGCCAATTTTGATCAAATCTGGCATGGATCAACTGATCAAGCTAAATTCTAACCAAATCCGAGATCTGAGTTCTTCAAAATATAGTCATAAAGCCATGACTTTGAATACCCACTGTTAATCCATTGCAATTACCCTCAACTGAATCCATCCAGACGCAAAAGATTAATCAGAAAAAAAAAAGAACAAAGAAAGAAATTCAGTCACACTAGCCCTCGGTCACCAAACTGACCACCTCTGGCAAGTAGATCAGGGATCGCCCACTAGATTTCACCAATGCCAACATGATCCAACCGAGGAGCGGTGGAAGCAACAACAGAGGGGGAAGAGGAGATGGCCCATTTTCCTTTCCATTAGAGTTCCATGGCCCACTCTCATCAAACCCAACTGGAACAAAAAGCGATTTGTAGGTTATTTCACACAGAAAGATCTGCATTGTGATCTTTCTTACTGGTTCTAATGGCAAGGTAACCGACATAATTTGGTGCTTTGACTAGAACTGAAAATATATATCACACACTTCGTAACATGGTAAGTGGCACCAACATTTTGAAAAAACAAGATATCAAGTTCTTTCCAGATGGCTAATCCAAGTAAAAGGATTGAACCATATGATAGCTAGCGTCCTAATTGTTACAGATACAAAAAATGTCAAAGGCAATTTGGTAAGTTACAATGATGAAGGGACGAGTGTCATGCCCATGCTTGAGGCATCATTCTACTAGGATCCAGCTGATGCTACAGCATATCAGGAAGAGTATACTCATTTGTAAAAGGGAGGAGCCAAAATGGTGAAGATTAGAAAGTGAATGACACAGGAAATGACAGACCAGTGGTACTAATGATTCTGATGACTCTTGCCATGATGTTGGCATTAAAGATGACAATAGACAAAGGAAAACACCTAACAACATTTTAAACTCCAAAGCAGCATTTTATTCCCCTTACATCACCAACCATTTTATTCCCCTTACTGAGTAATGTCCGCACCAAGATAATTTCTGTAGGATATCCATGACCAAGTCCAAACAGGCACATAAGCTAAGATGGGCAAAGATCACTCTCTGAAAAGATACTATGTTAATTGGTGATTTCTAGCATACGAAAAGATGTGTTCGTATCTTCTGAGCCGATGGTCAAGGTATGAATGATACAAGACAAACCATGATTGAGTGACAGACGGAAACCCCTGATATGTAAATTGACTGCACAAATGTGTATTTCCAACAAAGACGTTTTACCAAATAAAACAAGAGAAAATATCCTTCCTTTAAATATAGATGCTATAGTTAGAAAATGTGAGACAATAAGCATTGGTGGTGTGAGGATAGGTAAAGGGAGACCTAAGAAGACTATCAGAAAATATAAGGATTTAAATTATTTTTAATTTAACTAAGAATATTATTATGTACAGAGATCAATAGAGGCAAAAGATCCATTTTGTTGGCCCCAACTAGTTGGGACTATATTGCCATAGTGGAACAAAATCAAAAGATGTGAGTATGGAATTGATCCAATTAGAAAGTTGCATAAAGATGTGAAAGAAATAAAGGCCAATGAGGCAGCAAATAGATATCAAAGGCAACACTGAAGCAAAACTATGAAGCAGAACCAAAATTATATACTCATTTAAAAAGACAGCAGTCGCTTATGATGCTCCTTTCGTATATATCAGGGAACCTAAATCAAGCTCACAACAAAGCTAAAAAGGGAGGAGAAAAGAGATAAACAGCAATGATTACACATAGTCAGCACATAGCCTTCGTATGATTCAGCCAACAGACCTACCTCCTTAAGCGAAGAGAATGATAAAGCTTCAATAAGTGTCACAGGTAACCAACACTTGTACAAAAGTTATGTGAGACAATGGCACCTCACAAATAAATACAAGACAAACTAAAATATATATAACCTAGTGACGAAGTTAAAAAATTAAGAGGTGGATATTAATGTGAAAGATCTGAGCCCAGAACAATTTGGTCTCTCATAAGAGTGTGTCTTTCGTAGGAATTGCTACAACTTCAAATGAAGTACTTTAATCCCCTTGGCCAACAAATAAAAAATGTGCTAAGTGAAACATATCTGCACAGCTATGCACATATATATGTGAAATAAGAGCATATAAAGAATAGGAAATGCATAAACTTACCAGCATAGACTGCATTACTTCCAAAGTCTGACTTCAGATATCCTGAGTTTCTCATAGACCTCGCTATAACTCTATTTAGGACACTGAGTCTTTGGATTGGCTAGAATGAACGTGTAGCAGATGTCCTTAGCAGTGATTAATAGAGCAAAGTTGGAGCTTCCGAAGAAACGAATCTCGTTGATTTGTGATCATACCTAAGTCACATATAACAAAATATTCCTTTCATAGCAAACTACAACAACATTATGCATAGATTAGAATCTAAGGAATTTAGAGGATGCTGTAATACTCACCTTGTCATGACAAATTCCCAAACGATAGACCTAATCTCTGCATCTCATGCCACGCCATCACAATAGATACATCTGAAAAGTTGGGGATGACAAATACTCACAATAACACAAACCATGAGTAACACCCATCATCCTCGCATCCAACCCTAACCCACATTCCTCGAACCCACCTACATCATCGGCCCTCCCCCGGAGATCCCACGGTCCTCAGATTCGAGATCGGGGACTTCCTCATCAATCATAACGGAGGCAGGTGATCCGGATGATCGTTCACCGGCGAGGGCGACGAGGCTTCCTGGCGGTGGTTTTCTTGAGGTGAAGGTGGGCGGGAATCGCGGGGAGGACAGCCCATGGCAGCGCTCTATTTATAGGAGACCGAAGGTATAAAGTGGGTCGGGCTGGCGATTACGGTGACGGATCGAGCCACATAGGAAAGCGGATCTGACGTTTCTGTGCGTATCGGGTCCAGACATCTAACAGCATATTCTCGGATCCATACCCAAATCGACGAGCTTATTAATGGATCCGATAAACCAGTCATCACATCATGAATGGTGATCTCACGGTTCCAAATCAATCAAAGGATTGATGGACGGGTTATACTCGATCAATGGTCGTCACTCGTTGGTGATGATGGATCATCATGCCGCCACGTACCACCACGTGGGCCTTAATAATCACGCCGCTGTATAAAGATTTTGATGCATGATGAGAAGTTGAGTACATATTTCTTCATAAATCGTAAATATGGTTTGATTAGACAATGATTTAAATACTAAACATTTTATGCGAATCATAATTGTTATTTTATTAATAAAAGGACAAGACCATCAAAATATTTGGAGTATTGATGATGGCCTATGACCATAGTTTTATAATGAATCATGATTGCCAACTTCTATTTTCCTAACTATATTTACTGCATCTTAATAATCTTTAAAAGACAAATAATGGCGGTTGTCATCATATTTATTTGTTGGTATCTCAATTGGTCCAAAAGCAAATTAGGAAGGCTTACCTTTACATTATTGTATAAATCCAATCGAATTAATTCAGACCTATTATAATAAATTCATTTAAAACTAATAAATATGAGTCTAAATAACTTTTAATAATTTTAAAATATATTTCCAAATAAATTGATTCGATTTAATTTAATTGAACAAAAATTTTGATCCAATTAGATCAATGCGATAAGATTTATCAAATTAGAACCCAAGTACTAAAAAAAAATTATAAAGTCGATTTGATTTGATCTTAACCAATTAATTAAGATAGACAAAAAAGATTATCCATAATAAGTTCGAACTAAAAATCAATTCAATTCAATTTTCCGCTACAATTTGAATACCTTTACTCGTCTTATAATTGGAAGTCCATATTTTAAATTTGTCATCGACTTAAATATGAAGATTATCATCCCAAACATATATTTATGCAACTAATTTTGAAGTTATATAGATGAGTGTGTCGATGAAATGGGTTTAATTTGAGGGATTCTACTAGCTTTTAAGTTGAGAATTCCATGTAACTCTTCTTTAAAAATAGATTAATCCACTCTACTCTATGATGTTAATTGAATATTAATTAAATTTTTTAAAAAAATATTATATAACTTTTATAGAAAAATGATGAAGACGTGATTCGAGCTCATGATTTTACAATATGCTATAGAAATCTTTACTATGTCTATATTTCATATTAGTGTGAATGTCAACTCACAAGATCGAAGAGTCGATGTGGTTATTAATAATGTAAATCTTCGACAGAGTGAATACTAGAAAAAAGTCAATGATTATCCCCCACATGATGATTCGATATAAAATCAAATAATTTGATAAATGATATGAGATGTTTGATTGAAGAACGAGAGAAGATGATTTTATATAAAGATCATAAAAATATAATTTAAATGGTGCATACGTATCATCACAATCATACGAGAGTCGGTACGAGTTTGGATGGAGATGGAGTCGATAAAGCAATGGAAGCCTCCTTGTTCTTGGATGATCAATGCATCTTCCCAATTGGCTTCATATTTAATGTGGTGATCCCAAATCTTAGGATGCAAGTCCAATGCCCCCCTTTGTTGACCCGTATACATCGCTTGGGAGTAGTATACTTACATCATAATGATGCTTTACAGCAAAGAGCAAGTGTTTGGTTTAACAAATAGTTTTCTTAAGGACCAAATCAACTCTCTCTCTCTCTCTCTCTCTACCTCTTTGATCTATTGAGTTTACTAATCGAATATAAAATCATATATATATATATATATCCCAAAAAAAAAGAAAAAAAAAGGGGACATCATGAGCTCCACTTGCTGCACTATTACTTGGTTGTTTAGGACACAAAATATTTATTTATTTTATAAGATACTAATTTTTTAATTGGGCAAATACATATTGCCATGGTTGAACTCTTAATTATTCATATAAAATATCAATTTTTTTCCACTGATTATTATTATGTTGACATTAAGTGTGATATTAATTTAGATGAATTTTTGAAAAAAACTTTTTTTGAACTTTTAGATTTTTCTAATCATATATATTTTTTACCTAATACCTAAAATACAAATTCGTCATATTAATTTTATATTTTTACCTGTGATGATTTAGAAGGAAAAAAAGAAAATTTTGGAATAATTTATGAAAAAAAAACTATTTTTAACTTTGTTTTATTTTTAGATTTTTTAATCATGTCCATTTTTTACCTAATATCTAAAATACCTCATTCATTATTTTCTCTCTTAAGATAAATTGGTTTCAGTTAAGATATTTATAAACTATGTTATGATGTTTTCAATAATACTAGAAAAATACTAGAATGTAGTATAAAAATATTATATCGTAGTGTTTTTAAATATTATTAAAATATTATAATATAGTGTAAAAATAGTATAAATATTTTTTTATGTTGTGTTATAGTTTTTCTAATGTTACTAAAAATATTATAACATTATAATTAGACTGGTCCATCAGAAAATAAAAAGTAAAAAAAAATATTAAAAAAATAAAAATGAGGATATCTTTCGAGAAAATATTTTTAATTTTTTTCGAAAATTCGTCCTATTAATTTTAGGGTAAAGAAAAAAAAAAGGACTTGCGATGTGATGTCCGCATCACATGGCATCAGTACTTGTCGCAGGCAGCACTGCTTTGTCTCCATCACCGTCGAAAGCACCCAAAAATTACTGCATCACACCACAAAGCAACGGTCACAAACCCTTCTTTGTCGTCGCCCAAACAAAGCCACTAAGAACAGTGGTAGATGAAGCAAGCGGAGGTGAAAGGCTCCGTGGAAGAAAGAGGCATCTCTTTCCAACTCCAACACTTTCACCCACGCCTCCCAGTTCAGTAGCACAAATCCATCATCGGCGGGCGAACAGTCGCATTCGGGATTTCCTCGTCGACTCCACTCTCTCCTACGGTTCCCCTCTTCGATTCCTTCCTTCCTCCTCTCCCTTTCGTTCTCAAAAAGGGTAAATTAATGTTCTCCCATGCTTCTCGTCTTGATTTAGGTTTCGAGTTCTTTCCTTTGGTTTTCCGTTTCTTTGTGGTCCTGAATCGGCGTGGTAAACGGCAATGCAGGCGCCGATTTGATTGGGTGTTTGCTCCTGTGTGCGTTGGGGGGGCGGGGAAGGGGGGGTGGGGGGGAGAGATCGGAGGTGATGGTGGACGACACGAGGGCGCGGAAGCCCTCGCCACCGGCGAGCAGGGCGTTCGGCGGGGGAGCGTGGCGGAGGGCAGCGATGCGGACGTGGGTACTGCGGGTGGGGTCCAGCATCCTCATCTGGACGGCGGTCATGCAGCTCACTTCGGTGTGGCAGCCGCGTCTCCCAAAGTCGTGGCCGCCCGCCTGCTTCGACCGCCGCGGTGGTGCCGTCGCCGGACAGGGAAACGACGACGCCAACACCAACGCCAACGCCAATCTCTCCGTCCTCGGCCGCGAGGACCACGCGCTCTCTGGGTCCCTCTCCTCGCCGCCCGCTCTCCTCCCGCGGAGTGAGTCCCGATCTGTCCTCCTCCTCCTTCCTCTCTTGCACCAAATTTTCATCTTTATTACGGTTTGATCCGAAAGTTGCCTTCTTTCTCGGTTCTTGATTTCTTAATTTCTTTCCGATATGTCTACGGACTTCCTGGCGTGCTTGATCTCTTGATTTAGTTGAATGTGGATCATCGGAATGGGATATGGGAACACAAATTGGATCTTTTTTCTCTTTCGTCTTAGACATTGTTATTTATGACATCTTCACGACTGAATTAGAATCAAGCATGGACTTGGCGTTAGTGTTAGCCGTCTGGGTGGATAAGCTTCGATTAGAGTCACGCCAGCAGGTCCATGTGCTTGCAATGTCTTCACTTGCGAGTCCTTAAGATTGTGTAGGAGACTTGGCTTCTGCCGGATCTTTAGCAGTTCCAAGTTGTTTACTTCAGAACAGAAAATCCCTGTGGAATTCACCTCCAATCCTAGAAATTATAGAGAGCAACCCAAAACCAAAGGCGAACAGATGAGCTGAACAAATCATATTCACATCTTTGGGTTATGAACCTGGAAAAGATATCACAATCCAATTTTAATAGAATAATTGACCAATTAATTTGAAAAAAATATCATAATTTAATTCTAATGGAATAATTGATCTGTAAACTTTGGTGAGCTTAAATCATTGGTCCAAAATAATTAAGCCCAAGTTAATAAGAGTACGCCCATCGGTTATTATAAGTCAATATAAGTTTTAATCCACTTCCAATATGGGATTAAATTAGGATGTTACAAAAGGAAACACCAAATTTGGATATTTTAAGGTTTAACCCCAAATTAGGATGTCAAGCAATGAATCATATGTTTGTTTATCATCTGAGTAAACTGAATTTGGATCCTAACATTTCTTTAACTTTTAGTCTAGAACTGGAATGCGTTGCAAGTTTGATTTATTTACTTATCAGGGCTTCATCCTAATTTGGCATCTGGATAAACCAAAGTACTGTCGCTGTGTTGCTATCAAACGTTGATATTCACCTGACTAAACTATCCATGCTGTGGTTGGCTAGCAGGATTTTAATCCTTGTTTTCTCTCAGTTATCTATGCTCTGCTGGAGATGACCAAATTTTTATGATTGTATACTATCTTCCAGTTAATCCTCTAAGAGTTGAAAATCCCTCCAAAATTCCCCTATATTTTGACACAACCCTGAAAAAGAAACATTTGACTGGTTTTTTGATGGATTTGTGTTGTTCAGTGTGCACGAATCATTTGCAGTATCGCTTGGATTCTTGCATATAAACTCTGATTAACCCTCTTTTACGTTTTGATTCTTTTAGAGACCTATTCTGGAATATAATGGCATTGACACTGCAATTCGTATCTTTTTATTCCTTGTGCTTAATTGGTAAGCTTGGATTCGGTGTCACATGCTATGGTAAACATAAGGTGAATGATATAGGAACTTCCCAGAAAGAGAACTTTGCATTGTTGATTGTCCTCAGTGCTCAACGTAAACAAAATAAAGGTAAACTGAGGAATCGAAGCATTATTGAATGGCTTTTAAGTGCCAAGAGCTGCTAGATTTATATATATATATATATATATATATATATAGTTTTCCTTTTTCTTTAGCTAAAATTACGTGGTTATTGATTATTTTGTAAGAACCCTTTGGTTACAAAGTTCAGTAACTAATACTCATGAAGTACAATTTATTACTAGATTTCTTGTGCTTAGAAAAGTAAAAGATATATCTTATTAAGGTCAAGTAGATTAAGTTGTAGTCTTAAACATTTTAACTTATTACATAAAGTGGAAAGTTAGGATATCAATATTGAATTTTCATAGAGGGAGATAGAAAGGACTCTAATGAAAGTAGCATTTCCATAATTTAAAGACCAATGTTATTATGCTAACATATGTACCGATCCTAGCAAATGTGGTGATATGTTTCTTATTTTATATGGTCATTTAAAGCACTATTATAACAGGAGATTCTTTATCCATCCACTTTAAGAATTACACCTTCAAACACCCACTTTTATGATATAATTAAATGTTCTTTGTAACACCAATAAACCTCTCTACTGTGATCAAATTATGACCTCCACCAATTATTATTAGAAAATATATCGCATTGTTTTGGTTTGTTGTTTCAAAAGGGTGGGTGTGGAAAGCACTACTTACCACTCATGCACTATTCTAAGTTGATAATGCAATGAGTGGCATAATCAAAGCAAATTCTGGTGATTGAACTTTTTTTTTGTTCTTACATCAGATTTATATCCTCTGGATGTTCAACTGACTGAAATATTGCTGGCTAAAGTTGTTTTTTCTTCCTTTTGTTTCTCTCACATTTTATTTTGACATATTGAGAACATGTTTAACTCTTGATCAGGAGTTTACAAAAGTAATGGTTATCTCAAAGTATCATGCAATGGGGGCCTAAATCAAATGCGAGCAGCGGTTTGTATATCTTTATATTTCCATTTCATGCATCTCCTCAATTTTGTTTGCCAACATATCATATCGCTGCATTCAAGTTGCTTGTCAATATGTTATAACTATTATTGTTTCTTGCAGATTTGTGACATGGTTACTATAGCACGTTATCTGAATCTAACACTAGTAATTCCTGAACTTGATAAAACATCTTTCTGGGCTGATCCTAGGTATGGATCTCTTGGTTAGCTTTCTCTCGTTGTTCAAGAGTTATATCTTTAAACTAATACATGCACTAATTGCAGTGATTTTGGTGACATATTCAATGTGAATCACTTTATTAATTCTTTGAGAGATGAAGTTAAGATTGTAAAATCACTCCCTAAAAAGTTCAGCAGAAAAATTCACACTGAACCATTCTCGATGCCTCCAGTCAGCTGGTCTAGTGAGAAATACTACTTGAAGCAGGTTAGCTAAGAAAGTCTTTTTTTGTCAATGGCGGTTGCTATTTATTCCAAGAATGTAATCTTTGAACAAATAATTTGATTACAGATTTTACCTCTTATAAGGAAGCACAAGGTAATTCATTTTAATAGAACCGATGCTCGTCTCGCAAATAACGGACTTCCTTTACGTCTCCAAAGGCTTCGTTGTCGTGTTAACTATGAGGCATTAAGATTTACACCGGAAATTGAGGCCCTAGGTGATAAGCTTATTTCAATTCTTCGGAGAAGTGGATTTTTTGTCGTTCTACACCTGCGATATGAGATGGATATGCTCTCTTTTTCTGGCTGCACACATGGATGTTCTGACAAAGAAACCGAAGAACTCACAAGGATGAGGTTTGCTATTTAGTATTTAATCTTTATTCACGGTTCTCTTCAATTACTAAAAAGATTTGTTGGGACCTTTGCACTTCAAGATATGCATATCCATGGTGGAAAGAGAAGGAAATAGTATCAGAAAAGAAAAGATTGGATGGTTTGTGCCCTCTTACTCCTGAAGAAACAGCATTGGTACTACAAGCTCTCGGCTTCAAAAGGGACACTCTAATATACATTGCTTCTGGTGGAATCTATGGTGGTGAAAGGAGACTGGCTGCGTTGAGGGCTTCGTATCCCAAAATTGTAAGCGTTCTGTCCTTGGGCAGTTGAATGAAATATGCATACAATTTTCTTATCGGTAGTTTTTCAGGTTAGGAAGGAGATGCTTCTTAGCGCTGATGAACTGAGGCCTTTCCAGAACCATTCAACTCAGATGGCAGCATTGGACTATCTTGTCTCTGTTGCAAGTGATGTTTTTGTCCCCACTTATGATGGCAATATGGCTAAAGTTGTGGAAGGACATCGCAGGTTTGATCTTTCATCAGATTTGCCACTTCTAATCTTCTTTCTAAGACAAGAATTCTTTTTTCCTGAGATTCTTGCTTTTCAGTAATGTAGATGTGAAGTATCTCTCATAATAATTAGGATATATCTATATGATAGTGATACTTCTTTCTGGAGTTTCATTTGAGATGCCTCATCTGATACTTTCTGATTAATTACACCTCATTTTTCCACTGAGGCCAACATGCTACCTAGGCCTGATGGATCCTTGCTACCTATCTTATGCACTTTGTGAACTAAAACTTGTGTGCTACATTTGTCGCTAAGATTCATTCTTCCATGTGAATCCAGCTCAAATATTTGTTTATGGGTTTCTCTTGTTTGTGTGTAGGTATACAGGCTTTCGTAGGACAATGGTGTTGGATCGACGAGAACTCGTAGAGCTTTTGGATCTTCTCCGGGATGGAAAACTATCGTGGGACCAGTTCTCGATCGCAGTTAAGGAAGTGCACAAAAACAGGATGGGTCAACCTACACTAAGGAAGGTTATTCCCGGGCGCCCCAAAGACGAGGACTACTTCTATGCTAATCCTCAAGAATGCACGGGTCCTCCAAGGAGTTCAAACATTGAATCAAGAAAATCCGATATCTAAAGTTGCTGTTGCTGTCAATTCCTGTTGCCTCCCCAGATATATGATTCCTTTACCTGGAGTACCAGCTATCTGCAGCTCGATGTATAGCCGACTAAATTGTTAATTTGGTTAACCCTAATTTTATGAGCAAAGCCTAAGCCAAGGCTGCCACGGACCTTTGACTACCGGCATCATGCGAGGATCGGAAAGCTTGCGGGCGCCTCCCCTGCCATTCTTCTGGCTGTGATTGCTTGAGGCGTATCGCCGTTCTTGGATTTTCGATATATATATTTTTAGTATCGTAGATTGTGACTACAGCACCATACACAACTGAAATCAGATATCTTTACTGTCTTCTTTTTAGCAAGATGTTGGCAGATGCATTCTCAAAGTATCATCTCTACTGGTTGCTAGAACTGTTTGCATCATTTATCTGGTATGAAATGTGGATCTGAAAGGTTATGTGATTACATGAAGCTGCTTTCTCCGAACACCTTCTGTGAGACATCGTACTCGTCACGAGTCGAGGCACCGACACAGTCGTGGGACTCGTGTAGGGTCGTACCGCACGTTCGGTGCTGGTGCCCTAGTCGTCACTTGAGTCGCGACGACAGCGCACGATCGCGACGGGGCAACCGGTCGTCGTCCTCTCCCTCTGGGCGTGGTGCTGACCTGTCTCGGTAGAGACAGGGGACACTTAGATTCCTCCCATCACTGCGACGGGCCCCACCTCTTCTCACCCAGCTGCTCCAAGAGATTAGTGTTTCCCGGCCCACGCGGACAGGCGAGCCACGTACCGTCTCGCACGCGGCACGGAGAGGATCTCCTTCTTCGGAAGTCACTGGATCTATCGACACGTGTCGTCTTGGAGCTCCCCATAATTCTATTGTGCTCCCCCATTCCCATCGCTACGAAGCGGAGGGCAGCACCGTCGTCGTGTGCCAACAGCTGATCTGATCCCCAATGGAGTTCCCCTTCGGCCACCACCGCCACCACCAGCAACGCCGCGACGAGGAGGATGAGAGGAAGGAGCGTCGCTTCCCCCCGCCCGGCCAGCACCACCACGGCCAGCCGCCTCCTCCCTCCTCCTACTACGGCGGCGGCGGCGCTGAGGAGGAGCACGGCCGCCCTGCCTACCCTCCCGTTCAACACGTCTCGCACGGTGGCGGGGCCCGGTACGGAGAGACCCTCCCCCAACCTCCCGCTCCCGGTTACCACGGCGGCGGTGCCGAGGAGGAGTACGGCCGACCCGCCTACCCGCCCGTCCAGCACGTGACGCAGGGGTACGGCGAGTCCCGCCCCCACCCTCCCGCTGGCGGCTACTACGGTGGGGGTGGAGGCGGCGACGAGCTCCACCACCGCCGTCCCACGCCGTACTCCTCTGGCGGCCGCGACGGCTGCGAGGAGGAGCCATCGCGGCCTCGTCAGCCCACCGTGAGGATCTTCACCAGGGCGGAGGAGAACTACTCTCTTTCTATCAGGGACGGGAAGGTGATCCTCTCCCGCAACGATCCCAGCGACCCGTCCCAGGCAAGATTCTAAGCAAATTGCAATCGTTATGCGACCTCTCTTGGAATTAGACTTTCTTCTCCCTCGTAAAAATCAGATTTTTACATCGAAATTTTTAAATCGGTTCCATTGTATTTGTATTTGTTCTTCGTAATGAAACTGTACAATAACAACAACAACAAGGTGGGTAAGTCCTAATTATTTGGAATCGGCTACGTGGATCTTTTGCCGCCGATAAGGTATGTAAAAAGTCATTGAGATCTGTAATGAAACTGTCATATCTCTATAATTAGTGCTCAGTTTCAAGTTTGCATGAATCATGAATTTGGGATCAGAATCTCTTTTTCTTGAGGTCTGCTCGCTGGCAATGTGTTTTGGCAGCACTGGATCAAGGATATGAAGTATAGCACCAAGGTAAAGGATGAAGAGGGCTTCCCAAGTTTTTCTCTCATTAATAAGGCTACTGGAGAAGCCGTGAAGCACTCCATTGGAGCAACCCACCCTGTAAGTTTAGCCTTATTTGCGTAGCCATTGCTTTGATTCACCGTATCTTCCCTCATTTTTCTATGGTAACGTGTGAAATTTTATGGATTGAGTTTGTTTGCATCGTAAGCATTTAAATTACAGAACTATGCCTTTGAGAATGTTTTCAGCCTAAAAAATTGTCAGGGAGATGTAACATGATCCCCCTTTGTGAGATTGCCATCATAAATGGGCTGATTTCTCCTTCTCATGTCTTTTAGTTATCGAAGTTATGATCTTTTCATAGTCATTTAGCTGACAGAAATATATCATAAAGAATGTGTTTTGGGAGATTGCGGTCGTAAATGGGTTAATTTCTTCATCAAGTCTCTTATCGAAGGTCTGAACATTTTTTGCTTTCTTGAGAACTTCTGTGAGAATTTGGAGTTTCTTTCTTAAAATTGTTTGCAGGTTCGGCTGGTTCCATACAAACCAGACTATCTTGATGAGTCAGTGCTCTGGACCGAGAGCAGGGACACAGGTGATGGCTTCCGATGCATAAGAATGGTTAACAACATTCGGTTGAACTTTGATGCCTTACATGGGGATAAGGACCATGGAGGAGTCCGAGATGGAACCTTTGTCGTGCTCTGGGAGTGGCTGAAGGGTGATAACCAGAGGTGGAAGATTGTTCCTTACTGTAAGTCCTTGGATATTATTTGTTTTCATAATAGATTTGAAGATACCAAAAATATTAATGCTAAAACAAAGGAACGGTGGGACAGTGTGCAAAAGCGTATTCTTGAATCAATTCTTTCTTTTTGGCATTTAACAGTCCTCAATCTGACCATTCACTTTGGTTATAGAGATATTGGGATAAACTTTTACTGAAGGAGAACTATTTATATGCTTTAGTTAGTAGAGATTATGGGATGAACCTTTAGGCAAGTTGATGAGTGGGGAATAAGAGGTCTCTGTGGCTGTATCTTGAGCTGCAGTAGTAAGAATCTTGAAACAATAGGGTTTCAATAATTTGAGGGAGGTGCTGTTTTGGGTGACCTTCTTGATGACACACAAATCTTACGCATTTTGATTTCTCTGATGAGCCTCTTGCCGTTAGAGGAAGATCCGACTAAAATGCTGCACTAGCTCAGGGCATACATAGTATCACTGATAACATAATTTGAAGGTGAAGGTGCATATACGAGGCATGCGATGAATTTATATCGAGTTGCAACCGTGTAATTCCCCATACAATTCATTTCATTTACAAAAGTTCCCATTTCTGGCTTCTCTTCAGAAATGATGATTGATATGTGAGACTCAACGAAGAGAAGGGATGTAGAGAAGAGCCACAGTTGCACATCACACTTTACACTAAGCCTTTTATTATGTCGAATGATGATTATCTTTTTAATTGTTTCATGAAATTGTGCCCTTAATTGCCTGGAATTGAGATGGATTTTGTATAGAAACACTTGTTCCTTCAAATCCATCGATTGTATGCATTGTAACCTTACACTTAACCATCTTCTGGATGCAGGAGAAATGTGATGGTGTCTGCACCTGTCTTTTATCAGATCATATGAACCTTATGGGTTTCTGCTAATAATTTCTTTTGGAGAATAAGAGCTCCGAGGTGAACTTGTGTTTCCCTCTCCGAGCAAGACTGCTGATCAGGTATTTGGTGTGCATCCATGTCAATAAGCCTCTTTGTGGTATTCGTAAGTTGTCTACCTTAAGTGTTAATTAAACTATGTAAGACAACTAGTTGTCGGTCTTATTTGTATGCTTGCTTGGTGGTGTACGATGGATGTCTGTGATCTCCATCATCATCTTTTCTTTTATTGTGTTGGTTTTTTCTTAGCATTGTAATTTGAAGCCCTTTATTTTGCTTTGAGGTTATTTGCTATGGACTCAGAAATAAGAAGAGATTAGTCCGTCAATTGTCCTTGGGTTTTATTTGGATCATTCCTTTAGTACCGACAAAATGGTAAGAAATGAAGTCTATCATAAGGTTGTATTATCAGGTGAGGTCCTTAGCAAATGGTTTAAGCCATGTCAAAAGATACGACTTCCAAGTGTTCCACATAAGATTTGTGTAGGAAACAATATTGTGATTACGAGATCATCGAGTGCCTGAATTGTTTTATATTGCAGTAGAGCTCTCTGAACGGAAACTAAGAAAATCTTTGTAGCCAGTGACATCATACTGCATCTAAGTTCTATGTTGACTCATGATCGAGTTTAATTCATATCGGTGTATTATGTGTCGGTATATTAAAGGAGAGGAAGAAAATGGTACTCACCGTCTTACTGCTGTATCGTCTTATTGCATGATAAGAGTGCTCGATGCGTTTTTAGGTTTTTTAGGATCTTAAACTGTAGATTAGAAGATTTTTTTTTTTAATGACAATTTTCATAAACCTGTAGGTTGATGGTAGAGGCTGACCCTACCTGTATTATTATCTTTTAATGATAATTATCATAGCTATTTGCCCATTGATTGGAAATCAACTATCTAATCCACATTAAGCTCAGAAGCCAGCAAGAGAACATCACTACTGCTAATGTAATAGGTTGGGTATATATATATATATCTACAGAAGTTTCAACCTAAGAATTGCTTGTATCTATCCCTCATCACTTGGAGAGAAGTGTTTCTGTATTTGGGGACCATATAAAATATTCTTAAATAAAAAAAAATATTAATATTGATTAGAATTTAAACATTATGCTCTCATTGTAAAATGATCACTGTTTTTTTGCCCCCTTAGAAAACATATTATCAAAGGCCTCAAATCTATGTGTCCTCAGTATGCCTTTCTGTGCTTCCTCATGAGTTGTTGGGGGTCAACAATGGAGTTGTAATCTTCTCATACTACTGTGTTGGAATACACATGATGTGATATCTCTCCCTTGGATTTCTTCTCCATTTGCTGCATGTTCAGTGACACAGTTTGGAGTCCCAAGTTTGAAGAAGATGGAGAGCTTCATTGGATCATCCCATCTGCTATCAACTAAGCATCAGTTCATGTCATCATCTCATACAAGTGAACAGTTCCATGCTTCATGTAGATCATCGTTGATCTCGTGCAAAGAAACCTTCCAAGTTTCAAAGCTGATGGCAAATACTTGTTCATCCTCATCCATGACTCCACCAGCCGCAAAGATTCATCAAGTTGCTGTCAGCTTACTGTGAGTTCATCAGCTGTGATGTTCCATGGCACACCACCTACATTGTGGCCACTGTCCTTGTTCTTATCACAACCATTTGCAGATATGCTCCCTAAGCTACTCTGTCAGGACTCCACCATCTCATCTTCTTTGCCCTAAAAAGACATCTAAATGAAGGATTCAAGGTTCCTCCTACCCATTGCATCATCTCAAACAGTTCATAAACACAACCCATGCAGTCATGTCTGACAATAACACACATAAATCAAGCCAATAATTGACTTGATTATTGGCAAGTAGACAAGAGACTGTACAACCTGGAAGTCGAAGAAAGAAGAATCAATCACCTCTTCGATTTGATATCTAAATTTCGACACATGAAGTTCCTACAGTTGCAAACATGAATCAGATTTAGAGAACATGAAGCAATGGTGGTGCATGGTAAGAACAGATCTACATTTATAGATGTTTTAGGTTCTTCAGTTAGATCAATTCCCTGAACCATTGTGTTTGGTATGATGGCTCTTTCAAGGCATAGAGTTTTGTCCAAATCATGCTACGAATTATATGAACATAGCTGTGGACAAATAATTCCATGTTTGATTCAGTGAGAGGAGAGTAGGTGGTGGAACACCAAATCTAAGAACACAAAAACTGTAGGAAGAAAAAGAGGATGAATCATTCACTTGGAGAATGAATTACCTGAGTCAAAATACTTTGGCATCACCTCCACAAGGAGTACATCTGCTTTGGTGAATCCATACTGTTGTTGCAATGGAGCAGAAGAAATGTGCATAAAATTCTCTAATAATTGTTTTGCAAGGCAATAAAGTCAAAAGAAAGAAAGAAAGAAAGAAAGAAAACCTACTTTGCATGCATTCGAATACTGACCACAGGAGGAACAATCATCTCAGGCCTAACATGAGGGCTCAGGAAGCAACATGTAGCCAAAGACAACTTGCCAGCTTCTCTCTCTAAACTCCCTTCGAGGGAGAGCAAATCCAAATGAGAAGGCCGGCAAGTCATCCTTGGCTGCACCTCACTTTCTGAGGCTGATGCTAAGCCACGGATGAGAAGAGCAATGCTGAAACCTGGATGGATCGTCTCTGCAAGACCTATCACCGCTCGTCAGAGCTCCGGCAGAGATGTCGAGAGGCAGGACTGAACATGGCCATGGAAATCCATGCACTATAGGGAGGGAGACAGAGAGGCTTGGAGGTTGCAGAAAGCTTTCAGGTTCTTATATAGAGAAGCATCAAGACATTTTGAGGATTTAAATACCCAAAGATGCTGCTGCAGTTTGAAATGAAATGGAATGGAGGATAAGCTCTCTCTCTCTCTCTCTCTCTGTGTGTGTGTGTGTTATAGTAATTATGGGTGCATGCATCCACACAAAATGTACCACAGTTTATCCAGCTTAACAAGATTAAGCTTAAAAGGACAGCGAGGAGCAAATCTCATGTACTAGATTACCATCACTAAGCTCATTGGATCACTGTTACTAAATCCACCAAACCAGGAGGAGATCTAACATTCCTGCACAGGAATCAAGTCTCACATCATATGAATCACAAGAACAGAACGATAAGAAGAGAGGAGACAGCAGTAGTGCAAGCAGGGCTGTTCAGCGTCAATGGTGGTGGTAAATCCAGACTGCAAAATGATATGAAAAGGTGGTGGCTGAGCTCACTGCGCTTCTCATTGCAACCCTTGGGCATCATCAATGGCCATTGCCAAGAGCGGCAGGTAAAACAAATTCTGATCTTTTTCTTCTTTCGACGGAAGGCGGCAGATCCACCTGTGAATCGTAAATAGAGAATTGCAGAAGCCCATGGCGAGGCGCAAGTCTGGAGAGATCTAACGAGCTCACAAATTACGTTACTTCCAACAAGGCAAAAAGAAACAAGGAAGAGGAATAGCAATATGTCAACAGATAGAACAAGGATTTCCTGATCTGTGTCAGAACTACTCTGCGCCAGATCTTCACAGGAACGCATGAAGCTGCTGTCATCAACGAGTCACCCATATCTCTCGTGGATTCTCGTGTGATTGGAGTTATGCGTGTTTTACCTCATCTTCTTCACAAGCAACTCACGGAGCTGCTGTCATCGAGAAGATAGCATATCTTATGTGTTTTCTACCTCATCCCGGTACAAGAGAGGAACACCCTTTTCCACTGCAGCACATGGATGGATGGATGATGGAGGGACTCATCCATGTCGACATCTACTTTTCTGTGCATGTCTACGATGCAAAGTTCAAATCCAAGGAAAGGAGAAAGGGAGTAGCAATCGAGATTTGGTTTTTGTTCATGTCACTTGCAGCCTTTTCTTTCTTGACGCGGTCATCAATCTTGATAGCTATTGCTACAGCAACCAAACCCTCCTCCACCTCTTCTTTGGTCTCTCCTTACCGGCCGGAAGAAGAAGCTGGTGATGCCCCTCCCTAGAGGCAATGTTCCTTATAGGGACTTCACTGGACACTTGCGAGAAGACACGATGGATAGGAAGCATATGGTGTTTGCGTACCAAAACAAGTAGGTGAACAGGAGAGCTCATCCTCGAATGATTCTCCATGTACTACTGTTCATCGTTCATTGTTCATGGAGTCTGATGAAGAAGGTTGCTGCATCGTTTGGATTGAATGCAGCGTGGACAAGAAGATGCTGGATTAGTTCATGAGGCAGACGAGAAGCGGCTAATACCAAACCAGATGGATGGATGGCTGCGGTCTCCATGGACAAGGAACAACAAAGAACAGTGGATCCATCCACCCTCGGAAGAGAGAAAGATGGAGTGGACACCCTTTACAGGGCAATGTTCTCGCAATTCTCGAGGCAAATCCAAACCTCAAACCACCCAATTCTGGAATGCTACTTGATTTGTGCGGGTGAGGACCACATCAAGCAACTTGATCTCCTCCCTCCCCCCCCCCCCCCTCTTTTTTCTTCTCCTTGGCACTCTCTCTCTCTCTCTCTCTCTCTCTCTCTCTCTCAAAGAAGATAGAGCATGCATGTAAGAGATGGACATGCTCAAAGTTCCTGATTTCCTCTCTCTAGTGCGTGGACACCGGCAAAGCTGCAGCTTTTTATTTCACAGCCTCCGAACCTGTTTGCCATCTGCACACACACATCCAGTGTGGATCAAAAGGTGATGGCTTGGCCAACAAGTTGCCGTCTACGAGCCTGCCGACATGGTCCCCGGCAATCATGTCCTTTTGGGTGACAGCAACATCAGCACTGCCCCTCTGAGCCAATCCACCATCCTGTGGGCTCCCATTGGACCCATTCTGCTGCTCCACATTCTAGCTAGTTCCTCATCTTCGTTCACCGAAGCCTTTCGAGACGATCCAATTTGCCCTTCCTCTATTGACAATGCTGGTTGTTGAAAGAAACCATGGAGAGTTGCTGCAGAGTCTCCTCTTTTTTTCTTTAAGAGGAAAAACAAGAATCATTTTGCCTAAAGATTAGATTGCAAAACTTGATCCTCCCTCCATGATTGCATAGTATTATAAACAACACGACACGGTTGATGACAGCACTGACCACCTTATCCAAATTCATGAACCATCCTAGTCTCTTCAATAGAGAAAAACAACATGGAGTCTGAAGGAACACTACACTGCAGCTCAGTGTCGAGCTGCTGTGCTGGCGGTGGTGGTGGGAATCTGAGCAGAGAGGAAGCAAGCAGGGCAGGGATCATAAAGCCTGAGGCCAAAGGAGGGCCTCTGTAGCACATAGAAGTGAGTGCATGTGGATATCATTACCACTGGAGGAGGCTTTTTGTTCTTTCTTTACCCTCTGTGGCAGAGATCAGAGTTTGTGGCCAGACTTTGATTCTCTCCTTTGCTGTTGCTGCCCATCCTCTTCACGAGTCCTCATAGGTGGCATCATCATCTCAACTATTTTTGTCAAGAATTGGAAGAAGAAAAAAAGGGGGATGATGTGAGAGCTTCACAGGAAATAATGCAACCTATCCAATTTCTTCCCTTTCTTGATAAGTTCGAGGGTTTCTAACCTCACCATTATCAGATTACAAGACTACTAATTTCACTCTGACAATTAATTTCTGACCGTTGACCATTCCAGCAGCCTGTAATCATCAGCAGAACATTACCATGGATTGGTTGCAATCACAAAGATTGACGGCGTTGCCTTGGATTTCCATGAACACCAATCTACAAAGTGCTGGTAACAAATCACCCCAAAAATATTTCTACTACCCACTCACTCCTACGTTAGAAGGACCAAACAGTTCATCTGGCATGCTTTACAGAAATTACACGACAAATTTTCAAAAAAGATCATCTCACACGATTTGATTATTTCCATTAAAAAAACTCGCTCAAGAAGAGGAGCCGTCGTTAACACACACACACGATGACAAAGAAATAACTTAAAACAAGGACCCAAGAATTAAACCTCAAGAGTAATAGTCGCTAGTTTTGTAAGCTGATGCAACCAATAAAAATACTAACAATCTATGAAAATACAACAGGATACATCTGGATATTGTAAAACCTTCAGTGGAGGCGCATCCAAAAAATCCACATTCTCCAGCATTCAACTTTTAGCTTCTGAAAGTGATGTAGTTTATTGCTTCCCACCACCACCACCAAGTTTCGGGCCCCTTGGAGCCTTTGGTCCACTACTTGTCTGGGCTGTCTTCTGAGTTCTAGCCATCAGCTCAGCCTGCTTAACCTTTCATTTCATCCTTGGTCTTCTTTATTCTTTCCTTGATTTCTCTATATTAAAAAACAACCTTAGATTCAACGCTTGAATAGGATATCATATATTCATACTTGAACAATGTTTATACATTCTTGACCAATTCTGAATAGTTCCAACATCCCAACCAAAAATAAAAAGGGAAAAAGCACTATAGATGCTGATGACACATCCAGAAGAGCCCAAGTTCCACCGATCCAATAAGGTGAATTAAATAAGACAGTAGTACAAGGATGGCACATGAAAATTATATTCAAAACAAGAAATAGTGATTTGATGGATCATAATCTAACTGAGAATTTTTCTGTCGACAGAGCTCAGCAGCAAGAAAAGATCCATGAGCCTGATCCCAAATAGTTAAGAAATTATAGCATAATTGTTAACTCTTGATTGTGACACCGAAATGAAAACACTTTGAATTGGAAATGGAAAATCAATTCCATTGACACAGCCACACAGTTAACAAGCAAAGAAAAATGATATATAAAATGCTTAAGATGTAAGTTTTAGAGACTAACTTTTTTTATTAAGCAAATTGATTCTGTCTAAAAAAAACAAAAGAAACAGCTAATCATGTAAAACTATACCAGAGTGCTGCTTCCCTAGCAGCATCACGAACTTCAGCCTTCTCAGTTCTCCTCTTCTGAATGACTTCCAAAGTAGCTTCAACAATGGACCATGAATTGATGACGCCTTTTCTTGACAGCTTCAGCATGAATATCCTAAAAAAATCATAAATTTAAAAACAATAAAATTTCCTACAGATGCATGCATCATGCACAAAAAATCAATAGAAACAAACTAATGCAATTACAAACTACTGAAGTCATAAAGAACAAACAAAAAAATTTATAAAAAAACCTTATTAGCTTATTTATTTGGTTTAAACTACAGTAGCAGAACAAAATACAAGGTTGCAAAACCCTTCACACAGTTTTCACTTATTGAACAAGGACTACGGGTGTATACACAGCAGTCAAATTTTCTCTTCAAGATCTTCCAAACCTTCAAACCAATCATATAAAACAAGAGGAGAACATTATATAAAACAAGTTCCCACGCACAAAATGCAAACTAAAATGTGCATACAAAAATCACTTATGATATTCCACCAAAAGAAGAGAACAATAATGGCACTCAAGCACATCAAAATAATTCAAATATGGTGTAGTGTCCAATATGCATGTTCACAAGTATGGTAATACTATCTTTATCACAAGAGAGTTGAACTTGCGAAAACAAAACACACATGATGTTCAAACCTAAGATGGAAACAATGTAAACATAGATGTTCAGCATGGAAGATTATCTTTATTTTAAGATATGTTAGAACCCATGTAAACATAGATCATTATATAAACAATTATGTAGTATCCCTTAGGAGTACACAATATAACAATTTGTGTTTAATAGACTTCTAATAGTCAGCCAGTAAAATTATGCCTTTTTGTGCTGTTTCCTGTACATTGCTGTCGAGGTAAGCTTAGCAGGCTTCAGACGGTTGTGGAAGTACTGCTTGCATTTCGAGTTGACCAAAAGAAAAACCTGCACACAAACAGGGAAAGTTAGAACTGTCATGACTACACTGCATGAAACGAACTCCATCTGTAAGATTTCAAATAATCAACCGGGGAATCAGACCGGACAAATCTAATACCTTTTCCTGGGTATATCTTTGCACCACTAAAACGGCAAAGCTCAGTCCTGCCAAGCAAAATAATAATTAGCTGACATGAAAACATCAACCAACACAATATTGCTAGTCCTAAACAGTGATATTTCACAATGGTCCTCACGACAGTTAACATTGATTTAAGTTCAATTGTTCTGATTATTACAAGTTATATATATGATAATAACATGAACAGCATATCTTCACGTATAGAACTATCAGCAATATACAAACTACACAATTATTAACAGCCTTGTCCATGCTGTGCTGTGTAGTGTCTTGCTCTCTAAAGATTACTCATGGCAGAGTCTCAGTATCACTTGTTTGTGTATGTGCTTTAAAAAAAAAACTTGGTGATTTTAGTATATGCCTATCTCAAGAAACTACAAATTATAGGTTTTTAGCCGTGTTATTTGGTGACAAGCAAGTCCAAGATAAATAAGGGCTTCATAAAATATTTGTGGTAAATGATTCTTATGTAAATTTAAATAAAAAAAAACTTCAGGAACAGTTATGCGATAGGCAACATACTTGAGAACCATCTTCTTGTGTTCAAGTGATATTCAATCTCTCACCTGCACAGATTTCCAGAAACTCAGAGGAGCAAATAGGAAATAAAGAAGCAGAAACAAGAACCCTTGGAGGGAACCAAGAATCAATAATCAATTTTTCATAAGTGCTACAACCACAATTGTCGATCTGAATTCAAAATTAACCAACAAATCATGGTGTTAAAGATATAAAGATATTGGGTTGTTACAGGCAGCACAAACGCAGCTGATTTGTGCTGCAAAGCGTAAACCCTTCTTATTCTTGCACAGACAGATTCGGCGACCGGACAATGGAACTTGCACGGGGCCTCAGTACATGTGCACCTCTTCGACAACACGTTGATGCAATTTAATGACAACTTTACATAAGGCAACCCAACAATACATGCCACCATAAAGCCGTAGCCTCACAGTTTTGCTAGGCCACAAAGTGAAGCCAAAGTCTGCAAATAATCATAAAACATGAACCAGTTAACGCAGACACACTATAAAAACAAGTTTAAATGATGGCATAAACCCTCTAGAACCCTAGCACACTCAAAGATTCTCCTTTGTTTCCGAGGTTCATTTAGCCCACAAGAATGGATCTTTCGGTGAATAATGCCATGAAAGAAAGCCCTCGACACGAACAATCAGAAAGGCAACTGTTCAAAAGAAATGTCGCCCTTTCAATTCGAGAAACAAACAGATCGTGCGATGGAAACAAGAATGGCGGACGAGAAGAGAAAGAGAGAGAGAGAGAGAGAGAAGGTACCCTCGAGAAAACCTAGCACGAACCCTCGGAAAATAATGGCATGAAAAAGAACCCCTTCAAAGGCAATTCATAGGAAGAAATGTCCCCCTTTTTGAAGGACTACGCAGAAGAATGACGCACCCAAGCTCCAAGCAGTAATTTTACTTCAAGAAACTAATTCTTTACCGAATCAGTTCAAGAAACAAAAAGATCCGTGCGATGTAAACAAGAATAGGCGCGCAAGAAGAGAGACGAAGAGAACGTACCACTAGAAGAATCCTAGCCGACGAGGCTCCGCCGCCGAGAGCGGGTAGATAAAGGGCGAGAACGCACCCCACGAGAAACCCTAGCCGCCGAGGGTCGGAATTTAGTTAGAAGCCATCAGGGATCGTGTTGAGTTCTTCCGCAATCGATCGCAACCGTTCGATATGCGCATTATTTCGTGAAGATATATGATCCCAACTGGGATCTCAAATAATTATATGTGTTATATATATTTTCAAATAATTATGTATTAGTGTATTATATATATATTTTTAATATAACTATTTTTAAAAAATAATTAAAAAAGATTATATATATATATATATTTATTATATGTGACCGCCATCGACTTAATCTTTGTCATCTCACACACATTTAGGTGTGTCTAGTGAGACCCAAAAAAGCAAGTGTTTCATGATCATCAACAACAACAACAACTTAAGATCATCACAAATTAGGTGAGCAGCTCAATCTGACAGCGCTCTCTGCTTTTTATATTCTTGGAATGATACATGTCTCCTAACTCAACCCTTGCAATCATCTCCTAATCGATAAGCACAAAAGTTGGTGATTGATGATGCATATGCCCCTCCATGACTCGTTAACTAATACATATTGGCTCACATCCATCCTTCATGAATCAATCATTTCTGAGGTGAGATCGGAATCGATCGACGCATCACACGTTGCGACTCCACTCCAACGTCAGTCGTATCGTGCCACTGCCATCCTCAGCCGTTGGATCAGTATCGGCGCTGGATGATCCGCCTCGTGATCCGTTCCCACGGGCCGACCGCCCCCGATGTCAGGTGCAGATCACGTGACGCCCGCCTTGCCCACCATAACAGCCAGAATCCATGGGAGGAGACATCGGCGTGCCATGTGTTGAATTATTTTACCTTGATCGTTATCGATACCCCGACCTTATCTTCTTTCCTACTGTACATTTTGGGTGGGCCCGGGTTTGGTTACCAATGAAAAAGAAGGTACGTATCGAGTAATCGCAGGACAGGTATGAGAAAAGTTTTTCTTCGCTTTGTTGTTCTCTTCCTCTGATTCCCCCTAGGGGAGGAGACCGACGCTTGTCATCATTAAAGTTCGGGCCTTTTCCGCTCCTGTCGAATCCCTCTCGCCACCGCAAGCAGCCCTTTTCCGAGCCCTAATTTCCGCCAGGTGATTAGATTTGCTTCCCGATCTTCTCACGGTCGCCCAGTGTTTTGGTAATTTTTTTTATGATCCGACGAACTTTCTTGGCCGTCGTCGCGATTTGGCACCCGCTCAGTTCTCGTTCCCCCATTTTCTTTGCTTCTTTCACTTAGAGGCTCTATATCTCCTGCTAATCCATGGATTCGTAGCTGGAGTTTCTGATCTATCCAATATTTGATCTTGGAGTTCGGTGTCTCCTCGTATTCTGGATCGCTTATTGATTTAGGTTATTCTTGTGTAGAATCGCTGTTTTGTTTACTGTTCTCGTGTGCTAAGTAAGGAGAAGTTATGCCAGTCCTCTTGGTTCATGAGGAGTCCCTAGACATGTATGACCACGTTGAAAGCAAGTGATTTTCTTCCATATATGGAGCTGGAGAGTAATCCTGAATACTTTTGCCTTTCCTTTGATGTATGGAGCTGATTTGTCCTGTTTACCGCGATCGAAAGGCGTGGCCTTTGATGCGTTTTTCATGTAGAGTATGGATGTCATAGATGATGCAAACAAGTTTTGTTGAAGATATCCTATATCTTCACTATACTGTAAGATCAATTAGAATGATTGGCTTGAACTCTGATACTTTGTTCATCCCCACACAGAAATCACTTGGGTCAGTTTTCTAGATGCCAAAAGCTGCTTGTGAATGGTCAAGGTAATTCTTTTGTCGTGCTGGTGCTCGAGGTGCTCAAATAGCTTTGCAAATATTTGGGTGACAGGTCCATGATAAACTTTAAATTTAGCCTTTAGAGTATACTCTTGACTAGCTTTTTGTCAGTAGTGGTCTATCTTTTACTTATTAGAGTCCACTTATATTCGCTTCAGATTCTCCCTGCTGCGCAAGTGAAATTTTACTTGGTGTTACGTGAAGTTAGGAGGAGTAGCTATTCTTTTAAGCGTGGAAAGCAAAGTGTTGCACCTTATGTACAAGGTCACAGGTACACAAGTTGAATGTTATTATACAGCTTGTTTTTTCTGAATGTTTTTAACCTGAATCAGAGTCTGAAATTAGGCAAATGAACAACTTCATGGTTCGAGGATCTGAGAAAGCATCCTGTGTTAGAAATGCCAGTAGCTGTACTTTTGATTTGGATGGCCCTGCAAGCGTATTGTAGGTCAACAATTTATGATGTTACTCAGGTGCTTTTATCAACATGTGCAGACATCAATGATTTGTAATTAGTTCCTGTCAAGAATCAAGCAGCTACTCTGTGTTGCTTCCATCAGATTTCACATAAATACATGAGATGGGTGCTCTTTGTTGTGTACCTGTTGGGCCACATGGACCGAAATCTAATACATCTGGAAGAGATTGTTCCATTGATCCGAGTGAACCTCACTGGCGGACCAATTCAAGCTACTCACCCCATTTGTCAAGGAGATGGGACTGCAGTTCTCAGTCGGATGAATTATCTAATAGGGTTCATGAAGTTCCTATTAGTGGATCTTCAATGTCTTTGCATAGTAATGTCAGACATATTGGGAGCAGTGACCTAAATCATCACCATTCTGTGTCTGATGGGGCACTATCTTATTCAGAGAGCCCATCTGACTATCTCCAGGCACGTCGATGGACACCATGTGTGCACAGATATGATCTTGGGGAGTTCTCTACACCTGCAGGAGGTAATATTATTTTGCATTACCTGATCACTGTCATTCAATCTTATAAGACTTGCTGTTTACTCCTTTTTTTCCCCTTTCAGATAAGGAATCTAAAGCTTTAAAATTTTAATATTCCTAACTGTTTGGTGCTTTAATTTCTTTTGAAGCGCATGTTGTAAGGCAGTTGTGGTTGTAATTTGTAAGAACAGAATTAGGTGGCAAAAGAACCTGCAGGGTATCAGTACTTAGTAAAATTGACATGGCTATCCAAAATTTTTATGTACCAGCCAGTGAAGATGATAACAAACTTCTGGACAAGTTTGAACCTGCTTGAGATCAAACAAATTGTGTCATGGGTGGGGATGAAGGAAAGGGAGGGGAAAAAATAAAGTGAGGAGGGCTGGGGGGAGGAAGGGAGGAGATAGATGATGGATGATAGATAGAGATGCAAAATGTAATACATGAATACATATACAGATGATCTCAATTGCCATAATTTTACACGTGTATTAAAAACTGTAATTTGCAATCTTGACAATATTTTTTTTTTTTTTGCATAAAATTATTTGAAGGTTTGAAGTTTGATTTTAAAGGACAAATATTATGATAAACAAAGAAAAGAGTAGATTGTAAAATTAAGAAGTGGCTACTGTTTTGGTATGGGAAGGGCCTATTTTTTATGTGCTTCTTAATTTTAATGAGTAATTTAGGTTTGCCTCGGCTTAAGCCTGTTGGACTTTACTTGGCAATTTATGTTGCTCCTGATTGATATATCAACCAAGGCCCTCGATATGAGTTTCAACGATCAATCGAGAATTATACGGAAATTGAAATCAAACCTAGTTATTAATTACAAATACTTTAATTGTAGACTTGAAAGAACTGGAAATACTTGTAATCGTCTGCAATTCAAGTTGGCTGTATGCTTAAATTATCTCATGTACATAGGTATTCTAATTTTTGTGCCACTGAAAGGAAGTCAAACGCTCTTTCGAGTGAAAAATACGACGTCTGTAATCCTTTAAGGTGCTTAGAATAATATATTTTCTCTTTTTACATTGATTTATTTCAGTTACTGCATGGATCAAAAAGTGTCGTTACTAGATAGTTTCATAGAAAGACAACGGGGTAAAAGGTGCCTGGGACATTAGAAACGTGAAACAATATGTTGCATGGTGAATAAAGGACAATAAGTATAATGACTTAAAAAGTAGCTTCACTTACCCGACCAATGGTTGGAGCAAATGCACAGGTAGGATGCATGTCTGAAAATGAATTGGACTCGCTTGTCGTGAGTCTGGGCAAAAACGTACTCAAATCTGAAAATTTTGACCAATCAATCATACAGGAGGGTTTGAGGCACATAATGCATCTAAAGCTTGGTGGTTTTGAGACTGCAAAGAGGAGTGTGTGGTTCAAAAAGCCATGATCCTCATTCATGCCTTGGTTATTGGCTTAACTTTAACGGAACTATGTACTTGTGTAGAAGCTTACCTTCCTTTTCTGATTAACTCCAGAAATTGTTTGATTGCCAAGGTAACTGCTTATTTTCAAGAAACTCATTTAACTAATCTTCAACTCCTTCTGCATCATCAGGTGCAAGGCCTGAAGCTTCTGTCTTTTCCAGGGGCAGTGAGGTAACATTTTAATTCATATGCTTCATGATGTTTGTTTTTCTTTTCCCCAAAACCACTTTTTTTTCACCATGTTTAAGTGATTGGTTGGCAGTATATGATTGTAAAGGCATCCTTTTTCTATTTTTCTCGGATGCAGGGAGGTTTCTCTGCTGGTAACAGTATCGGTTCTCCATTTTCACCATTAGAATCTAGTAGATGGGCATCCACCAGCAAGCAGCCAGCCTTCTTTCCCCGACACCTTCCCAGCAGGCGTTCATTCATGTCAAAACCCATTTATCCACTCATGTTTCAGAATCCTGTTTCGGAGGCTGATGCTTCTGCCATGGCTGAAGCAAGTACCAGTGGTTCGAGAATGCCACGTGAAGATAGTGGGGCTTCGCCCATGTGGACCGAGAGAATTTTGAGTTCTGAGCTTAAGTTCCAGAGGGCCCTAACCGACCTTCGGAAGATGGAGGCTTCACCAGACCTCAGCATGAGTTCGAGGAGGGAAGGATTTAGATGGAGCAATGCAAGCAGCTATGATTTTAGGTTTGATGGAGACAATGTTGATATCGCAGACACCATCAACGTCGAGAACCACAGATGCCCTAGTACCTCAAGATACCAAAAATGTGAACTGTGCAAGAGGTCACTGTACCAGAAGTCTCCGTGGAGTTCTAACCGGATTGTTAGAAGCACCGATATGCCAGTTGCTGGCATACTACCATGCCACCATGTTTTCCATGCAGATTGTTTGGAGGAGACCACTCCAAAGAGTCAAATTCACGACCCTCCATGCCCAGTATGTCTGAAAGCTGTTGGAAAAGAACAATCTACATCCATCTCGGAACCGCTTCATGTGGCTTTGAGGTCTGCTTGCAGCAGTCAGGGTGCAGGAGCGTCCACCGGTGCAGGTACTAGTGGCCACTCTATCTCACATCAGATCGAGAATGACTTGAGACGAAGCAGCTCTCTTGCGACCTCTCAAAGGAGAGGTTCATCGTCGAGGAATCACAGCAAGAAGCGATTTTCCTTCAAAGGTAAGATAGGAATGGATCTCCTGGGGGCCAAAATGTTCAGGACTGGTCATTGACAGCAGCAACCAATTCTAGACTGCATAGATCATTGAGTTGCAGGTCAGTGTTCCTATCTCCATTTTGTGGGTTTGTGGTAGATGTCCATGTACATTATTACGAACATAGAAATCTTGGGAGTCCAAATTTGAGGGCATGCCACACACAGAGTTAAATGACCAGTGTCACCCTTTCTCTCTGCTGGCACAGCTATGGACTGTTCTTGTGCTTCCACCTGAAACATCACTGCTGTGTATGCTTTCTGTTGTATCAGGAACTTAATAACTGCATGAACAAAGAAGAATTAGATGACTCGATCTATCATTCGGCAATTCGTGGTTTGAATGCCATAGAATAGTTATAATATCCAAGTGAAAGAACTCGTGAGAGCTGCATCTTTTTTCATGTCCGCATTCTTCAAGTAAGCTCCTCTCTCTCTCTCTCTCTCTCTCGATCTCGATCTCGATCGTGATTACAGTCGCCTTGCTTCCATGGTGATGAAAGGATTCACAAACTTACATCGTCTGGGCTTCTTATTTGAATGTGACGATGTTCTAATGTCAACCTGATATCGGATTGATATCGATATGATTCAACGCATCTGGATCCAGATCCGCATCGCTCCCGAGGGCTTATCGGATCTGAAAGTGCGGGTACATGCCAAGACCCGGGCCCGATTCAGGGCTATCGGGCCGTTTATAAACGGTAGGCCCGTTTCTAGGTCGGTGATTCTCGAAAACTCGATCTAAAGTAGGCGGCACTCACGGTGGCGCGTTCATCTCCCGCTTGGGGGCGAACCACGTTGTCGATGCGCTCCTCTTGGCGGTGGGTGCTCTCCGACGGCGTCGATCCAAGAAGACCACGCAAACCCATTCTTGAAGAGGAGGCTTCAATGCTCTCGCGGTAACTTCTCTTCCTTCCTCTGTTCGAATCCGTTTGTCAGAGTAGCGGAATCACGAACATCGTTTGTGCAATTGGAGTCCCCGTGTCGAAATTATTCTAGATAAGGGCTCCAGCTTGATAGAGTTATGGAATGGTGTAGGATCTTCCCAGTGGCCACTGGCATAAGCAGAGCGCATGATGTTGTGTATCTTCTAGATTGCAATAGTTTGATTTCATGCTATTCTCCTTTTCTTCTATTGTAAAACATTAAGTTGCAACATGCAATTTATACTTGTAATCTTATGAAGGGGAACCAAATCCGACCCGATGTGTGATTTATCCACCTTAGTGACAGATCACTTTTATAGAACATGTATTTGTGGTTGTGTTGATTATGTTGTATCAGGTAAATCTTTCCTAGTCACCTACTTCTTCAATCTAGGTTGGTCACTATCTATGTGGTCTACATGCATGAAATTGGATCCTAATTATTTACTTCCGACATCTGAACTAAGATGCGTTCCTTCAGATATCATGGTAGAGGAGCGTAGTTCAGCTCCTCATTTTATAGGAGAATGATAATGTTTAATGCAGGTAAAGCAGCTATTCCAGTGCATAGGTTTATTCTTGTTCCTCTATGTTTTGCATGAGAAGACCAAGGATGGTACTTTTGTTATATAAACTTGTTCTTGTCTGAAGGACCCAGTCGATTTGTGTGGGTTTTTCTTCGTTGACATTAAGCTCTCCTTTGTTTCTTCATGTTTCAAATACAATACATGTCCAAATACATTAATAATTCTTCAGCTTTAGTGTCTCTTCTTGTTTAAAATGTCCTATTGGGGTATCATAATGCACACACAATTAAATCACAGCATCTTAACTGATGTGATTGTTTCCAGTAAAAATGGGTCAAGAAGAAAACGAGAGAGAGAGTAATATAAAAATTCGAAAGTTAGTCATATTTTTTTATATAAGCTTGACCTTGAATGAATTGTTACATTGATTCAGTTCATCCATCTTCGCTGTCAGATTGCATGTTATGTATCTTAATAGATTTCAAGAAGATATTCATTTAAGATTTTGTTATGATCTTGTCAGTCCTTATCTTTCCATTAAAAACCTTTCTGGGAGCTTGTTTGTTGTTTCTCTGTTATTAGGTTGGCATTATCATTGATGGCTTCCAAGCATGCTGACAAAGTTCAAATTTTTGGCTCCTTGTTGTCTATATGGGAATGGGAATATTTTATCATCACTTTCGTCTCATCCAATATTCGCTGTTACTATCCTCTCACTAAAACATCATTTGTCTTGTTTTTCCTCTTTTTACAGTCCCTCGGGTTTTACTGGAAACAGGAATATGATGCATGCCGATGAATCAAAGCATCGAGATTTAAATTAGGTTAATTTATTCCTTCTATTTGTAAATTTAATGGTTATTTCATGGTATGAGCATTTCTGCTTAAATCAGTTTCTTCATGCAGATGCTTGATCTTCCTACTTCATGCTTACGTTTGATCAATTTTTCATCCTCATCATGTTTATTTTAGTTTGATTTGAATGATGCTCAACCTCATGGACGTCCCATATAAGTTTTGGTACTATAAGTGATTCCGATAGACTTCTTCATAACAGTTATGTGCCCCAGAATTAGAACCGGCATCATTAGTTATTCTCAAGCGTGGGTTACATCGTCTACCTTTTAGGACTGTAAGTTCTGTTTCTTTAGCCGCTAATAGGATGAGGTTCCAGCAACTACAAGAGACTTCAAAGCACTCCACTTGTTTGGTAAGTATTGAAGGTCGATAATTAATTATTAGGAAATAGTTGTGAGCCACCTAATCATGATACATTTTTTTATGTTCAGAACAGACTCTTCGATAGACCGTAATGTTTGTGATAACATGGCATTTACCGACCAAAAGTGGCCAAATCATTCTGATGGTACAGTGATGAGTCGTGAATGCCTGGTAGGCTTCTTGTGTGATGATATAAAGCAGTCCATGTACATTGCAGAAGGGAGAGATTCCAAGCCTGTTTTTGACACTTGGATAGTCTTTAATTTGATAGCATCACTTGCTAGTCCATAGATATTGTTTGTTTTGTAGATTAACTAGGGTGCTCTTCTAAAGAAGCCTTAAACTATAGCAATCTTCTCTCTAAGTCAACAATTGCTGCTTTCAGTTCACTCGGTGCTCTTTTTGTTATCAGATAAAGCGAGTCCAACATCTTTGTATAATATCAGACCTCCGTTGATGGCATTGTATCTAATCCAACACACTGCTCGAGTGGGTATGCTTTTGCATGGGAAAGCAGTTATCCTCTTGATTCTTTATAGATGAGGAACAAAAAAATAAGCAACAAAGGTGACATGCAAAGTTTGTGTTAGTTGTATATTAATCTGCTCCTGTCGTATTACTTCATAGCATTACTTATTTGGCCTATGCCACCAACATTCTTAGCTAATGCACTGACTGTGGACTTTAGGTTTCCAAGGAGGTGGTGGACCTTTACATGAGCTAAAGCAGGGAGGGATGCTCACGTTTCCTCAAACAACAGGACTGCCGAGAGACCCGACTGTTTTTTTTAAGGTTCACGATTTTTTGTTGTCCGCTAATTTCCGAGAAGAGTTTTTGCTTCGTGGTTGATGTATTTGTGATCTACTGTGGACGGACATAATATTACCTTTTGGTTTCTGTCAGGCACCGTCCTTGCTTTGCTGATGCCAAACAGTATCGACATGTAGTATTGATCTCAGCAAGGAAAAGATCCTCCCAGCTGCAGGAAGGTCAGAATTAAACTTTGTGCATGTTGCAGTCAAGGCATCAGTTCATTGGTTCCTACTCACTTTTGAGAGAAGCAAAGGAGAAGAAATGTCTTCTCCTTCCCACTGCCTGCAGCCTGATCCATGCTGCAGCAGTCAGTCGCTTCCTTACCTGAGAGGAAGGTTAAATGTCTACACCATCAACATATTTAGCTGTAATTATGAACGCCGGGGGCCTTTTGTCTCTTGAATCATCCCGCTGCCAGGCCCTGTGCCTCTGATGCCTTTATCACAGTGGGGTCAAACAAGTAACCATCATGACGAGCAGAGAAGAAGATAACAGTTGCATTCATTCTACATTAAGTTATATTTATTAGGGATGTCAGGGCCCAAAACACTCTAGGTTTAATTACTTCACGCAGGAATATGCATCACTCTCTCTTTGCTCTCCTTTCTCCTCTCAGCATTGGTTTAATTAGTTTGCTGCATATGTGTTCTTTCAGCCAGGTTTCTGTGAACTTCTCACTGGGATCAACTGTTCACCACCATGATTAGGGCTGTCAGTTTCACTACCTCTGAGCAAATCGGAAGAGGAGGATGACCGACACAAAAGGCAACGACCTGTCAGCTCCTACAGATCCGGTACCAGATATAGGCAGTGGAACCGTGACCAACCCTAGGATTCTGTGTCAGATCAGCTACCAAACCTGCACCCTCACCCTTGCACGATGTGGTGTGGTAACACAAGCAGCACCCATTGCTTGGCCTGGCTAGCTAGCTACCACTGGGGCACTCGGAGTTCCAACCGGGGGAATGGTCTGCTTGGTTCCCAAAACCCTTGGGTGCTACTAAATCTCTCTCACGGGGGAGAGAGAGAGAGAGAGAGATGTAATTAGTGGTATGTGGTGCCTCCTTGCTTGCGAGGAAGCATTAATAAAATACACTAGTATTTTAGAGAAATTAAAAGTTTAAGCATGCCCAGTAGACCTTGGAAGAACTTTCTTTTCTTTGATTTTGATTGCCTTCCTTGAAATCTTGGTACAGATCAGATGATGCATCATATCATCTGGTTTAATTCGCATGTTGAAATGTTTGTTGAACTTGTTGACTGACAACCTTGAGAAGTCTGGCTTACTATGGATACAACTTCATCTCCTTCATCACCCTCCTCTCTTCGTTATTTTGCAGGTCTCCTCTCTTGGTCCTGTACCACCAGCCTTCACAGATTTCCTGTGCATATCGAGTGGAGGGCCCCTATGCTCCAACACCCAGGAAATCAAAGAAGGGTAAGCTAATCTTATCTTTCTCATAGGTTGTCTCACCGGAAGGCAAAGCATTGGTCATGTGGTAGGCCGCCGGTTCATTTGCTGTGACCTCAAAAGTTGTACCGGTGTAGACAGAGAGATCAAACCCACGAACCTGCATCGTGGGAGCTCCAATACGGAACCCTGCACAAGCTAACCCAGATCATTCATTCAGAACAAAGGTGATACAGTGACACGGGAATCCACCGTTCGGGAAGAGATCATAGCAGTACCATTGGGCACGGTGACGGAACCGAGGTAGAGGTCGGTGCAAGTGGAAGCAGTCTCCTCTCTGGTGGTGGTCGACTCACCACTGCATGCATTGTTGCAGGTGGTGGTGACCTCCTCCCACCTCGGGAGGGGCTGTGATGGGGGAGAGCGGAGGGAGGGACGCTTCCGCCTCCTGTAAGCACTGGACTGCTTCTCCCTCTGTTTCCTGGCCATGATCACATGCCAATGGTTCTTGACTGCATTGTCTGTCCGGCCAGGGAAGAGCCTGGCGATCAGTGCCCATCTGTTGCCGTAAAGCCTGTGCGCAGCCAGAAGCCTGTCTTCTTCTTCCTCGCTGAATGCCTTCCTGTTGATCCTTGGATCCAACTGGTTGAACCATCTCAGCCGGCAGCTCTTCCCTGCCCAATTCCAATTCCAATTCCAATTCCAGAGACAAGAAGAACCAAGTCAAAAAGAGGAAATCAGTTCCACACATCCACATTTCAATGGAAGGAAGAGAGGGTCAGTACCTGATCTTCCCACTAGCTTCTCGGCGATCATGTTCCAGTTTTGAGGGCCATATAGAGAGACGAGCTCCTTGAGCTTCGCGTCCTCAGCCGGCCTCCAGTGGCCCCTGACACACAGCTTTTGCTGCCGTTCGCTCTCGAAGGTGTTGCCATAGCCACCACCTTCCTCCATCGTGACTTGGTGGCTGCTGCTTCTGCCCCCATGTCTCTCATGCTCCCCTGCCAAATCATCGAGTCCCCAGCATTCCCTCTCTCCGGTGGGATAACCCATGACACCAGGAAATCACCAAGGCTGGAAACAAAAAGATGAGAGGAGGAGTCGACCCAGCTTTTAGAAGATGATGGAGAGTTCAGACACGATTCTTGAAGGACAACAAAAAGAGGAGCAGCCTCGGATGGAAGCAAACCACGTCTCTCTCTCTCTCTCTCTCTCTCTTTTTCTGTATCCTTGTTTGTGTCTACGGGCAGGTTCGGAACAGAACCGCTCGTGTGGGTGTGGGTGTGGGTTTGGGAGTCGGAGCTTCTCATCTCCCCGCCCCGCCCCCCGCGCAGCTTTATACGCGTGAGAGCAGCCCCTGTCGCACTCGGTAGTGACATCGCCATGCGTCCCCCACTGTTGTCGCTGCTTCACAGCCGCGGAAGACCACCAAAGGCGACAAAAAACAAAAAGCAAGGGGCGAACGGCACAGTAAGCAATCGGCCACCTCCACCGTCTACTCACGACTTGGATTTTTACTGGTGGTTGTCTGTACTACTCCGCCGCCTTTAAGCCTCTGCCCTCTGCCCTCTGCTGCACCACCCACATTCTTATCATTTCTTACGAGGATAAACACACTACCGGGTTCTTTTCAAAAAGCTTTATTTCAACCCGTTTTCTTCTCTTTTTTTCTTTTTGAACTAATCACCCGAAAACCCTCCTCCGGTTTCTTTCCCAAACAAAACAAAGCCCAATTCAACTCTCTCTTCTTCGACAAATCAAACCTCACGTTTATCCTTTCGTTTATTGTTGGGCATTACTGTTACCTGACAAATAAATAAATATTTATATTAATGAATCAAGCGTTAGTGGGGGTCCCACATATGTTGACAATAATTGTACCACCTGTTGACTCATATTCCTCCTTATCGTATGCCAACCATCATGCCTTCTTCATATGACGAGTAAAAATGCATCTAAATAAAATATGTTTAATATCATTAACACATATCATTTAAACATAAAATATGTTTAATAATTTGGATTATTCCAATTCATAGGTAAATTGAGAGATTATAAAAATAACAAGTGGTTGTCTTTTGGGGTGAGAAAGAGAGAGAGAGAGAGAACTATATTCATTTGTTATCGAAAACCTTGCCATCATCCATCGTTAATAATAATCAAAACAAATTTCAAATCATTCATTGCATGCAAAAAGAGACTGTCAAAATCCAGTATCATACAGAGGATAAGAAATCTTCCGAGAGCCACTAGAAACATATTTAAAATACATCAGTATGTTGTCTAGTTCATGCTTCCCACACTTTCCGTTTCTCTCTCTCTCTCTCTCTCTCTCTCTCTCTCTCTCTCTCTCTATCTATGTCTCTCTCTCTCTCTCTCTTTCTCATTTGCCTTTCCAGAGTCCAAATTGACTGCTGACCAAAACTTCATACGTTGTCAAGAACATATCTTTTGGCTACGATTATGGGAAAGAAAACCTTGCAACTCATCTCCACCGCACCACTCGTGATGCCAATTCAATTTGATCGGCATGGCAAATACATTCTCCCGATGCTGTTATTTCAATCCCTTCACTTGTCGCACAACTTCTTCTTGACCGATACAAGAAAACACAACAATCATCCGTCACCATCGGCCACACATGAACAAGTCATTGACTTTCCTTGCATGTCTCCTTCTCGCTCATTTAGTTCGTGTAGCGTCGTAGGACATGGGTGTTTGAGTGTTTGATGGTGCATCTAAACCACCATGAATTTGTCTCCAACTATCAAATTGTGATACTTCCACCTCGATGTCTGTCCTTCCATGTCAACTTCCCTCCCTCCTTCCTTTTGTTCCTATTACCACCAAGAAATTATATTTTCTTCACCTTTAATTGGTCCCACTGCCAGCTTAATTCAAAATATTGTCATTCTAAATGTGAAGAATGTTAGTAAGGTGTGTAACAAGACAAGATTAGGTAAACGAAGCAGACGTCTATTATCGACTCCACCCTATGGCTACTTGACATATTTTGCATTTCAATTATGTCTAACATGGTTTTGTCCTTTTGACAAGTTTCTATATGTGTCTAAGAGGATTTTATTAGCTCTCATGAGGTCATGATTCTCTAACTTCAAATCGATGTGACAGAAAAATAGTATGTATGGTCTACTAATTGATCTTTTCTTGTGTGTGTGTGTGTGTTACTAATATAGATAATTCGGCTAATCAAGTGATTAGAGAGAAGACGATATATACTAATCAGTGACATTAAGTTAATATCTCTCTTTTTCAATGGTAGTGATCTTTTTTTTCTTTTACATTAATTAATTTTCTAAATAACAGAGGGACCTCATTTAAGGTATATATAATTTTAAGACTAAAAATAAGGATCAAAATGCCTCATTTGAGTGTGGTCAACCACATACAATAATGTTCTAATTATATGTGGTAAGTCTCATGAACTTATTTTGTTGAGTTCTATGAATAGATCTGTAAGCAAATTAAGAATATTATTATTATTATTGATAAAAATTTCATTCAAATCCAAATTTCAGCCTCATTAACCATCTGATTACTTTACTTGAATGCCTGTTTTCTTAATCAAACATGAATATGGGATAGATTAGTCTATATGTAATCATATTTCTTTCATTCAATAAATTTCATCCCCCATATATTTTTCTGTATTCTAATAATTTAGGATGCATATGTGGCAATGGATGTGATCACCTCTTTTGACTCAGGTCCATAGCTGCATGTGGCAGGGAAGACAGCACAGTTGCCTTGTTCCCCTTCTTCCCTTCTCTCTCTCTCTCTCTCTCTCTTTGATCTTTGATCTTTTGTGAGTTTGATTGACCATTTATTAACTCATAAAAAAAATCTGTTTTTTTCGATTGCCAAGAATTTGCTGAAGTAGCATGTTATGCCCTATTGCTTAGCTTATGCTTATGTAACATGGGAAGTCTCAAGGATTCTCCTATGGCAATTAGTTGAGGACTGTGACATGCATGCAAGGCAGCCATTGTTGAAGCAGTGCAACTCTACATTCATCTCCTCTCTCTCTCTTCTCAACCCATCACACCACCATTCAAGACAAACCCAAAGAAGAACAGACCATTAAACCCACTCTCTTTGATTTATTAGCTTCAGTATCTTTGAAACAAGGATACCATATGACCCCATTTCAACACATTTCTTCCTTCCAAGGACACATTTCTTCCTTCCAAGGTGTCCTTCAATTCTCTCTCTCTCTCTCTCTCTCTCTCTCTCTCTCTCTCTCTCCCCCTCAACAACTACGTCGTGAGTGCATGCCAGAACCTGAAAACATGAAGATAAAATGTGCAGGAACCAGTGCATGCAGATGAGAGAGACACATAGAGGATAGATGAGCTCCTATATGATCTAGTGCTCTCTCTCTCTCTCTCTCTCTCTCTCTCACACACACACACACACGCTTCTTCGAAGCTGAACTTCCAAATCCTCCACTGCAACAGACAAAGTAAGCCACCAACTTTGAACTCAACCGAGCAAAGTCCACATCCTAAGAAGACGCCTAGAGAAAGCAGGACTTAATTCCGATTCCCCCACGGCATCCCGCTCTTCCTCACTTAGCTTTCGGCCTAACGCGTCTTCGCGTTTACCTACTGCAACATGATGTATAATGTTGGGGTCCTCCATTCCTACTCAAATCTTCCCTGCATCCTTCATCGTGTAGAGTCCATGAGATGTAGATGTTTGTGATGAGACAAGGTGAGATTTCCCAGTCGTTGTCGAGCCACGTCTGCATTCATCTCCTCTCTCTCTCTCTCTCTCTCTCTTACTCTTATGTCAGACCTTCAAACCTCCAACTCAAACAAAAAGATCACTGGAGAACCAAGGAAGAAGAGATCATGCATGCAAGCTACTCCCTTTGGATTATTAGCTTCGTTAAATGTATCTGGAAACAATGCACAGCCCATCCTTATCATTTTCCACACACGCTCTCTTCTTCCGTTCCCTTTCATCAATCATGCTTCACTTTGTCTCGTGAGGCATCCTCCTTTTCTCTCTCTCTCTCTCTCTTTCTTTTGTCCACAAGTAGGAGTTGTTGGAGACTGTAATCATCTGCATGGCAAGCAACAACCCTTCTTTTCCCGTCAAACAGCCTGTGGCCGATAGTCTTTTAGGTTCGGGAGACACGGATCCCCATATCTACCTACTTCATCCTGACTTGTCATGTCGGATCTTCCCATCCTCCTCCTCATTCTCTAATAAAATATTTCGATATATTTAGATTATATCGGTAGGATGATCACTTGGAGAATTCAGTCAATGAATTCGGTCCGATAGTGCTCTCTGTTAAGAATGCTAATTAGATTGAGGTCGTGATAAATATTAACATTATGCATGTCCTTTAACGAACCGAGTAATGACTGACTTATCGAATAAGCTTTTTGATTAGCAATACGTAATCGATCCCATGGAGTCGGATTGATGTCTTTGTTGACATTATTACGTTGTCAACCTTATAGGGTCGACCATCTCCTTATGATGCATCGGTTGAATGGAATCAAGTGTATCGGACTCGATATGATGATAATATCGATGATCGTGCACGTGTCATATCAAACTTATCACTTATATTTTAGTGATTTGTCTCTTTATATAATTATATAAAGATGAGTGATCATTTTTTGTCGATTGATCATTGGTGTGGCTCATAGACTAAGGAAGACCCGATGGGCTTATGAGTTATTGGTTTCTATACTCATAAATCAATGTAGAACTAAATGACCTCATCAGTGCTCCCTCCCGTAGGGGAGACAAGAGCTCACATGACGCGAAATGATAAAATCATGCATGTATGTCAGTCACCAAAAGCGGACAATTCCTCGTAAACCTACGAGCCGCACTAATGGCCAACCGACCAAATAGTCCTTTATTAGATTGGTATTAGAAGAAGGGACCAAGGCCTGCACCTTGGTCGAGCAAACTTGTGCACCTCGACTATGAGCCCTTTGCTCCTCTATGGGAGAGAGTACCGATAAGATCAGTAAGTGGTTGAAGAGTATAGGAATTAAAGGCACATAAGTCTGCTGGATCTTCCTTGCTCTTAGTCGTATATTTTGGAGCTCACATGTTCCGAAAAGATAAAATCGTACTTAAAAAAATGATTAGACATAAACAAAAATAGAAATGAATCATCATTGCCATAAACTAGAGATCACAAACTCAACATCAACATATGAGAGACTTGCCTAATAAACGAAAATTGAGAGATAATTAAAAATAATAATAGCAGGTAAAAACTGACCACAATAATTGACCGATGGGACCCAAAGCGAAGACTTAGTCGTAGCACTAACCGAGTCGTTCGGATGGATCCCATGAGATGCGGATACTAGTGATGAGACCTGTCGATCGGGTTCGATTCTGTATCTTTGTCAAAACAGCGACCAGGGTTTTCTCCTATACCATCCTAGAAACTGACGTGGTCGGGACAAATGGAGCCCGTACGAGAAGAGAGATCGAGTTTCCTGCTGCGGTTGAGACAGCCGATCTCCACACCCTTTCCCCTACCTTCAAAGAACGTGCCGATGAACAGATGCGCCAAAAATCGTGACAGAAGTGACGATCCCATGATTCACGTACCGTGAAATCTTTCTAATAGGTAGGGTTAGGTTCGATGGATCTTTCTTTGTTGGATTACAGCCGTGATCGACGTGTTAGATTTATGGCAACATCAAATTAGATTCAATCAAATCATCCATCCAACGATCTAATGACACCAAATCAAGATTGAGTTTGGATTCACGTACGGGCAACAGCGGGAAATCAAAACCTCAACTGTCCCTACTTTGGGCCCTTATTGGGCTTTTAATAGACAAAGAGCCCAAACATAGTTATATAGTCCAATAAATTTTTATCTAAAATATGCCATTATCTATATAGATTTGGTCATAACAATGTGAAACAGATGTAACTTAAAATTCATATTAATTAGTATAAAAAAGAACATCAAAATTTGATAAATTGTTGATGATGTAGAATGAGTGAAATCTAAATTAAAAAAAAAAAAAGATTACAAAAAGGAAAAAATAGAAAAAGAAGAAGAAGAAGAAGAAGAAGCAATGAACTATCTAAAAGAAAGGACTTGAATTAGTTTTTCAAGCATAATAAGGGTTTCCATCATAGCATATATGAACACATAATTAATTTATGATGTCATATGTATATATAAAGCTTGAATTGGACCAAAAGTTGAAGTTGGAAATGCTAGCTGTCTAATGCCTACAGGTATATCTATATGAGGAAGAAAGGAACACACACACACATATATATATATATATATATATATATATATATATATATATATATATAACTCTTATAAAGAGTATTTTTAGATTAGCCAGTGGAAGAATCTATCTGCCAGCTCAAAAGTCAAGGTGGACAAATGAGCTTATACTAAAAAGATGAGCTTACTTTACATACTAGAAAAATTCTGAACCAATTAATTTATTACTGTGTTATATAGATACATATATATACTTTATAGCATCGACGAAATCTTAAGTTTTATTTTTGTTGATATGTCTAAATATAATTCATATTCCACACCCTTTGAGCTTTGTATTTGTTACTTTACTTTTAACATACGATTTAGGTCATGATGGAAAAGTGACTTAAGTTGCATGCATCATCCGAAGGGAGGGGAGGCGTCCAAACTTTGATGACTTAAGTGACTTAGGGATTTTATTTATTTTACGTAAGCCGTATACTATCCTTAAGTGTCCGTCCAAAGGATTCACTTCCTTATAATCTTATATAGTCTCTTAAAGATTTATAAAAGTCAAAAAAACACCTAAATACATTACATCTTTTTTACTTTACTACATATTTAATTATACTTTACCTATAACACACCTTTGACTTCAAATTGGTTTCGCCCGATTGCTACTTAATAGTCAAATATCGATCCACCAATGTTGTTTTAACTTGTGAGCGACTTTAACTCTGGTATAGAGTTGATCGAGTTGTGCTAATCTTCGTCAGTACCTATGATTTTTTTCTAGATAAGAAAAAAGATTGTGTAAGTCTTTCGAACATTTTTACACCGACTAAACTAAATAGATGTCTGTTTGAACTTTAACGAGCATTGTAATATATAATTTAAAGTTTTACACCTTTATCCTAGTAAAATTCACCCATCGATTGCTCTTTTATTTAGTTAATTTCTTTAAATAGGTTTTGCATCATCTATGTTATCAACTATTATTTCATTAAAAAATAAAATAAAAACTACCATCGGTAGAACTGATCACTGTTCATGAGCATTTTACAACTATTATCCGTCACGAAGTAATTTTTGAAGGGTGTTCGAAAATATGTAAAGCTCATAGATAGGGTAATTAAGATAAATAAGGTTTATGATCCCACCCAATCTCAAGTTGAGAACCCCAAGCTTACTTAACTTACTCGTCTGCTTGAGGATTATATTTCATATATCAAATTGGTTATTGATCTTTCTCTTGTTATTATTGAACTTCTAGAATACAAGAAGTATTGTTCAAAAAGAGTAAATTTTCAAGTAGATTAGAGCAAATCTCTTATAGATATAGTCATCCATAAGGGACTGTATATTATCGAGCATCATCACATCGATTTAAAATATATCACTTTTAATTATTTTGATAAGAAGTTATTTGACAGTGATATTGTGAAGTCCCTTACCCACTGTAATATTTGTCACTGAATTCTTCACTTTTTTTTTTTTTTTTTTGGCCTTTACGATCATATGCTCTTCTCCCACAAAAGCATATCTCTTTTAATAAAAATATATTCTTATTTAAGTATTATTATTCCTAAACCAATAACCCAATTGTTATTAAAATTTGTTTCCCCTATATTAAGTTATCTCTTGTATGATGACTTACATATATCGTTTTCTAGAATGATTAACTATTTAATAAAAAAAAATTATTTAAAATCTTTTTTTAATAAATTGGTTTCAATTGAAGTTTAAGTCAATTTATATCAATTCTAATTTTTTTTATTTGCCTTACAATATGTTAGTGCAATGGAGAAAATATTATAAATCTATTCAAAATATTATAACTTATAATTTCTTATAATCAATATATAAGGTATGGGCTAATTATATATTCTCTCATATAATACTTTTAGTGTCTTGGTCTCTATACTTTAAAAAGTTGTATTGACATCCCTATAATTACGAGAGTGAAACATATATGTTCATGTACCTTAATAACGTTAGTTTTATCGATGGAAACATAAAAATAAAAGATAAAAATATAATTTTAATATTTGGTGGAGGACGATGATGTCTATGTAGTTGCATTGGCTACTTCAAATGATGATAAGATTTGGTCTCATCGTGATGCCACTTGCCCTCACGTGGAGTGTGCTATCGACCTCATCACTATCCTCCTCGTGTTGGCTGTCGTGGCGTCTACAGTGAAGATGATGGTTGTCATGATGTCTACGGTAAAGATGGTGGCCGCCGTGGCATCTATGACATAATGTTTTGCATATTTGTCGTGGACATCATGGTTCGCCTCTCTCGAATTGGGTCGTTGGGTTTCCTTAGCATAGCCAAGACAACATCTAATGCATTTGCGATAACATCGATGCAGTTGTCGAGCGACGTCGCTCGACAAGAGGTGTTGTCGGAACTGATGTGACAACGTGGCGGGGACAAGCAACAGGAGCTTCGTGTCGAGGTTGAGATCTGCCCAATGGGTCAGTAGTAAGGTGACCACCACCATATGTGTCGATGCAGATACAAAGCGGCGCAGGACGAGCAACGACGAGTTATGTGGCGTGCTCCTCATGGAAGCAGTGGCGTTGCGGTGATAGCAGATCTTATCGTTGGAGGCGATCAAGTAACTATGTCGACATCGACATCATTGTCTTTCATCATCGAATATTAAAATTATCTTATTACTTTTTTTTATTATTGTGTTTCCGTCAAGGATGAAACTAAATAGATTTAGAAATTATACTTTTATAATTAGAGAGGTTAAAGATAACTAATTATGATAGTTTAGAAATTATGATAAACGTTAGATTTTTTTTTTTAAATATGAAAAAATATCTCTATAAAAAGCCCGATAAAAGAGATATTTTCCGAAAATTCGTGCTTTCTTTGTTAACGAGGATTAATTCGAACATAAATCATAGGATTAATTCGAACAATATATTTCGAATATTAATTATTATTCCCAACTCGAGCCAATAATTAATGCTCGTCACGTCTGTAGATTAATCCCACCCAAACTCCTCAACTCCCAAGGATACGCGACCTGTTGACCCCATTGGATCACCAACGCAAGCAACCCATCTTTGTTACCTCTTCGCCCTTCTTCCTCTTCCCCTTCCCCTTCTCCCTCGTCCCTTTCCCCAAATCCTTGAGCGATGATCCCAATCCAACCTCTCTAGCACCCAAATCCCCCCTCTCGAACAACGCAAGGCACACAGAGCAGAGAGCAGAGAGCAGAGAGAGGGAATGGCCGATGGGGAGCGGACTGCCTTTGGCGATCTCCTCAGACCCATCGCCGACCCGCCCGTCCGCCCCGACCTGATCTCCCTCTCTGCCTCCGCAACCGCCGCCGCATCCGCCGCCGTAGACCCTCCGCATGGATCCCGCGCGGAGGCCGACCGGCTCGGTGCCTCCCTGAAGGAGCTCGCCGACGCCGACGCCCGCATCGTGTTTGTCGGCGACCCCGGCCTCACTGACCCCCGCCTCGCCCTCCCCGGTAACGCCGTCCGCACCGCCAAGTACTCCTTTCTCACTTTCATCCCCCGTAACCTCTTTGAGCAGTTCCGCCGCCTCGCCTACGTCTACTTTCTCGCCATCGCTGTCCTCAACCAGCTACCTCAGCTCGCGGTGTTCGGCCGCGGCGCCTCCGTCCTCCCTCTTGCGTTCGTCCTCCTTGTCACTGCCGTCAAGGACGCCTACGAGGACTGGCGCCGCCACCGCTCCGACCGCGTCGAGAACGGCCGCGCCGCCGCCGTCCTCGACCCCGCCGGCTCTGGCCAGTTCCGGTCACGCCGCTGGAAGGACCTCCGCGTCGGCGAGGTCATCAAGGTGCTCGCTGACGAGTCCATCCCCTGCGACATGGTACTCCTTGCCACCAGTGACCCCACCGGCGTTGCCTATGTCCAGACCATCAACCTCGACGGCGAGTCCAACCTCAAGACCCGCTACGCCAAGCAGGAGACCATGTCTCGTCTCCCCAACATTACAGCCGGCAGCATCACCACACTCATCCGCTGCGAGACCCCAAACCGCAACATTTACGGGTTCCACGCCAATCTGGAGGTCGACGGGAAGAGGGTCTCCCTTGGGGCGTCCAACATCATCCTCCGTGGCTGCGAGCTCAAGAACACAGCGTGGGCAATTGGTGTTGCCGTCTACACCGGGACCGAGACCAAGGTCATGCTCAACAGCTCAGGGGCGACCTCCAAGAGGAGCCGACTGGAGACCCACATGAACAGGGAGACGCTGCTGCTGTCCGCAATCCTGATCACCCTTTGCTCGGCGGTGTCCATCTGTAACGGGATCTGGCTGGCGATTCACAGGGACGAGCTGGAGCTCTCACAGTACTTCAGGAAGCGGGACTACTCTGGTGGTGACGAGAAGTACTACAATTACTATGGGATTGCCATGCAGGTGTTCTTCATTTTCCTCATGGCGGTTATCGTGTTCCAGATCATGATTCCTATTTCCCTCTACATCTCGATGGAGCTAGTTAGGCTTGGTCAGGCATACTTCATGATTCGGGACAAGAATTTGTACGATGAGAGCTCGAACTCGAGGTTCCAGTGTAGGGCTTTGAATATCAACGAGGATCTTGGGCAAATAAGGTATGTGTTCTCTGACAAGACGGGAACTTTGACGGAGAACAAGATGGTGTTCCAATGTGCAAGCATTCGTGGAATTGATTACAGTGAAGGGAAAGATCCATCCCCAAATGGCAGCGATGTGTATTATGTCGTAGGTAGAGTTGAGTTTACTGCATTTCTCTTATAATGGTTTGGTAGTTGACGTACATGCTGAATTTTATTTGTTCTTGTATTGAACTACATAATAGTTGGCGACCAGTTTTGGAGGCCAAAGATGCTAGTTAAGACAGATCCTAAGCTGGTGAGGCTTTTGAGAAGTGAAGGTGAGACACAGGAAGGGAAGCATGCTCGTGATTTCTTCCTTGCTCTGGCCGCTTGCAATACTATTGTGCCTCTTATTGTTGGGACTCCAGATCCTAAACAGAAGTTAATTGATTATCAGGGTGAGTCTCCCGATGAACAGGCATTGGTTTATGCTGCTGCAGCTTATGGGTATGTGCTTATAGAACGGACCTCTGGGCACATAGTCATTGACGTTCTTGGGGATAGACAAAGGTGGAGTTCTCTTCTTTGCTTGCCTGATTAAAATGATAGTCCTTGTTATTTAGTTTGTACATGACACAATGATATAAATGGTTGCAGTATTCATTCCCCATTAATCGGATTGGGAATTTTGGGTGGTAGATGTCGTCAAGTTAGAGGCTATTTTATTTTCTTATGATCCGCAGATCTTTCTTCCACTTATATTCATTAAGAATCTCTAAACGATGTGGACATATCCATCAACCATAGATAGTTACTGCAATCATGATTGCTAATGCTTCTGTCAGATAAAAATAAAGATTAGAAGAGCTAAATATCCATATATTTGTCGTATCACTGGCAGAGGTGACTGCGTGTTATGCATGCTAGGGTGTGCTATACCACGCCAATGCAGCACCTCACATGGCATTGTGAAATGTTACCTTACATAGGCCTTAGACATGACATTGCTTGTGCCAGAAAGTGACATCACACCAACAAGTGCTGAATTCTAATAGGGGTTTTGCTTTTCAGACACAGGATTTTTGGCCTTTTTGATGACACTCTTATTGTCTATGTTATTGCTTGCAATTGTTATCATTGACATTAGCTGCATCAGGGTTTATTACTTGTTGCATGAGCACTTGTTATCAGGTGTTCTAATAATAATGTTTGTGATAGTTGCCTTTAGGTGATTTTATCCTAATGCATATGTTGTATGCCAATTGAGTATTTGGTTTATCAATGGAATGACAAGTTTCCTTTTGTTACTCATAATTGCTAATGGTATTTGTGCTGATTTTAGTTAATCACAATATACCAGTTAGTAGAGTGGGTTTCATGCTTGCTGAAAATCTGCTGGGTTTAGCAGGATAGTCAACTTTGCTGGTCCTAGTGCTTGCTACTTCATTATCTTTAAACCTTTAATTACCAGTAACTCATATATGTGGTAGAAACATATTCATTTGTACTCATGGAATTTGCAGGTTCAATGTTTTGGGCCTTCATGAATTTGATAGTGACCGGAAGAGAATGTCAGTAATTATCGGTTGCCCTGATAGGACAGTAAGACTATTTGTGAAAGGTGCAGACAGTTCAATGTTTGGAGTTCTGGAAAAATCTGTAGATTTGGATATCATTCGTGCAACGGAGACTAATCTTCATGCCTATTCATCAGTGGGTTTGAGGACACTGGTTGTTGGAATGCGGGAGTTGAGTAGAAATGATTTTGAGGAATGGCACTCTGACTATGAGAATGCAAGTACAGCATTGTATGGCAGGGGAAACTTACTACGAGCAGTTGCATCTAGGGTTGAGAACAACCTCCAAATATTGGGAGCCTCTGGGATTGAAGATAAGCTACAGCAAGGCGTACCAGAAGCCATAGAATCCCTGAGGCAAGCAGGCATCAGAGTGTGGGTTTTGACAGGGGACAAGCAAGAAACTGCAATTTCCATTGGCTATTCTTGTAAGCTGCTAACAAGTGAAATGACTCATATTGTGATAAACAGCAATTCTGAAGCATCATGTAGAAAAAGTTTAGAAGATGCAATTGCCATATCTAGCAAATTTGTCGCAATATCTTCTAGGGCTCAAAATACTATTATAGCTACTGGATCTGCCAGGGTTCCTCTGGCTTTGATCATTGATGGTACGAGCCTTGTGCACATTCTGGAGACGGAACTAGAAGAAAAGGTATGTTTTCATGGATGCGGTTAACGTGTAGTTGGCAATATTTGGTTCCTTTTGCTTAAGAACTCATGCTATCCTACTCTTACTTGCTTGGCTGTGCAGCTTTTCAAAATAGCAACGGTTTGTGATGTCGTATTGTGCTGCCGTGTTGCTCCATTGCAAAAGGCTGGAGTAGTTGCTCTTATAAAAAAGAGAACAGAGGATATGACCTTAGCCATTGGAGATGGTAAACATTTCTAAATTTGACTTGTTGATTCTGCCTTTTCTGTATTTTATTGATAATGTGCTGGACCATAATAAGTATCAGTTTTTTCATCATGAACTGAACTGTATAAGAATATGCATTCAGGTGCAAATGATGTATCAATGATCCAAATGGCTGATGTTGGGATTGGCATAAGTGGTCAAGAGGGAAGGCAAGCAGTTATGGCCTCAGATTTTTCCATGGGACAGTTCAGATTCTTAGTGCCCCTTTTATTGGTTCATGGCCATTGGAATTACCAAAGAATAGCCTATATGATCTTATACAACTTCTACAGGAATGCTGTGTTTGTCTTCATAATGTTCTGGTAAGCATTCTCCTTGGCACTAAACAAAAAGAGAAGTGTCTTTGAAGTTTTTATTTGCACTTTTTTTGACCACATATGACCCTGAAACACTTGCATTTAGATTGGTTTTACTCAAACTTGAAGTTTCTATGGTAATTATTTTTCCCTTTTAGAATTTCATGTAGCATTTAATTTATTATTTCTTTGTCGTCCTAGTACATGCTTCCTCTAGCAGGTCACTGAGAAATCATTGATTGGACTCTGGAAGTCATGAAAAACAATAAAAAAGATTTATTTTCTTTTATGATGTCCATCTGTATCTGTTACCAGTTTTCTACTGCTTGATGCAACCTAGTTTAGAATTTCTTACTATTCACAGGAAACATAATTTGAATTTTGTGTATCATCAAGTGCCTTTTTTGAAGTGATGTTTTTCACTTAAAGCGAGCTGATTGTATATCTGTATGATGAATGATATGTAAACTAAATAGTAATTGGTGTAATTGTCGCATGTTGGTGAAGCCTTAAGTGAATCTTGTGATAAATCTCTAATTTTGGCATATGGGAAACATGAAAGTAAGTATTTTAGATTTTCTGGTCTTTTAGTCTAATTAATTTACATGCAGTTGGAGATAGTAAGAGGTTGGTAGTTTCCTTTTAGATCAATGTGACATTTAATCAGGAAGGTGTTTGCAAAATAACTTAGCAACTATTAAGGAACAATGAGATAAACAAGTTCATCCATTGACAAACTTACAGGAGATAAAGTATTGGGTTTTGGTGATTACCTGGCCAGGTAAATTGAAGAGACTTTGATTTGTACTGAGATATCATCCTTTGTTGCTTGATCATCAAATGTTTGCTGGAAATAATTATTGGTGAAAGTTTTGTCATATAGAACCGGTTTTACGCTGGTCCAAGAGAAACCAGGTTTTTTATTATCCAAGAGAAATGAAAGTTGATCTGTCTAGTGAAAATCATATGGAACAGCTGCTTGTTGTGATGAACTGGACTAGAGAGTCTCTAACTTATTTTGGCTCTAGTCAAGTAAACCATTATTACCCTTTCTAAAGAATGTTCTATTGCCACAAATATATTGTTTTATGTGTCGGTACAATGTTGAGTCTGTGGTATGCACCTAATTAAATATTTAGGTCGTTGTGTAGAGCAGACAATTAAAGTATCATGGCTTTGGGACATGAAAATAAAAAGAGGTTTTACATTCATTCTTTTTTGCTGTATTTATCTTCATTGTTTGTGTCATCTCTTCTACTACAAATTTTTTATTCCCTTTTCATTTGTTCTCACCATGCATGCTCCTTACTCAGTCCCAGTGATGAGCTGGGATTGTAATATACTCTTGAGATTCTTTTGCACAGTACATGTCAGACCGAACTCCATGTGAAGATTTTGGTCCACAGCAGGGTTCCTCTATAAGGTCTGCATGAATTTTGTCTTCTTATTAACGATATATAAGTATTCGGGGTCTAAGATCTCAATTGAGATGGCCAATAATGTAAAATTGACTGATAGAATGTGATCTGAAATTCTATATGTTAAATTGTGGTCCACCTCTCATTTTCTCACAAGTACTTTCTTTATGAGTATTTCTATCCCTTGTTCTTAGAAAATCTAAATCTTGTGTCTTTATGCAGGTATGTACTGTATACGGCTTATACCTTGACAACTGCAATCACTGAATGGAGCAGTGTATTGTATTCTGTCCTCTATACTGCTCTACCTACAGTAGTAGTTGGAATTCTTGACAAGGATCTTAGCAGGAGAACACTGCTAAAGTACCCAAAGCTGTATGGAACTGGACAGAGAGAGGAAAGATACAACCTGAAGTTGTTTATCCTTACAATGATGGATGCAATTTGGCAAAGCCTTGTTGTTTTCTTCATCCCTTACCTGGCATACAGAGACACCACCGTTGATGGATCCAGCTTAGGAGATTTGTGGACTCTTGCAGTGGTCACTCTAGTAAACATTCACTTGGCCATGGATGTGTTCCGCTGGAACTGGATCACTCATTTATCTATCTGGGGTTCCATAGCTGTAGCTGTGATGTGTGTCATCTTGATTGACTCCATATGGTCCTTACCTGGTTACTGGTAATCCTCTTTTACATGCATGCCAGACCATATTTTTGTCCTTTTATTTGTGGGTCCTGTTCGGCTGCCACTTTGTGGCAGTATTAGCCTTCTAAGCTGTTATAGGTCAGAATTTAACAATAACAAATTCAATGTCACCATTAGATTCAATGTACCAGAAGATTATCCATAGCAAGCACTACCATGTGCACCTAATGACGATTAAGTTGCTTCTGTGATTACTTGAACAAATTTGCTGACACAATTTTTTTTATGTCAGGGCCATCTATCATATAATGAAGACTGGATTGTTTTGGTTATGCTTGCTCGGCATCTTTGCAGCAGGAATGATTCCCCGGTTCACAATGAAGGCTTTGACTGAGTACTTCATGCCTAATGATATTCAAATTTCTAGAGAACTAGAAAAGTTTGGTAATTTTAATGATTTCACTGGTACGGAAATTTCTATGAGCACATTCTCAGAAACCCACCCAGGGTTTATACGGTGATGTTTTGTTCTTCAAAATTTTCTTTTTCTTCTTATTTTTGTTTGTATATTAGTGTATTCTTTCTGCTGCTGGTCAGTGTTTCTTGCTGGCTGCAAGCTGGTCACATACCCAAAGTGATATATATCTTTGTCATGTGTGTATTTGTTTAACAGTTTCTTTTTTTTTTTTTTAAAGAAATGAGAATTAGGATCATATCACAAACTGGATATAAACATTCCAATTGCTTCTCTACTACCTGTGGTGCATTCTGATTCATGAAGTTGCTTCTCGTCGCAAGCTTGTCTAGCTGCAGTGAGTTGATTGTGTAATCCGGTTGCACCGAGCTGAGTCTTGTGCTCAAGCATTGTTTTATCTGTTTCTTTTCATGATGATTTGGGTGGAGAGACTCTGTATAACATGTAATTGCCGGTCGAACCCTGGAACTCTGTCCAAAAAGGGTGAAAGCCTACTTCCAGTTAATCTTCAGAAAAGGTAAAAGAAGCTATCCTCTCCTACTTGAGTTGGCAAATTATATTTGCAATCATCTAGTAGAGTTGTGATTGTATAGATAGAAACATTTGGTCTCCAGGGTTAGATGTGAGAATAGGCCTCTAGTGCTAATGAGGGGCATTTGAGCATGTTTGATCACATGCGGTCGATGGCTTGTTATGCATGCAGTTTTAGTCCATTGTGTTTCCATTTACTTCCAGGAGGTGATTACTGTTGGAATTATGCATCATGGTGATGAGTGAACAACATGTTCATATCTTGTGGTATGAGTGATTAATCATGTCACATTCTTCTTCATTTCTTCAATCTAACCTCTCATTTTCCCCTCATCCTAGAATCCTTAAAACATCCTAACTCAAGAATACATCTATATCTGTGATTTGATCGTCATGTGTAATACTTTTGATCAATGTGCAACAGCTGGCAATGAGCATGAGAAAGAGAGAGAGAGAGAGAGAGAGAGAGAGAGAGAGAGAGAGAGAGAGAGAAGAAAGGCATGTAACAATCAGGCCATTGTCTTGGTGATAGCAGAAAGATCTAACATCAGCATATAGATCCTGTTTTAATGTGGATAGATTTGTTGTGTTTTCAATATTTCTAGTCCAAAACATTCCAATTTGTTATCACCATCAGTAATCTATAATCATAATAAAGATATATCACATTACGTTAAGACTTTTACCAGTGTCGGATCTACACTTGGAAGGAACATAGAGATTATTCTCGTGATTGGAATCTTCATCTGATTACAACACGTGACAGATAGAGAAGAATGTAGTGAAAAGTAATCAGAATTTAATGTTCTTGTGGAGATCTGATGCACACCTTCCATTTGGTTCCCATGATGAAAAGCTAGTAGTGCTTTCTGATTCACCATGCACACTGCAAACATACTTGAAAGTTTCTTCTGACTCGTGCAAGAGACATCAAAGCTGCATGGAAAGAGACTTTATGCGCCGCTACAACAAAGTTGGACTAAAAGCACCGAGTTTGGTCGATTGTTGACGTACGTGTAAACGTAGCTTCAATTCCTGTCTTTTCCTTCCACTGCATGCCTGGCATGTGAATCGAATGATGACTTGGTTCTTCCTTCCATCCCCAACACGCCGCATTAAACCCTTATTTCTTCTGCTAATGGAGTACTTGACCTGCAGCTTCTTCTCCTTTGTGTTGGCAACTCTGGATGTTGTGGTCGAATGCCAAAACAGAGTGGTTTTCATTTGTCTATGCAGCATCTCAAACACTAAAATTAGGGTTTAGGAAGCAAATACATGCGCGCGCACACGCACAGAGAGAGAGAGAGACAGAGAGAATGTAGCACGTTGGTGTGGTGTTGGAGTGAGTTCCCCACTGCCATGCCATGAGACCACGAGAGTCACGTCTGTCATGCAAAAGAGGCAACACAGCACTGGCCTCGGAAACATGTCCAGGATTCAGCAGCTACCTGCGTCGGCATGGTGGAAACACGCCTGCCCCCATTTCCCAAACCCTACGAGCCAAAAGCTAGTGGCAAATCCATCGTCTCCCAGTCAAAGGAGTCGGGCATTCGATCGACACGGCATCCTTTCTCGGATGCATCCATTCGATCCGTAAAGGAGGGGTAGACGTAACCCACACACTCATTCCATGTTCTTCGTTGACAGGATATGACTGCGAGATGATGTCTATGTGGTCTGTAGCTTTGACACGATGCGACTTTCCTGCACCCAACAACATCTTCCATCACATCCCCCACACCTCCATTATGTTTGTGGCGTGACATTCATTTCCCTGTGCAGGAAATCTTGCAAGGAGGAGATCGAGTAGTGGTCGAGAGACACCGAGCGAGAACCCTCGGTTTGGCTTTTGGGAAACATGCTTTGAGAAAGGAAGGGTTTGGGTTTTAGAGAAGAGTGCACTGTGGAACATGGCAACCGAGCTTAGCCTCCGTTGGCCCCATTCGCACTTAGACTGCCTTATTCCCGGAGAAAAAGAAAGACTAAAGGAAACATGACTCCTTATCATTGCGGAGATTATTCTATTTCACATGACCGGCCTCCCATAATTAATCATACATAGGAGGAGGAGGGCATACTATGACAACCTTTCATTTAAATTGTTCTTGTCAGCCCACTCCATCTCCATCTCCATCTCCATCTCCATCACAAAACATGGTATCTATGGAGGAAAGAAGAAGAGCACATGAAATGATCGAGTTAATGTAAGCATCCTCTCCTCCTATCATAAGTTGGATATGGCTGTGCAGCAACAGAATTCGATGCTACAATCCATTTAGCAGCTTCCGACAAATAGCCAAAAGGTTGTTTGTTTGCGTCGATCTCGGTCAGATGTGCTTCATCGACTATTTATTATACGACATGGGGAAAGGAAAGAAGTGGTGATTGGAAGATGCTTCATCCATATACATATCACTACCGATAATTCTATATGGTTTGCCGATAGCTTTTACATTTACGCTCACCACCAACTTTCTCGGCAATAAAGAGAAGTCTTGTCGCAGTTCAGATGGCTATTTAATTGATGCTGACAGAGAATATGGAAAGCAACCGAGCATCTAATCTAAGCTCGAGGAAAAGAAAGAAGTTGGCGAACTTAGGACACCCATGTTCTATATCATCATACAGAACCGCAAGTGAGGTTAGACTAATCAGAGTATGGCACATGGAGACGCCAAAAAGCAACCAGGAATCATTCCATCAGATAGCAGTAATCTAATGGATCATACAACTTTGCACCACTCGTCTTTGTTTCTTTCTTTCTTTCTGAGGTTGCATATATGATCAAACTCTCTTGGCAATAATCTAATATTTCCAGAACATATGTTACAATTCTTTTAGTGGATTGATCAAAGGAAGTGCCTAAAAGACAAGATTCTTTTTTTATGTTTTTCTTTTGAGCAAAGAAAAGCCACTTTAAATTCCTCCTTTCTTGGTTGAGTTTGGTTCATGAACAAAAGGATTGGATTCCACACAGCAGCCCTGCAAGTTATACTGCTTTGTATCGATTGTTCTTGCCGGTGAAGGATTATGGATCTCATTCTTCGTGACTCTTTCTGCCAGTTGATGGTAGCAGCACGACTGTCACAAGTCCCGAGGTTTCATTTGGACTATGTGATCGGTAACCCCAGAATAAAGGATTAATCTAGTCGTGGTGAAGAAGATGAAGAATTTTACCTAATGTATGTATCCAAACTATATCCTTTCGAGGTAGAAGACAACCTAGATCTTACCTGGGTTTGTGCCTCCATGTTACCTGAATACTTTAAGCTTCGACTTCTATCATGAAGGAGAGAAAGGAATTGTATTGCTAGATTCAACCAGCAGGTTCTGAGACATCCAGAGATCGCCATTATAATATGAAGAGCTTGCCGGGCTTTCGTTATCCTCTGCGTCAGATGGCCATTGTTTATGTACGTATGCTCCGCCACAGGCCATGGCAAGAGACATCCGTTTCCAGTGTATGTGCGCACGTATAGCTTTCACGTACACAACGGTGCCGTGTGTGGTTAGTGAACGCTAGAAAGAAATCTGAACTCCGTTGCAGTCAAAACATTTCACCGTTTACCTTTAGATTTCTTCTGTCTGGAAGAAGACATCTCAAGCAGTTCATTTGGTGATGATGAAGAGGAAGAGAGAGAGAGAGAGAGAGAGAGAGAGAGAGAGAGTGTGTGCACCATGGCCCTGTGGTGGCTGAGGATGGAGGCAGAGGTAATACCGTGCAGGTAAAACCCAGCCCAGCCTCCCTCCGCAGTCTCCGCAGCGTCGGTTTCCGCTGTGACAAAAGGGCAAAGGCAACCGAACTCCCGGCCAACCCTTCGCCTCCACCCACCCACCACCATATTATATTCTGTCGTCTGCATGTCTTCTTCTACCTCCGGCTGGCATGCCCACGCTACGTCAGCCCTAGTAACATCAGGGGTCCCACTCTTTGACCACTCCCCTTGGGTGGTGTCGCATCTTGGTGGGGCCCTCCGTCTCCCCACGCACTTCGTCCCCACCGCTCCCACCCACTAGCGTACAAAGGCCAAACCCTAGCATCCGACCCTGTCACATGAGGATGACCTTGCCGAAGGGGGCCCCACATGTCCCCCCTTCCCTTCCCTTCCCTTGGGCACATGAAGTGGGTGGAAGTGAGCCTAACCCTAGGAGAGAGGACATGCACATGCTTATGATACTGGAGATACTGGAGCTAGGGTTTCATTTTTGGAACCCTAGCTACATGTTCATGTTCATGTTCATGCACATACATGGCGCTTCCGATTGCTTGTACACTGAAACTGATATCAGATTCCATCTTCTCCACAGTGCTATCTCATCACAGCATCAACAGCAGCAAACAAGAAGATTACCCTTCAACTAATTGCCATAAGCATGCATAATTACGTGCATCATATGTGATCACCTACTGGTTGTAGTATTAGAGCAAAGCTACAAACAAGTCATAATCTACATGACAAGATCACTGCAGATGAGACCATTTTGGTAATTTCATTCCCCCTAATCACATCAGATAATTAATCTATTGGGACATTCTTCCACAAAGTGCCTATAAATAACTCATCACACTTTGTACTGAAACAGTTTGGTGGTGTTACTCTCACCTTTGTTTCCTTCACCTTACCCTCCTCCTCTCCCCCATCACCACCCACTGAAGCCATGGATGATCAGAACCAGGATAACTATGGCGGCCCAAACCTGCAGAGATCTGCCATGGAGCCGCTGCGCACCCGGTGGACGCCGAAGCCCGAGCAGATCCTCATACTGGAATCCATCTTCAACAGCGGCATGGTGAACCCTCCCAAGGATGAGACGGTGAGGATCCGCAAGCTGCTGGAGCAGTTCGGCTCCGTCGGGGACGCCAATGTCTTCTACTGGTTCCAGAACCGGCGGTCGAGGTCGCGTCGCCGCCAGCGGCAGCTACAGGCCAGCCTCATGGCTGATCCGAGAGCCGCAGGGGTTGTGCAGCATGCCAGTGGTGCAGCAACCTCGTCATCCAGCAATTCTCCCGCAGGAGGATTCTTTGCTTGCTCTTCTTCTACTTCTGCTGCTGCCTCCTCCTCTAACTTCGTGATCGATGATAACGCAGACGACCTCTTCTCGATCTCTCGCCAGATGGGCTTCATGGAGGCCACTCAGGCTCCTCCTTTTATGTGCTCTTCTGATGTCTCGCACTTGCACAACCAGCCAGGTCAGTCGGTGCATGGTTTCGGTGTCTCTGACACGATATGGCCTTTTCTTTAGATTCTCCATGAAGATATGAAACAAAGATTGCTTGGAGCTCTTCTTTTCATCAGCAATAGATGATGTGCTGCAACCCTTTCTTTAGTCAACACCTTTTAGAGTTGATAGATTGATCGACTGTCATTAGACTTGTTTGCTTTCTTCAGTTCACTTCCCTACTAAATGTCTAGATCTGCACATTCAACCTCACAGATCCATCTAAATCTTGAATTTTTCGGCTTCGAAATGTCGATTTGTGTTCCCGATCTCGCTAGCAGCAAAGTTTCCGATAGATCCATCGGATGAAGAGAGATCATTGATGGCCTAACCCCAAATCAATTAACCTTAATTTTCTTTTCCTCGTTCATCAGCAAATTAGAAACAGTGGGGGGAAAGAAAAAGGGAATCGAGATCTAGCCTTGGCTTCAGTGAACCGAACATATGCATCCAAGTGTTGGTGTTATACTTTTGCCGAAACAAGGAAAGAACATGTTCTAATGATCTAAAAAGCATTAGCTGTTATTTGATTTTATGCGATTCATTAGCTACCATCAAAGGTTTTGCATGAACACACTCGCTCTCCCTTTGAGGGTTGAAGACCTCTCTCTCTCTCTCTCTCTCTCTCTATATATATATATATATATATATATATATATATATCCTCATGAATTCACATGAAACTTCACTTTCTTTGTTGTTTTGTGGTGATGTTTTCTTGCAATCCCTCGACTTGTTTCAATCACCAAACGCATCAAATGCAGAGACTATAACTGTGTTCATCGATGGAGTCGCTTCTGAGGTTCCAAAAGGACCTATAGACTTGAGAGCTGCCTTTGGTCACAATGTGATGCTTGTCCATTCCTCCGGGCAGCTTCTACCTATCAATGACCATGGAATTCTCATGCAGAGCTTGCAGATGGGTGAAAGTTACTTCTCGGTGAGTAATTCTGATCCACTCATCTCTCTCTCTCTCTCTCCTTCAATCGTGCACACATAACAAACGTGTATCGATATCGCAATTATCTTGACAGGTTACAAGGCCTACTTAGCAGTTTGATCGAGAACACAAGATGCACAGTGTCCAGACTCGAAGCTTATTTCGCTGCCGTAGTATCTGCAGACTGAATCATCCTTGTTATTCTATGTCAAACTTCTATGGTTAGAGAAGGTGTAACCTTGCACTTGTTATGATCATGGTTGTCAAGAACTTGAAGTAGGGATTTGTTTCCAAGTAGCAGTTGATAGAGTGCATCTTAATGTTTCTCGATCATTTTCGCGGAGTAGAATTCTGGTTCTGCGCTTGTTATCGATGATCAAAACCTTTGTGTGTCCAGATCTCCAAGAATCACAGCAACAACATGATGAACGATTAGGTTTTTGCATTTCCATCTCATGCATTTTTCTTTCAATACAATAGACTTTTGTTATGTCACCTTCATTCAGTAATTCATCAAGTTCCTCCTCCTCCTCCTCCTCCTCCTCCTCCTCCTCCTCATCATCATCATCATTATCATCTTTGATTGAGAGTTTGTTGATGAGCAATGGCTTGGAAACACATACTCACAGTTAAAGTCAACTTAGGACAACATCAAAATTGTTTTGGCACATGAAATCTGTGTGGAAGTTGACAAAAGGCCTCAAGACTCTTGCATGAGCTTGTAGACTTCCTGAGTTTTAAGTTCTTGGAACCACTTAAATGGACAGATTAGTGATTATTCTGAGAAAGAAACAAAGTTAAAGATACTATCAAGAAATGACCTAATTGGTTCAATTGTTTATCGAAATAAACTCGAAGTCTCCTCTTCCGGAATCCTTTCATCCTTGATGATTGGCTCTCTCTTCTTTGCTTCATCTATTGCTTTTAATTTCCCAAATTCACTATGCCGATGCTTCGATATAATCATCCTAAAGAAACTCTAAACCTTCTAAATCAAGACTTTTTTTTTTCCAGAAGAAACACAAAAAATACTTTAGAGTAATCATATTGTTTGGTCTTCTTTAACTCGAGCTTCCTCCATATCAAGATTTCCAGAGCTTCTTTTCTTTATGACATATATATATATATGTTTTGATGATAGTTAATAGTGAATAGATATATGATGTTGTTGTGTCAACCACAAACATGTATAATAAAGAAGAATTGTAGACAAAACAATTCTAGAGAAGAGAAGATTAAGATGGTTGCTTTGTGTGAGCAGCTTTCTCCAAAAGATTAAGATGGCTTCGCTCCTCTGCAAGTGTTCATGCAAAGATCTGAGAGCGTTAATCCACACTGTCCTCAACAGGTGTTTGCATGTGCAATGCATGAGACTCTCCTAAGCCAAAGGATGTGTGTTTCCCAGCGTTCATGGCATCGTCAATCACCAGAAGAACTACACGAAAAGATATATAGTCACAGTTCATGATCGTACGTTTTAGAGAGATAAAGTGTTGGGTTCTTACTGCAATGATAGATAAAGTGCACAGTGTTCCTTCTCTTTCTACTTCTTCTCTTCCCTTTTCATCCTGTGTTATCTTCGATCCGAATAGCAAGGAAAGCCATCAGCCGTGATCATCGAGTTTTACCCGAGTGAGAACTCATGCATCATGTCATGTGAACTTTGACATCTTAATTATTACCTTGCTCGAGCAATTTCTGTGTGTCTTTTTGAGATCTTATTCGTTCTTCTTGGACCCAGCAAAATGGCATTTGAATGCACAGACTTCCAGTCTTTTCTTTTTGTACCTTGGAAACAGGAACTAGAGCTAAAGAACGCCTCTCCTTTCAGTAGCATGCATGGATAGCATCTCAGGGGAGTTTCTTGTGACGCTCACCGGTATCAATGCCTTTGTCGCCACTCCCAACACCATGGAAATGCCCCCAATGGCTGCTTTTGCGAAGGCTCTACAGAGCTTTGCTCCCTTTTGGGGTACGTAGGGGACTCGAACCACTATGGAGAGAGCCGAGTGGCGACGTGGGCTTTCCTACACCCTTCAATCCTTCGAATCCATCGGGTGTTGGAACTGCTATGATGTGCTGAGCCGGTCGTATGGTTCAGACGTTGTATGTGAAGTTGCAGAACCTATATTGATCCCATCAACTGGAAACTCATGTCCTACATTAACGAGAACAAATGTTCTTTGCTACTCCATGAACTCTACCAAGCTCAATTTGATTCTTCTTAAGGAGGAGCAACAAGAAGACATGAACTGATTTGTGGATCTTGGTCTGCTTAACTCATGTCACAAGCCTCGAAGCAGGGTTACATCCCCTCAAGAGACTCTCTCTATCTCTGGTTGATTTCAGTAGCCAACCAAGAAGTGATCAAGACAGTTTTATTACGTGATTGCATGATTCGGACGAGCACTCGAGTTGATCGAAGAAGCCAACCGACGTTTGTGGCTCTGAAGCTTCATTGTTAGAGAGCCATGAAGGTTCATCGCCATCCAAGCTTCATGTTGGCATGGATGTGTGAATGTGAAGGTACGGCCCAATCGTATGCTATTCTGGGCATCAGGTGTTCTTTGGTTTGAAGTCTTTGGCTTTGAGACACAGTTTATGGAGGAAGGAAAGGAGAAGGCTTCTTGTCTGTAGAGGAAAAAAAAACACAGTGTTCTTGGAATCTTGGATCATAGAAAATGAACCAAAAGGTGGGCAAGCTAATTGGGTAGAGAAAGGTGCTTGGCATTGGAGGTACATTAATCTTGGGGTTCTTTAAGAATATGACATTGAGAATAAGGAAATTAATCTTGTAAAGTGTTGTAAATTATAAGTTGCATACACATCATATAGTCCTGTAAATCCTTTACTATGCTAATGATTGATGTACATTGGATAGGATTTGCCTACAAACATAAAACAATCTTATGAAGGCACAATAGAAGAAGAATTTTTAAGATCTCCACCTCCCAATGCTCCAGGAAAGAGAAGAAACAAGTGCTGTGTTCAGGTCATCAATGGTAAGCAGTGTTCAGAAGCTTGGCATCTGAGTTGGAACTCTTCATTGGCATCCATAATTTTTAATGGCTTCCTGAAACCAATTGCAGAACCAACCACCATCGCCCATCGGATTCTTCCCAACCACTACCTTACAATACTGATCTCATGCTTTGCATTGAAATATGTCAAAAGCTTTTTTATGATCTTAATGATGATGAACCAATGCCATTTTCCACAGGCCACATGTGAGGAAGGTTCATGTTCTCTTCCTTGCTTTTTAGCTGTGTGGGTGCAGTGTTTGGCCATCATCAACGGAGCTGAACACAGAAGCTGACAAGTGATGGTGTTCAGCAAATGATCTGCATGCTTTGGATGTCTGTCTCATGGTGTGTAGCAGAGTCAATGTAGTACTGTCATTGAAGCACCACAAAAATTATTAGGAAGATGACAACAAACACTTGGAATGATCTAAACAAAGGAGAAAACTTGGCCTTTTTCCCTGTACATAAACTCATGACCACCAGCCATCGGTCTTGTCAGAACCAGCAGAGGTCGTCTTTAGGCTGTCAATCTGGAGGAAGAGGAAGTTTATTGTGCTTATGGAGCAGAAGAAGCCTCTGAGTCATCTCCTAGCACTGCTGCTCCTTTCATGCCTTCTCTCCGTGGATGCAGCTCCCCTTTCAGGTACGGTTCTCAGAGGACCCTCATAGGTTTCTCTCCTCTGTGAATCCGAGTGTTGATCTCTCTTCTCTGGTTTCTCCTGCAGGAACGTTTGCACTAAAGAACCAAGATGAAGCAGAAATGAAGGTGGCAGATCAGGTTCTTTCTTCATCTCCAACGTAGTTGTCAGATCTGTCTTTGCTTGAGCCATTAGACAAACCTTCTGACGAAGCAAACTCCAAATGATTATTTCCTAGGAACATTTTAGGAAGATTACAAATTTCTTGGTGCAGGTGATCAACAAAGAAACGCCAGAAGAGGGAGGAGTTTCTCTGAATGAGAGGATGGACTTTGAACTCGATGACTACCCTGGATCTGGAGCCAACAGCCGCCATGATCCTAAGAACCCTGGAAAACCATGAATTGAAAGTGATCATGGCAACTTAGCTTTGGCATGTAATATGATTAAGCAGCATCTAGTGCTAGATTCTATTGGAAACAACACATCTTGCATCAATGTCCACTCGGTGGTGAGGCAAAGATGTCACAGATACTGCTAATAACTCAAAGGTTGTAAGCTTTTTATCTTGGTGAGTTAAAGAGGATGTGTAATCAACTTAAAAGGTTCTTCATTAAAGTCTAAAGTTGTTCCTAGATTTGGATCTTCACTGAAGTCATAACTCATTTATATCTATCTACTGGTTAATCTTATCAAACAAGCTGAAGTTGTATGAGGTGTTCATTACATACCATTTATAAGCATTAATTAAAGGATATATCAGCACTATAACAGTGTATAAAAGAAAATTAATATTAGAGCAAATTCTCAAAAAAAAAAATCTTTTTTTTTGATTTTTTTCGAAAAATGTCTCTCATTTTTAGAATTTCTAACACCTTTTTTCCCCCCTAATAATCTTTTACTATAATATTATAAATTACAGTAATTTTTTATATTATATTATAATATTTTCAATAATATAAAAACATAGCAATATAATTTTTTTAAATATTATATTTATAATATAATATAATATTTGTGTTATAATATTTTCAGTAATATCAGAAAAATATTATGATACATATAAATAAAACACTGTGTTTTAAATAATATAAAATTATTATATTTATAATATAGTGTTTGAGTGATATACTGTGTTATAATATTTTCAGTAATATCAGAAAAATACTGTAATCTCAATATAAAAACACTATGTTTTCTCTATTTTTTTCCTCCCCAAGTTTTTAACCAAACAGTCAAATTATTTATTGAATATTGCAGACATTAATTCCTAAATTGTGGTAAGAAAAGAGGGAAAAAAGGCCACTATAAATCGCCTTCCGGTGTTTCATGCAACGACAGTAGCTCAGCGGTTTAGCTATCGATCGCTTAGAGGGTCTACGATGCACTGCTCCTTTCTTGTTTCGATCCAATTCTTTCCCTTTGTCTTCCGCTTTGACATGCCAGATCTTCCGGTTTCTTGGGATTGTTGGGATTTACTTGATACGTTTTTCTTGATTCAAAGACGGTTCCTTTTTTGTTTAGATTCGTGGATTGTGCGCTGTGTTTCGTCTTTGCTGGGATTCTTTTTCTCGGTGCTTCTTGATTTGCGATTCTCTTCGATCACTACGAGGTCTACGATGCACTTCCCCTTTCTTGTTTGATACCTGTTTGATTCCTTTCATTTTGTTTAGATTCGTCGATCATCCCCCGTGTTTTCATAAAAGAAACCCTTGGGTTTCTTTGGGATTAGGGATTTAATCGATAGATGCATTTATCGATTGGATATTCCCTTCAGAAACTGCTAGTTTATCTTGTTTAGATTAAATTTTCGTTTCGTGGATCATAGTTCGCCCCAGAAAGGGATTCTTTTTCTCGGTGTTTCTTGATTTGCGATCCTCTTCATCACCGTACCCAGTTTGAGGTCAAAAGGAACCCTTTCTGGTTCTTTTCGGCACTTTCTTATTTTGTCCTGATCAATTTCTGGCACCAAATGGTCAAGCGATCCGCAAGAATTAAGGGACCTGGAGATTTGGGGTTTCTTGACATCTTTCTGTGACATGTCTTTCTTGATTGGAGATTCATTCACTGCTGAATCATTTTTTCGTGGACTAACCCTTATAATTTGTTCCAGCGTGGAAATCTTTCGCCCTATTTTTACAGTGATGACATCGTAGTTTATTTTATGCAATCAAAAGACCATTTTTGTATAGCCGAGTAATTTACTTGCTTTTATTTTATTGATAATAAACAATAAGTGGGTACAGGGATCATATTTACTGGTGTAGTTTTCAGATCAATCTACCATGTTACATGATTAGAAAAATAGGGGGAAATTAGAGGTTAGTAAGATCATGATAAATTCACATTGAAGAAAAGAGGTGCATAAGATATTGTATAAGAGATATCTGCTTCAACATTTACTTCAAAAGAAAAAAAAAAGATATCTTTAACGGTGTTTGTTAGGATGTGAATGCTTATTAAATTGGGTATAATTGGGATCACATGTATGAAAAATTATGCGAGGTGGCTATCTTGGCAGCATGCTGATACCATTATGACTCCACATTCACCTGTTAGCACTGTTCATTCTTTTTCATTTTTCTCAATGCGTATACTCAATCATTTATCTCTGGAATCAACTTGTCACTTATTTTGCATTTTTCTTTTACCAACGGGCACTTTTTTCATCTCTCTCTCTCTCTCTCTCTGACAAGAATTCTGCTCCAAACATCAGTTCCAACTGAAGCCATTCAGGTCAAATTGTTTACAACTTGATGCAGCTTCATCACCTACATATATTTTTAGCTCTAGTTCTGTTGCAAGACATGGGAGTGCAAATCCATCTGGTTGCTGTCTATTCTCCTGTTGAACTGCCGTGCTCTTGCTTCTTGGATGCTCAAGAAAATTGTTTACACCATCTCTTTCCTTTCTTCCTACATCAGGAACATTTCTACTGTCTCTATTGTCTTCTTGAGGCTTAACGCTTGCTTGTATAATGTTTTTGTCCCTCTGGATTGGGAAAGAATTCCTTTCTGAATCTCTTAAAATGGATGAAGCCTTCTGCTCATTCAGATTATTACACCATGCCTGTTGAGTCTGTCCAATCCTGGTATGTTCTCCAATTATTTTCATGCATAAGGGAAATTCTTCATGTTGAGTTGTTAACCCCTGGCTGATAACTTGCTCCTTCTCCGATCCCTTAGATGAGATCAAACAACAATCCGCCGAACAATCAGTGAGTTGGGCCGGAGTTACCTGTAACATAGGTTGGTTATTATTTCTTCCAGACTTGCAAATGAATTGATGAAACATTCACTTGAGACTTTGGAGACCAGTTCAGAGATTTGGATTTTGGCAACTTCCAGTCCCGCAGAACCCAAGTCCTGCTTCCTAAGAGTCTCTTGGGCCTTCTCCAGCACTGACTGCAAATTGTGTATTGTTTGTTAGTATAATGTAACAACACATTATACTAGGGAAATTGGATTTTGCACCTTTACAACACAGTATAATGTAACAACACATTATACTGTGTGTAACAACACATTGGATATGCAACAACACATTATAATGTAACAACACCAGATTTGATTTCGTTGTTCTTCTTACCTTTTTGCCCTCACTTTGCTCCTGCTGCTTGTTTCCAATTGGAACTTCAAATCTGTTTGTTTCTATGCTGACAACGTAATATTTCTAGAGAGCTAGGACATGTACATAGTTATGTCCTATATGTATTCTCTTCTTGTTTAGGAAGGAGCTTGAGCTGCCTCAACTCTCCACATTGATGAGAGATGCCTCCAAAGCTCTCCTTATATGGCAAATGGAAAGAAAATTTGGAATCAGTTGAACAGAAACTCAACTATTGATCTAATCTTCACAACTCGAAAAGTATGTCCTTCCTGCTTTAAGTAATTGTGGATTCAGGCCTGTAACTTTCGTTGTCAATGTTCACAGGTTAAAGCTTCAACTAGTGGTACAGCTTTAGCTTCCTTCATGTCCATGGAATAAATCCATAAACATTCATTATTATAGTACAATGGACCGTGGAACAAAAATTAGGAACCTTATGCTCTTGAGCATAGGTTTCGTACAGAAAGGTATACAATCTGATGTCTTCAGAGCTTGCAAAATTTCCATATTCCTTAACTATTTGTAGTGGCTCAGTAAGCAGATCCCTCACATTTGGAAACCTTATTTTTCTGGGACCTGAATGAACAACTTAGGTGTTTGGTCTATGATGCATTGGGATCTCATGGAAGTCTAGAGTTGGATAATATATTTGCAGGTGGTAGAGATTTGTCATTCATAGAGTTGATTGAGGAATTTTTGTCAGTTATATTAAAAAGTTTTTTTTTTTTGGAAAAGGAGTTTTATTAGAAAGTTGAAAATATTGTTTGAATGGATGCATCCGGAAGGAGAATTACTCGCATATTTTCTGTAAAGATGGGAAAACTCTACTGTACATGATGCTCTTATGTACATTCTGAACACAAAGTGATGGAATGAAATAAGGATTTAATTCCCTCTTGTCTCCTCCACTAAGTATGATACTTATTTGGCTGTCCCGAGGTACAAAAAAAAAAGGGATAGATTCTGGAAGTCGTCACTCTAAGCCAATTGTTGATCTGAGATTTATTAATGGAAGGAGAACAGAGCATAAAGGCAAACATATATATTCTATTTCATTCATACATCATAGCTTGCCGAATGGCTGGACCGCTTCATTTCCATCAGCAGAAGCTAGATAACCATGCACAACTATTCATGTTAGTTTTCATGTGTACGTACTTGGCATTTGTTGCATGGTTAAGTGCAAATATGGTCATAATTACTCAACTCATTTCTGCCTACAGGACCAAGTCAAGATCACAATGCAAAGGGTAACACTCTAGATATCCTCCTATTAGGTATCAAACTCCATTACATAGAACTGTTCTATGAATGCGTGATATGGAATACATTTATGGGGAAGAATTGACCATCATTTTATCTTGTACCAGAAAATATTTTTTATAGTATCTTTTGCAGAGGCAGTTGATCAGAGACTTACACCTCAGGTCTTTTTGTTGTTCCGGAGGTCTGCTGAAACATTTGATTTGCTCATGCCTTAAATTGGGGGTAGAAACTTTTTCTACCATGTACAATGTGAGAAATCAGCTCAGGTCATACATAGGCATTTAGATATATAAATTTCTATCCAGTTGTAGACCCTTGAGTCTTGAATGTATGTAACTGTGAGGTATTCTTTTGTGGCTGTCATCCCTAGAGCTTCAACTTTTTCTCTGTCTCAATGCATTCTGAAGCATGTCTTTTCAGGAACATCTGGCCAAGTTCATATTTCCATGGATTGAAACAAAGATTCTTGATTTTTCTTGTTTTTGTTTGTATGTAAAGACTGCTTGTTGTAGTTGTAGCTACCTCCTGCTTCTTCTAGACAGTATTTACAAATAACAAGATAGCAATCTTACATACAGTGTCATTCTTCTCCATTAACTCAAGTGAGATTAAAAGGTCCTCATCATTCATATCTAGAATTTATTATTCATGGAACGAATATTATTCCCCTAGAATGAGGATGAGATTGGGCATAAATTGTTCTCACCATCAGATAACCAGAATATATTGCATGTTTCATTGAGTGGTACATGAAATTGTTTAATTCTTCTGACATTCTCCACAGGGAATATCTCCAACCGCCTCCCTGGTCAAAAGAATGGCAGGAATCAATAAAGTTCAGATCACTCTTTTTTCTTGAGAATAAAAAAGAGGCAAGAATATATATCTTCTATCTGTGTCTTTTCTCATTTTTCATCAGTTGATTTTGACAGGAGACATGTTCTTACATGGTCCTCTCACTTGTTGATCTTAATGTCTGTGCTACCTGTCTATGAAGCTTCATGTTCTTCATCCCCTGCAATGATCTTCTATGTGACATGGTGGCTGCATCTCTCAATACCTCGGACATCATGGATTGAGCTACAGCTGCAATGCTCAATAAATTTCCATGAGAGTACTCGGGATGAGGTGGTTACACATGGAGACTGATTCTAAGTAGACGGTGGACATCATCAACAAACACAACTTCTTCTCGGAGAATTTTAACTTTAATACATGATATGTACTTGTCGATGTCTTATCTATTTATTGATGGAAAAATCTCTCGTGTATTGCGTGAAGAAAAATATTGTAGCTAATCGTTGAAAATATTGTAGCTAATCGTTTGGTTTAACATCTTTTAATAGGGCTATCATCAAATCTCCTTATTTATGGGATGTACTTGATGTTTGATGTAGCATGTAAGAAGTTTAGCTTTCTATTTTAGAGAGAAAAAAAGGTCCATGCATATATCAAGCTTACATTGTTCAAGAGCATAGTAATGAAAACATGAAAGATTGTACGATTAAAAGTTACTGATATGGTAAACAGTCACAGGTTATTCTGCAACTATTGACATGACATGAATGCATTAACAGTTGATATTAAACATATTCCAGGCAAAAAATAATTTGGATTATTCCACGAGAAATAAAATTGTACAATAAAACAAATCCCATGAGAAAATAGATCAAAATAAAATTGTATATATTTTGTAGTTATTTTGTTTTCAGAATAAATAAAATAATGATATTGTTTTAAGACAATCAAAAGATTGTTGACATGACTTAAAACTAAACTAATATTAGTAGCACGAGGAACTACTACACTTGTTGATACTCAAAATTATATATGCTTATTTAATAAATATTTGTGAATAGTATTCTCACCATCAACAATGATAAAATTATAAAGTCTCAATTATATGAATTTTTTTTTATCATAATTAAAATTTATAGAAAGTTATTTATTTAAATTTTTATTTATAATTTATAATATTTTTTTAATCTCTTCTCGTATCATTAGCATTAATTATTTCATCTCTTAAAAAATAATATCATTAAATATTTAAATATTATAACATCTCATCCAATATTATTAAATAAAAATATTTTTAAAAATTATGACTGGTAAATATTGGTTTTGTTTATGAAATAAATATAAAATTTTTGTTCTTTAAACAATATCATAAAAGAGAAGGGAAAAATAATAATCTTTAAAACAAAAAAACTTGCCTTGACAATGGCATGTAAGTATTTTTAATTTGTTGAGGGATTTATTTACAAATGTACAGAATTTTCCTACCCACTTTCGAGGGTTCTTAGTAGCGGTTTTCGAAAGGCGGAGTTGGAGATCGAGATCGAGAGGCAATTCCGAAAGCTCCAAGAATTTGGAGGAGTTGGTGATTCAGGGAATGGGAGATCCCAAGCCGTCCCATGAGAGGTGCCATCTCTGCTCGGGGCCTCTCTCCAAGGACCTGGTATCGCTGTTCGATGTCGTTTCTTCCTTTCTTTCTCGCGGACTGTGATTGGCTGTTGCTTCGTATTTCTTCTTTAATTGCATCTTATCTTCGATTTTCTGATCCCACCATGCGTCTGACGGAAGGAAACGAGCAGCTGGACCGTCGCACCGTTGATTCGAGATGGCTTTTCGATGGTGAATTCCCCAACCCCTATCTTGTTGATTCCGAGATTGGTCTTTGTTCTAAATATATGATTGAAGTTAATAAACGTGTTGTACGTATGTATTGAATTAAGGATGAAGCTATTGATGTATGTTGTTCACATGGAATCGAAAATTGGCTATCTGATTCTTTGAAGACCCAGCTGTCTTATCTGTTGTTATGTTATGATTAGATCGGTACCGCTATTGGTGGGACTGCGAGTGCAGTTTATGGATTTAACCATGGTATGTTTATTGATCTTCACAAGTTCCCTGAATTTTAGATTTATTGTTGACCCTACATTATACAATCATATTCATTTATCTCTTCATTTTGAATATCTTATTCTTTACGCCTCATGTAGCTTAGGTTATGTGCTTCAGATAGTTCTTTGCTCTTTCTGATCAAAGCTCTCATGAGATAAAATTAGTTGAGCTATAAACTTCTAAAATAATACTTGCCATTGTTACAATGTTTTTGACATCAATTTGGATTAGTTGGACCGTAGAGGACTTTGCAATTTGTTATGCCAATAACCATACCCTCAAATCTTTGATTCAGCTATGGCAGGTAAACGACCTGTGCATTGTCAAGTGAGAAGTCAACAAACCAATGGTGGAATTATAATTAGACAGGCCTACCTGATTGGTGGTCTATCTAAGAATATTGACAATTTGATGAGATTTTTTTTCTGCAACACTTAAATCCAGCATACGTCCAAGTCCTGTTCAAAAAATTTTCTGACAAACTGAAAATCTGAAGATTCAGAGGATGAATTGCATAACTAGTATAGATATCCATGTTATCCTAATCCACAAAATTGGGGCAAAGGATGCATTATTTTATAGGCAAAACTGTTTTTTCTCTTTATGTAGACAGTATTATTGGTTTTAAAAATAACATCAATGAAGTAGCCTTCACACCTCAGTCTCAGGCTTGCATGAGCGGATAGCCGCGGCCTATTACGTATCATCTTCAAAGTCTTCGCTGAGGTCTAATAATAGTTGCAGTGCTTTAGCACAAGTCAGGACCATGGATTATAAGTAAATTATTGCCTCTAACTACAACATCATGAACCGCTAGCATGCCATGGTGGACCACGCAGGCCCAGCATGGACTCCTTGCAGCACAACACTTTTATAGGCATCATTTTATCAATTTTTTGTTTTTTTATTCTGCAAAAAAATTGCCCATAACTTCATATACGTTTTGACCTTCATGCTTGTAATCCATGTATATTTTGTCAATTTTCGCAGTTATGCCTATCGTGAGGAGGTGGGTCAAGGGGCCTATGTGGTTACATTTTTTTATTGGTGTAAGTACATTAGTTCTATATCTTGTGTATTGATGCGTTAGTCTCTTTTCTTGCTTCGCAGTTGATTTTGACATGATTATTTTATGGTTACATTGCATGAATTAAGATCCTTCTGTTTTCTGATTTCATGCATCAGGATCCTTGTGAAGTGTGAAAACCTTGTCTTCTTGCTCAAGGTTTGCAGGTGGTTGAGTTATGGGAATGCCCGTGTGTCCCTGATATTTTCAGGATTACAGTATTGACTTGTGTAGATCCTGATCTGGACCAGCCAAAACTACCTAGTACAAACCATGTTTTTGCTCCCTTCTGAGGAAAAAGAACATTCTGCAGAGAAATATATACTAGCCTATACTGTTTTACACCCAATCCTAGTTACTTATGTTACCATCATAATTTTTGTGAGTCCTATTGTAAATCTTTATCATCATAATTTTTAGTTTGTCAGCTTTTGGACCAATTTAGTTACCTTGTGTTAATCCTCTTTGTGTCTAGGGAATGTACCTATAATAGAGGCTTCTTAATCAATTGTAGATATCAATATTTCTAGCTATAATAGAGACTGAAATTTGACATTTAGTTGGGCGATTAATTTTTAATGTGATTATCCATTTCTTTGATGTATGTGATGCTCTAGTGAGAGCTTAATGTTGCATGGCTGGCCCTGACTGAATATTTTATCTTTGCAGGTGCCACCTGTAATTGTTTTCTCATCAGCTTGTGCTGGATTGGCAGGTCAGATTGTGCTTTTCTTTAGAATTTTCTAGTGGGTCATCATTGTATAAGAGTCATATGCTATGAAACATGGGTATATTGTACCATAATCCAAAAAAAAACCTCATTGCATGTACTTTAGGATATAATTAATATTCTTATATGGTGACTTTTGTAGAATTCAGTTACTATCTTATGTTTAAGCATAACAACCATATTCATGTAGCAAAGAATTAAGTAGATTGCGCACATAGTAAAGATGGTATATATTGCTATCAGTATGCCTAGAAACCTTATGTAGATGAACCATCACCTTCCTGTACACCATATTTAACGAATAATGTAGATATTGCTATGACATCAAATGTTTTAAACTATCAAACATGTGTCAAGAAGCATCCAAAAAGGACTGGTATCTGGCACCAAGTATTGTCATTTTGTTAATGGTACCCATACTGTTCCTTAGTCGGATGAACTTGTGTGGCATGCAAGTGGGTAGTCTGCCTTCCGGTACTGATATCTTGTGATTTCAGAAAAGGAAAACAAAAAACAATTAGATTAAATTGAAGGAGACCAAGAAGTAAACCAAAAACAGAAAATCCAAACTGTTATATACCTTTGCCTCCTTGTGCTTGGCCCTCAGTTCAAGGCTTCTTCCCCTTTTCCTTCTCCCTTCTCTGCAGCATTGGGATTTGGAAGACTCAATTGATTTAGATGACCAGGTAGATTATATGTTCCAACTGCTCCGAACAGAACAGTCTAGGGTGGAACACTGTCCTACTCAAATTTGTTTTGGATAGTCCATGTCGAGTTCCACAATTATATCATAACATATCAGCTGGTACAGGTGCTATACCATGATATGGCCTTCCCTGTTTGAATAGACATTGCAAGTGTTTTGAAGTTCCATTATTTATTGTTAAGGTTTACATTAAACTACATTTTTTTTATACCTTGATGTTCAGAAGCTTTTTATTTGATATTTGAATTTTGCAATATTCTTGGTTTTCACTCTTGTTTTAATTATACACGCACTTCATGATTGTGGCTATTTATAAGTGTTGGAAATAACATCTTTAAAGATTTGATATGGATGAATGTGGTTCTCGAGGAAACTACTAGTAAATACTATTCTATTGTCAGGTTAAAATCACAAGATCTTGTTTTGTTCAACATAGTCAAGTGACCTTTTTCAGTATCCTTCATTGTTAATATAATTAGTTTCAACTAGAATTCTTCACAAACACCTGGGCATTTAAGATGGATTTTCTATGTTTTTGGTTCCATTTGTTCTTCCACTTTCCTGTAAACTTTTATTTCTCTCAAATCCATCTGGATGCATAAGATAAGGTTTTTTCTGATCTAGTGTTCTTTTGTTAATTTGTTTATGTTTACTATGAATGTAGCTGCTATAATATGACAAGTTCTCTCTCAGTTTTTGAGCTTTCTCTAATGTTTTGTTTCTTAGCGTAATCACTTTTGTTTGGTTGCCAACTCCACACTTCCAAGAGATTTTCCCATTTGTTACAGCGATTGATTTCAATTTTGTTGTTGTTTATGATTGATGATTTAGTTCCTGCTGTTGCATTAGGGAAATAGATAATCTTGATCCACTTTTGCGATAACATTGTTCAGATATTTTGGTCTCCGTTCACTTGACAGTCCAAATATCTTCAAGTCTTGTTATTTCCACTTGGTTGGATTCTCTGTTTCATTGTTAACAGTGTCATTCGCATAAAATTTAGAAGACCTTCATGAAGTTCATTCCGTGATCCTAGGAGAGATTGTCAGACATCTGCCCCTTTTTTGCGAGAAATTTGGTCCCCATAAATTATTTACTAATCCAACATTTTATGGCTTTATTTTTTTTCTTGACGAACTCGGTAAATTACAGCTACCAACAACGGGTGCCAAGTTATTTGCAGAGCATGTTATTGGCCATAGATCGACTTGGTATGGCCCATGTGCTTGCCATGCCACACTATTCTAGTTTGTTCCAATCTTGTGCACAGGCACGTGCCTGGTTTCCCTGCACAAAAAAAGTATATTGGCATATGCGCGCGCACACACACTGCTGATGACTCTTACTCGCTAGCATTGTAATGGCAATCCCTTGATATCGAACAATGTCTGATTGGGTTCACCTTCTGCATCAGAAACTTCATTTTTTTCTGTTATCCTTTGTTTGCCTTTAAAATCTTGCGATGACCGAGCTTTGTTAATTTTCAATATTGGTTATGTTTTCCATTATCTGCTAATATTCAGATAATTACGGTTACATGGAGTATGTTATGAGAAGATGGTTCTTAACTTCTTTTATTTTCACATGGTTCTGAACAAAACTTAGTATATACATGACATTTTTATTTGTTTGAAAGATAGTTTAGCATATTTTCTTGGTCTTCTCTATTAACTGTGGTTCTGATACTCGTCATGGTTCGCAGGAGGGGCAATGCCAGCACTTGCTCAACTGGTCTCCTCATCATACCATGCTGCTATGTCATCATCAGCACTGGCACATTCCTCCTCTCAGGAGGATAACATGCATAAGAGAAAAAGTTCGTCCCCTTTATAAGCCTTGAAGGCGTTCCTTTTTCCCCCTCGAGCATTTGCTGCTGTGCATTTGTTCATCTCGTATATGCTTCTCGACTAAGTTTGCTGTCATAAATTTCTTCCCTTCTGTTTTATAATAGTTGAAATTAAGAAATTACATATGGACTGTATGTTAATAATTATTATTGCTTTTGAACATTTGGCACATTTCCATCTCTCAACCCGTCAACCTTGAGTGTTTAGCAGGTCATATGGCAGACTCTACTACTCTCGTAGTGCAGATTGTGCTGTATTCCATCTCAATGTTGTGGCCTAAATCAAAATTAGTATGCCAATCTTTCTGTGTCACAAATGTAGGGATGTTTTTTTTAGATCTGGATTCATCTAACTTCAATTGGGACACTCATTAATTAGATTTGGAATCTGTGCAAATCAAAGGTAATGGACCTGTGATGAGTTGGAATACTTGACTAGCTAGTTCAAATAGGATGAGATTTATTGGGATTAATACTGGTAATACAAAGTTTCTGTTGTTGTATTATTGAAAGGTCTCAGGGTTTAAATTTAAATTCATATCTATCTTATTTTTTTTTTTTTAAATTAATCGGTAATAAAATAAATAAGAAATTTGTGGGTACGCTACTCGTTTGACATTAACAATAAACACCACTAACGGTTGCTGCACCAGGTTGGATCATACAAAAAATCGACGGCTAGGATCTCGCCAAGCAGGTGTTGCGCGCTCGATCTTCTCCTAGTCATTGTTCGGTCGGGTGTGTTAATTAAACCAAGGCGATCCCTCTCTGCTGCTGCTGCTGCTGTTGTGCTCTGCCAACAACACCGCGGAAGAGACGAAGTGTATCCGCTCACGAGGGACCGATGAGGACCCATCGCATCCGAGTTTCTATCGCGATCTCATGTTTCTGCTTGTTGTGGGTCGGCGGATTCACCTCCCTTCCTCCCCGCGAGCTGTTGGGAATCGCCCCTCAAGGTGCTCTCTTCGATCGCGCTTGTTCCTGGTTCTATTCGTCTTTTTTTCTTTCCCTCGATCTCCCTTTTTCTTGGGGAATAAAATGGCTTACTGTTTTGATTGCTCCGGTTGGCAGATGAGGGTTACTATAAGTCCGATGTGATCAAATGCAAGGATGGATCCAAGAAGTTCACCAAGCAACAGCTCAATGATGAATTCTGCGACTGCCCCGATGGAACGGACGAACCGGGTCAGTGTCTCCGTGGAGGGGACCTTTTTCACTTTCTTTACCGCTTCTCTTATTCTTGATGAGGTTGATGTTGCAAATTTGTTCCCGTGTTGTGGGTTTCATGGACAATGGTAGGATTCTACCAAGAAGGTCTTAGGATTAGGTTTTCTGGCGATCCATTTGTTATTGTTTTATTCGATTCATTGGATTTTCTGAGTTCGGTTCTTCTTCTTGGGGTTTGCAGGGACATCAGCCTGCCCAGAAGGGGAATTCTATTGCCGGAACGCCGGGCACATTCCGCGGACCATCTTCTCTTCTCGTGTGAATGATGGCGTTTGCGGTATAAAAATCACCATTTTTTTCTTTTTCTTGTTCTCTTTGAACAACTGCTTGGTTCCACCTGAAGCTTTCTGCTTATGCATGTGTTTTCAAACAGGAAATATAAAATTTACTCGTGCTACGCTGTAATGGATCAGTAGAGGAAGAAAAATAGTAAATTTGTTGTTGCTTTTTGGTCCTTCAAGGACCATCTTTTAGGAGGATATCAGTTGCTGTAATTCAGGGGCACTTTTGAACACTTGATTATGGAATTCGAATTGTGATCACGTGCTATACATCGCATACTGAAGTATGCAAAATTCCTTTGTTATTTCTTTTATACATTAATTCTTCAGTTTCACAACTAGGTTCAAGTATCTAATTACAGATATTAGCTGCTAGCAGAGTTATTTTAGTCCTGCAACTCACAAAATGCTTGGCATACAGTATTAATTCATGATGCAATATATATTATCCGAGTAAGTTTCATCGTAATGATAACATGCATTAGCACATTATATATTCTCCTATATTTGGATTTTTTCTGTTTTTGGTTTACTCATGGAAATTATCTCACCCAGAATCAGAAAAGAGAGAGAATAAGATGAAAAATGGATGCTAATATGTTCTTCTAGATTTAGACCTTTCTGTTTTTGGTTTACTCATGTAAAATTTTGAAGTCACCTAGAAGTAGAAAAGAAAGAGAGAGAGAGAGAGAGAATAAGATGAAAAATGGATGCTAATATGTTCTCCTATATTTAGACCTTTTCTGTTTTTGGTTACTCATGTAAAATTTTGACCAACCCAGAATTAGAAAAGAGAGAGAATAAGATAAAAAATGGATGCTTATATGTTCTCCTATGTTTAGAGCTTATGTGTTTTTGGTTTATTCATGTAAAATTTTAACTCATCTAGAATCAGGAAAGAGAGAGAATCAGATGAAAAATGGATCCTAATCTTTGTTTACACCAGGAGCTTCTGTCAATAAATTCATTGTTGCCTGCTACATGAGATTGTTATTAGTGCATCTAATCCCACTAGTAGAATCTTAAATATTATCTTCCAGTAGGTTCAGTCAATAAATGAATTGTTGTCTGCTACTTATAAGTACATTAAATGCCACAAATACTATTACTGGGTTTTTGTATTGTATTGTCTTCTTCAGGCAAGAACTATATGATTTTAGGTTCATCTGCAGAGATTTTAACCTTCATGCTGCATTTGCTTATTTTGTTACATATAGATTGCTGTGATGGGAGTGATGAATATAATGGCAAATCAAACTGCCCAAATACATGTTGGGAGGCTGGGAAATCAGCACGTGAAAAATTGAAGAAGAAGATAGCAACACATCAGGATGGGTTAGCCATCCGGAAACAAGAACTTGAAAAGGCAAAACAGGCATTTGCCGAGGATGAAGCAGAGCTTTTGAAGCTGAAAAATGAAGAGAAGATACTTAAAGGACTTGTTGAGAAACTTAGAGGTGTAATATTGTTCATACAAATTTCCAATTGAGTTTTAAATTCAATTTTTTTGTTATTGGTGTCCAGATGACTTTTATAAATATTTATACATTTTTTAGAAGTTATGTTATGTTCTAATTAATAAATTACAAAAGTTCTGGATTCTTTGTAACTGCTGGATTCAAATTTCAGTGCCTCACCTGTCACATCATCTGACAAGAAAACAATAGACTACTAAATGCTGCAAACTCAGCTATCAGATTTAACTTGAATGCTGGATAGGTCACTGCAACTGTATCCTTTGAAGATTTATTGGAACTTCACTATTATTGTTTCTGATGACCCAACTTGAAGGCATAAGAAATAGTTATACAGTAATTGCAATGTATCATCAAGTTTTTTTAATGACAGTGAATTGCCACTTCTTCAGCTATGTGTGGGGCATCTTAACTATTTTCTGTCACCGCTCTAGATCTTTAATTTTTAGTCATAAATCATGTAGAAAATATTTTTTTTCTCGCTACAGTGTTTAATTTCCAGGTTTTCCTGCATTCTGGTGATTGTGGCATTTATACACATTTTTTTGCCCTTTTTATTGCTTTCTACACCTAGCTGTCTGTTTCAACTTTAATGCTTGTATTAGACAAGAATTGAGGAGTTTTTCATATATACCTTGATTAGTTAAATTGAAGGTGTAGACATGCATGCAGTTCTACATTTATTGAAAGACAGAACTAGTCCCTTTACGTTGCTTTTAGTGACAATTGTGACTCATGCATGCTAGGTCCATAACATATATAAAATTTGCATCTTGAGCATCCTATGAGGGTTGTTGCTTTGAGTTGAAGACCAATTAACTGAGCTATTATGTTTAGTTTATTTCATGTGGTAGCTACCATGCAACTCAACATGATCCAATTTGTGATTGCATTAGATTAACTGGTATCATATCAAGTAATGTAGATGCCGTAATATGACGTAATATTTCTTTTGACATGATTTTTCTCTACTTGCTATGCAGAGCACAAAGAAAGGATAGAGAAAGCAGAAGAGGAAGAACGTTTGAGAAAGGAAAAGGAAGAAAAGAAACAGAGAGAAGCTGAAAGAAAATCAACCGAGCAGAACAGACCATCAGAGGAATCAGCACAATATCAATCCGAGGGCACTCAGGACACACCGATGGAAATGAACAGTCAGGTTAACTTAGTCTTTAAATTTCTTACTATGTTATACAACTATGCACCAGCTGTAATCATGCCTCAGGTGTTTATTTCTGATTTTCTGACACTCCAACCAGCTGTACCCATTTTTCAAAAGAGAAAAAAGATCAAACAGGTTACTCTATTATAATGAGGATGAGCCTTGGTAAAATAGTAAAGGTGTTCCTTTACAATATGAGTTTTCAGGGACTTTCATGCACTAGGCACATCTGAGTAAAGTTGTTTCTTTGCAACAGCTATTGAGGGCTGTCAACAGTTATTATGGAATTATAACGACCTAAAAAGTGGCATGGTGATAGACAAGTAAGTTAGATGTTCAAAAGACACATTGGATTGGTATGTACTGACCAGTATTTTATGGTTCCTAGCAAGAATATTTGATAACTGATTCTTTTCTTTTTTAAAAATTTTTAATTTTTTTTAATCTGGGCAACTGTTGATAGCTTTCAAGAGCTGTTGATTGTCAGCAAACCTCCTCCTCATTCTCCTCCTCTATGTTGATGCTATTTTTGAACCACCATAGGTTGGGATACTCGCGGGCGGTTAGGGCCCTCTAGGACTTGGTTTGTAAAGAAAATTCCCATTTTGTTCCCCATGAAGACTAGTATCATCTCCATGAAGTCTGACAGGATCAAAGTGTAGTGCGGTATGGGTGGTACAGTTGGTGTTAATTGTTGCAGCAGAGGTGGGTTTGTGCTGATGTGGTGGGACCAAGTCTTACCGAGCTTATGGGACTTCTTATCAATTTACACAGTTGTCATCATCAATCCAGGCTTGGGAAGAGTTGGAGTTTCTCTGGGTTTTACAACCACCTGAAAATGTAGCATAAAAACCATTCGTTGGAGCTCTTACACAGGCTTTGAGGTTCCTTGTTACTTCCCTCGCTATCCACCAGGCTGTATAGATGAAAAAAAAAATATTAGAGCTGAAAATTAATGATCTTTCAGGAGGATGCAATAGGGAGGTGGCTAGCTAAGGTTCATTAGCTCAAAAAGGGCAACCACAAACACCAAATATTTTCATGCCTTGGCAAGTGAATCACATAAACAATTGCAGGATTTTTCAGATTTTATCATAATACAAAACTTTCAGTATAGCTCTCTAGTTTCAGGAAAATTGCAACAATATTAATTAGGTTTTAAGTAGTTGGAGGAACTATCTAGATACATCAAGGTATGCAATTTCGAATAATACCGTTCGGTACGGGCGATACGTACCGGTTCGTCAGCTGACCGGTACACGGGCCGCCTGTTACCGGACAGAACGATATATATATATATATATATATATAAACGAGGCGACGTCGTGTTGCCTCGACGACGTCACCCCGCATGGGAGAAGGAAAAGGCGACGTCGTCTTTTATAAAAAATATATGTATACATATATATATATATAATATATATAATATTATATATATATATAAATATATATATATATAAACGAGGCGACGTTGCCTCGCCTGGGAGAAGAGAGGCGACGTCGCTGAATTATATATATATATATATATATATATATATATATATATATATATATATATATATATATATATATATATATATATATATATACGATTCGGTATACCGCTCGGTATACAGTATCGTACCGTACCGAGCGAACGACGAAACTTCGGTACGGTACGAAATTGCGAACCTTGAGATACATGTTTTGTGGTTTCGGTGTGTTCATAGAGAATTATGAAAGGCCTCATTGGCTTGAATTAGAGGTGTCATGTGCAGGACGATAAACACCAGAAAGACTTGGATGGAAATTTTTCGAATGGTGAGAAATAACATTTTAATCTCAGATCAATAAGTGATGCAACAAAGATTTATATACTCCATCCGCAAATTGTTGAGACTAAAGTTTTTGTGCTCCTGTGTTTATGTGAGGCAATCACTTCCATGTTAGCTGAAATCAGAAGTTTTGTTTTTCTATTCTTCATATTGTCCTACATGGTATGCTTGATAGTGGCTTCAGCTGCCATAAAGTTTATTTTCCATATTGTTCAAAACCCTGGAAGCTTGAAGTGATACATCAAAACAAGGAAAATATGCAGAAAATATTGGATGGTAATGTCACGTGTGAAATACTTGGAATTAGTCGTTTCATTTGTCTGGTTAAGGAAGTTCCCATATGGTTTTCCTCTATTTCATCTGTCTTCATCATGTTCATTCCTGGGAAACCTCTTGGACTTTGTTCCTTATTGTCATAAATGTGGTAACCAGAGCACTTGCCAGCAATCATTCTAGAAATTATAGTTATGCTTGTTCTTCTAGAAGTCAGGGCAATTAGTATCCTCATGACATTCTCACCTTTAGTGCTTATGGCAGGACTCAGTGGAAATTGGTCATGAACCTGTGGTTCCACCAGAAAATGAATACAATTCTAGGATTGAAATTCCTGCTGTTCACAATGTGGGTCAGGTACTTGAATCTTTTTCACGTTGCTGTTATTTTGGGCTTTGCATCAGTATTTTCTATTTGATTAGTATCGGATACTTTCTTTCTTCAATAGAAGCAGGTTGCGGACAATATTGGTGAATCCATCACATCTGGTCATGGTTCTGATGATGTAAATAATGAGATACCTTCAGGCCATGCTGCAGATCAGGTAATAAAGCAAATTCATGTCATAAGGTAGTGGTGTATGGAAATTTGATGTTTAAGTTTATCAGTATCTTACTCTCTTGGACTCTTCAACCAGCGTATGTACTAAAAGGTGAAGGTAGTACCACACTTAAAGCTAGTACTAACGGTGAAAATTGGAGCCAAGGAGGTGAAATCAGTAATGGCTTCATGAGTTATATTAGTCAATATAAATTGAAGTTATCTGGTTCATCTGGAAGACATTCTTAGGATCTGGAATCATTACTGATTGCTGAAACTCACTGGTTCCAGTTGAATTGACTGACTAACCAGTCAAACTGAATCTCTTCAGGAAGCGACAACTAAAATAAAAAACTTTAGTATCAGAGATGCATTGATGAGACTCATTCTGCTGTAGAAAATGGATTTTCACTGTATCTTTATGCTTAACATAGTCCATTGTATAATGTTATGATAGTATTAACTAATGTAGGGACAGGATGCATTTCCACTATTTCATCTGAAACATGAAGTTTTTTCTTTGGCTGCTGTTGCTGCAGTCATTATTGTTTTTGTTTTTTCTGAAATCCTTTGTAGAAAAGACTCCACAGTCTAGTTTGTTTATCTATAGACAAAACTTAAAAGATTAAAGAATGTGTAGCATGGTCCATGTTCTATTATTATGATTTTCCAGCTCATGGCGTGAGGAAGAGAATATTTGCTTACTAAGTTGATAATAATTTTGCAAGATTCTTGGATCAAAGTTGTAGTGTATGCTTATAGTGGAATGTACAGGAGCACATCTCTGGGAACACTGAGGGTTTGTCAAGAGAAGAATTGGGTCGACTTGTAGCTTCTCGATGGACAGGGGAACATGCTGAAGAAAGGACAAATGAACCTAATGATGCAAATGGGGAACAAGAGGAGCAAAATCAGGATTTTTCAGACAGTGCAGAAGAAGAAAATTATGACAGTTATAATTCTGACAATGATGAAGATAGACATAAGTTTGATGATGATGATATCCAAGACGTTGCAGCTGAGGAATATGGAAATCATGTTGAACCTGATGGCTCCTATGACCACGACAAAGATTACAAATCTGAGTTTCCAGGTTTTGGTTGCATTATTCTTCTACATGCTGATTTGGCTTTCTTGTTATAGCCAAATCATGTTGTTAATGCTTTGTGAATTTGTCATGGTCAGGAATATTGAGTCGTTTACTTTCTTTTTGTGGATTTAACTTCCTCAGGTAGTCCATCATGGCTGGACAAGATAAAACAGACTGTTCAAAATATCATTCAGGCGTTTAGCTTTTTCAAGAGTCCTGTGGATTTATCTGGTATATTATACTTATCCTCAACTACTCTTAAAGAAAGCATGAGGTTGTGCAACTCAGATTTTGACATCTGCAGTGGCTTCTCGTGTAAAAAAGGAATACGATGATGCAAGCTCAAAATTGTCGAAAATACAATCAAGAATTTCTGGTCTGTCTGAAAAGCTCAAACATGATTTTGGTAAGCATGTCATATGAGATAATGGTGGTATACTGATGAAGATCATTTTCTAGTAGCTGTGCTTATTAACATGCTTATCAAATAAATAAAATTAAATGTATTTATGATTAGCCTGTTTAGCTGTCTTCAGTCTAGCTTAATCAGCTGTTTAAACATACATGTCCTAATCACTTGGCCAAAATATACCTCTCTTGAGACTTCGACATTCTCCTCTCGTGTCCCGTTTCATGATATATGTGTTATTGCATATGTTCATTTGAGTTAAATGAATAACAGGCTAAATTTAACTTCTCTTGCCAGGAAAGGAGAAAGATTTTTATTCATTTTATGATCGTTGCTTCGAGAACAAGCAGAACAAGTATGCATTATCAGTTTCTTTTGTGTGTGTGTGTGTGTGTGTGTGTGTGTGTGTGTGCTTATGTCAAATGCACTTTGCTTGCTTCATTTAGTAATGTGTTTGTCGCTTTTGGCTTTGTTGTTGCTAGGTACATTTATAAGGTCTGCCCATTTAAAAAAGCTTCCCAAGTTGAAGGTCATAGCTCTACACAGTTGGGGTAAGTTTAAATTGTTTAATACACCTTCACTGATGAAGTTCGTATCATTTATCAATAACAGACTCTGACGTCTCATATTTTTGTAAAGTTTAATATAATATCCGAAGTACAAAACTAAGCTACATAGCTAGGTTTTGGATTCTGATTTGGTCTACAGCCAAATTCCAAATTTCATTTTGGATTTAGGATCATGAAAGGGGTTGATTAATGAATATTGAAAACTGAATTGTTGATACAAGTATTTTGGTATCATTGAACACATAAATAATGTGCCATAATCAGAAGGATTTGTACTATTGCAATATCATACAAGCCTTAATGTGATCTCAAAGGGCACATCGAGCAATTGAGAATCGCATAATAACTTGCAAGTATTTGTTGAGTAGAACTGATCTATCCAAGTACAGATTTTCTTTTCTTTTATGGATGTCATTGATCTTTCATGAAAACTATTTGTGATTGTCAACCTACAGGTTGACTAGCCAGATCCTATCCTATGGACTGCCTGTGCGGCAAAGATCATGTTGATTCATGATTGTTCTACATCATCTCTTTCTTAGAAATTAGAATAACAGAACCTTTACTTCTGAAATAAAAAAGAGAGGGTTTCACCCAGTCAGAGTGGAAGACATAGCAGACAATTTGTTACTTGAAGTTCAGGAGTATCATTGTGTCACAGAATTGTCATCATTATGTTACCAACATGACAATTCTAGTTGATTCGGTTGTCTGCTTCTTGTAACAGGCGCTGGGAAAATTTTGATGAATCTTACAGAGTCATGCAATTTTCAAATGGAGACAGATGCTGGAATGGCCCAGATAGAAGTTTAAAGGTAGAGCGCTTAATAGTTTGTCAAGCTTTTGTGATTTTTCATAAGGTTGATTCTCAGTAGTGGTGTCCCTGAAACAGGTTAGGCTCAGGTGTGGTTTGAAAGATGACCTTGCTGATGTAGATGAACCAAGCCGATGCGAGTATGACATTTTCTAACCTCAATCCACCTCTCTTTGCAAATTACTTATGTTCTTATTTTGATTTTTTTGAGGTTCTCTTTTGGACGATTGTCCGGTAAAATACCCTCTTTTTGGGTTTTTTCCGGATGACACTCCCTTTTCAAAATTCTCAAATCATCACCCCCTATTTTTAATATTCCAAAAATACCCCTTAAACAAGTTGCCATTTTTTCCCACCCAAATCCAAAATTTTCCCACCAATTGTTTACAGTGTTTTGTGGGTTGGTTTTTATCCACAAAATACTGCATAATATTTTTAAAACACTGTATAGTGCTTTGTTTTAAAGACACTATACAGTGTTTTTGATGTTACAATTTTTTTGAAACAAAAACACTATATAGTTTTTAAAAAAAAACACTATACAGTGCTTTTGATGTCATAGTGTTTTTGAAACAAAAACACTGTATAGTGTTTTGTGGATAAAAAACAACCCACAAAACACCGTAAACAATTGGTGAGAACTTTTTGGATTTGAACGCCAAAACACTGTAAACAACTTTTGGGGGTATTTTTGAGATTTTTGAAATAAGAGGTGATGGTTTGAAAATTTTGGAAAGGGGTACCATCCGGAAAAAACCCAAAAAGAGGGTATGTTCTCGAGTAATTGCCCTTCTTTTCCTTCTATTCATTTTTTCTGACTGAACTATTCCGTTAACTTTTTTCTTATATTGATGATTTTCCATGTCAGGTATGTTGCAATTCTGTCAACTCCTATCATATGCCTAGAAGAGAAATTGAAGGTACCTTATTATTTTTCGGGTCAAGTTTCCTATATAATTATTTTTGTGGAAATTAAACGTATTTAAATCAATGTAAAGCTTACAGTACAATTCTGGTAATTCTGATAGGAACTGCAACAAAAGCTCGAGGATATGAACAAAAGACAACCCTCAACTCACGATGAGCTATAGCCTCTTCAAATTTCAGAAGAACACACATTGGAAGATTACACCATTCACACAATTTAGGTATGGAGGCTCTTAAACCAACTTCTGAAAATATAGAGAATTTTTCCAATGCTCTATCTGAAGTGTAAATCTCATGAATCAACCTCCCCACTTTTCTCAAGTTTTCAGGCTCACTTCCTGATGCTGTTGTAATTCTGATTTAGAAGCACACCCAATCATGAGGGAACTTTTTAAAACTTAGGAGTTATCGACAGTCTTGTACTGTTGATTGGTCAGACATTAATCTCTCTATTGCATGGTGTATTTTTGGTATGGTCTTGTTTTATGCAAGATATTTACATGCAGAATATGCTAGTTATTGAAGGAAACAGATTCATTGAGAGTTGTGAGCATACTTCAAAACTTTTTTGACCTGTGATTGTGGACCTTTGATTATTAGTAAGTTTTGACTTAAGAAGGTTACCATTCACACAATCCCATGTTTCTGGTTTATGCATACACAAATTCTTGGTTTATTAATCTGTCATTTGGTATATGATCTTTCTTTTTTGTCAATATTTTATGAAACACAATTTTGTATTGTCCTCCCCCCCCCCCCCAAAAAAATAAAGTACACAGGAAACTGGAGCCTGAAAGGGGTCAAAACCTGGAGGCACTGATCTTAATTTAGATCGGCCGACTCCTCTTGACTCATTTCATCAAGCCTGCAAAGACCACAGCTTCTCTAAAATTGTTGACGCAAAGCAAAGCAACCAGGTTGGATGCTATGTATTTGTTTACAAATTTGTTCATATGTTTCTTGCAATTGCTGCAAATGTTGAACTCCTTGCATCTTTTTATCTAACTTTATCACCCCCCACCAGGTTTTTTTACTTTGATTGATAGGGCTGAGAAGAGAGAGACTGCTATGGGTAAGTCACATGCCTCAAGTGCTGGTAATGGGTTCAAGGATCCGAAACCCGATCCGATATTTTATCCACTCATGTTTACTGGAACCCGGTGTGGATCTTATAGAACTTGAATCTGACCTGCAACATCGGGTACAATTGATCCGAAAACTTATTGGATTTAGATTTGGATCCGACCTGGTACCATCCATTGATTAAATATTATATTGTTTAAAAAGAAATATCCAACTACATAAAAATAAATGACGCATTAACAACTCCAGTATTGCAAATTCAAGACACATTTCTTTGAATAACAACAAAGTCAAACTAGCACACAAAGTAACTCCAACACTAAGATCTCCACAACAACATCTACTTTTATCATCATAAGAACATCTACAAAATGAAAATGAGAAGCAAGAAAACAATTGGGGCTTTTTAGGAACAAGAAAATAAGAAGCACGGTGTCCTCATCTTATAGTGGGGCCGGCTGTGCATCTTCTCCAATCAATAGGCAGGTAGCCGGGTGGGTTGGCAGCATGAGGTAAGAGAATACTCTTTGATCCTTCTCCCAGCTTGTTCGGGCGCGTCAACTAACCAGGGGGAAGCACTGACGAGGTTATTCTTCTCCGCAGGGGAAGTGCACCGCGGACCCGGTGTATATAAAGCGGGCAGGCACAACTGCCCCGGCTTGCTTTGAGCTCCGTCCGCCTTCTCCGCATTCCCCAATCGATCTCGATTCCTCCCCGCCCGATCGCTGCTCTCCTCTCCTCCTCTTCTTTTAGTCTTCGATCCTAGGGTTCGATCGGCTGAGCTTCGTCTTAGAATGGTGCAGCAGGCTTCGACGGGAATGAGGCCGAAGACCAAGATAGTGTGCACCTTGGGCCCCGCGTCGAGGTCCGTGGAGATGCTCGAAAGGCTTCTGAAGGCGGGGATGAACGTGGCCAGGTTCAACTTCTCCCACGGATCCCACGCCTACCACCAGGAAACCTTAGACAACCTCCGCGCCGCGATGGAGAACACCGGGATCCTCTGTGCCGTCATGCTCGACACGAAGGTCCCCCCTTTCCCCTCTTCTCTTAATCCCTGAGGTTTCCTTTTCCCCCTCCCAAGATTTGCTTCTGTTGGGATACTCTTTGTCAGTTGCATATTTTTATGAGACTGATACAAATTATTGATATCTTTTATCATTTTTGTCGTAGATTTTGATGCCAATATCTCATCTTATTGGCATTATAATCCATGCCCGCTTATTGGATAAATTTAGGCCCTCGATTCTTTTTGTTTATTTACTTTGAATTACATTATTATTCCAGCATACTTTCTCTTACTACTATTTGCTACTCCTCCGAAGTTCTACTCATCATCGAAAGCGTCAGATATCTTAGTTGATAAAGACTATTATAGTTTATCATAAGGTTCTGGATCGAATCCCACCTTCCCGCTATTTATACTTTGCACACAAAAAAAAAATCGATCATTAATTTCTATTTTTGGGTGATGATGAATATGCATTGAAGATATGATCATTCTTTGTGATGTCTAAAGCTATAATATAAAGCTAGTGAGGTTGGCTTAGCTGTAGCGCAACTGCTATTTTATACATCACTTTGTAGTAGTTACTAAATGCCGCAGAAAGTTGTGGTTTTTAGAGGATGTTTGCATGCACTTTTGATGAACCATAGGGAAAGACTTTTAGACACTGTGAGATGATATGCATTAATTTTATGGGGATGCTGGTATTTTCAGATTGTGTGTGTGACAAGTGTTGAGGGCATGTATGCCTTCTGTACAGGGGAAGGATTAAAATATGTTCTATGTATATCTGTGACCCATCTGTTATCTTTAAAGGAGATATGCTCAACCATATTGTAAACTCGGGTGTTGTGTATAATATCATCGCAATAGATTTTGCGGATTTTTATGGGTATTGGAACTGATAATAAATACAAGGGGCAGATTTATTTGTACATATACTACTAATTTTCAGTTTGTGCTCATACAACCTTTCTGCAGGTAGTATGTACATATGCAAAGATTCTGACTCAGAAAAATTGTTATTATCATGCATACATCATATCATGTTTCTTATGAATACCATTCTCATTAGATCACTTTAAATAAGAGAAATACACATCTGAACAACTCTAAGGCATTATTAACTTACAGATTACATTTGTCTTGGGTCTGGCTAATCTTAGTCTAACATGTCAGGAGTGTAGCTGCTATAATTTCATAGGTCAGAGTCATTGGAAGGACGCAATGTGAAATAGATAAAGAAGTTGATAGTGACAGTAGTTGAGAACTTGGGAATCTTAGAAACATGCAGTTTGTCAATCCGACATAGAAGGTGAAAGTGCAGTTTGTAGTGCAAATCTATACTTGCCAAGAATCATTGTGCTGATAAATTTTCTTTGGTGATGAGGTTAAAAGTTAGTTAATTCGGCCAGGTTCCATGAAAAAACTTACCCAGGAATGTTGACATTAGACAGCATGAAATCTGCTTGGTTTAGAATGTGCATGTCAATCATTGTGCAAACGTGAAATGGAATTCCTGTATTGATATTTGTATGGTAACTCACAGGGTCCAGAGATCCGGACTGGATTTTTGGAAGATGGCAAGCCTATCCAACTAAAAAAGGGTCAAGAAATCACAGTCACCACGGATTACACAATAAAGGGCAACGAGAACATGATATCTATGAGCTACAAGAAGTTGGCTGAGGATTTGAAGCCAGACAGTGTGATACTATGTGCCGATGGAACTATCACGCTCACAGTTCTTTCCTGTAATAAGGAGTCGGGGCTGGTATGCTGTCGCTGTGAGAATTCTGCATTGCTCGGAGAGAGAAAAAATGTAAATCTTCCTGGTGTTATCGTGGACCTTCCTACACTAACTGAGAAGGACAAGGAGGATATCCTAAGATGGGGCGTCCCAAACAAAATTGATATGATCGCTTTGTCCTTTGTACGCAAGGGTTCTGACCTTGTGGAGGTCAGAAAGGTTCTTGGTGCACATGCCAAGTCAATCATGCTGATGTCCAAGGTCTGTTCCTCTTCCTGAATTCATCTATGTTTGTGTACACAGTTCAGAGTTCTTATGTTATCCAAATTACTTGCAGGTGGAGAATCAAGAAGGGGTGGCCAACTTTGACGATATTCTTGCCAACTCAGATGCATTCATGGTTGCACGGGGAGACTTGGGGATGGAAATTCCTATCCAGAAGATATTCTATGCCCAGAAGGTGATGATTTTCAAGTGCAATATACAAGGAAAACCCGTTGTGACAGCAACTCAGATGTTGGAATCAATGATCAAGGCCCCTCGCCCCACTCGAGCGGAAGCAACTGATGTTGCCAATGCAGTTCTCGATGGCACAGACTGTGTGATGCTCAGCGGTGAAACAGCTGCAGGTGCTTACCCGGAGCTAGCAGTTCAGACAATGGCTAAAATTTGCTTGGAGGCAGAATCATATCTGGATTATGGATCTGTTTTTAAGGGAATCACGGCAGCAGCACCAGTTCCTATGAGCCCATTGGAGAGCCTTGCATCATCAGCTGTCCGAACTGCTAACTCGGCTAAGGCATCTCTCATCTTGGTCCTGACCAGAGGAGGGAGCACAGCGAAACTCGTAGCAAAGTACAGGCCAGCAATTCCAATACTATCAGTAGTGGTTCCTGAGCTGAGGACAGACTCTTTTGACTGGTTCTGCAGTGATGAGGCTCCTGCGAGGCACAGCCTTATATTTAGAGGGTTGATTCCGGTACTCAGCTCTGCAACTGCAAAGGCTTCAGACACGGAGTCCACAGACGAAGCTATTGAATCTGCAATTGATCACGCTAAGTCATTAGGACTCTGCAAGTCTGGAGAATCAGTCGTGGCACTGCATCGAATTGGAGTTGCTTCCATAATCAAGATTTTAACAGTCAACTGATTAAATGACGATAGCTGAAAAATCTTCAGGGGACAATTCAATTTACTTCTTGCCATGACAAATTTATCGACTAGTCGTTATAAGTTCCTATTTGAACTTTCCAGGTCTGCTCTTTAACAATGCCTAGTCACTGAATCTGTAGGTTATTTACTTTTGAGGAATGTGTTTATTGAAGTTTTGTGTCTTGATTCTGAACTCACCTCTCTTCAGGAGGGACTTCTTGAATACTTTGTTGTTTTGGTCTTGTTATAAGTATGTTGTTATTCATCTTTATAATGCACCCTAAGACTGGTTAAGGCTGCTTTGTTACATATGCGTATCAAGAATTTAGAGCAATTGCCCGAACAGGAGTCGTGTTGCTTGGTCTTGCTCGAGTGCTAAGAAACTTGACTGCAAAGCTGGATGCAAGACGAAGGCCACAAGTCTTGATCCAACAAAGCCGGAAGCATCCTTCCACTTCCTTTTGGCCCCTACAAGCGCTCTTTAGATCTTATCATTTAGATTCTCATTCCAAAACATAATGTCATGACCATTTACAATGAAACTTTTTTAGAAATCAAAGAAAATAACTCATTATATCATTCTATTATCTCTTGAGTCACATTTTGTCTTTAAGGAGTCACTTATAACATATTCTTTTATAATTATTGGACAATTCAATGAGTTTCTAGACATATTTTTTTATTATATTATATTATTTTCAGAATCATTATTTTCTGACTTATGAAAATAATGAGAGATCATTTTAATCATTATATCATAATATGATTCTCGTAAATATACTATATAATCATCAAGAATGATATATCTTTTTTTTCTTTTAGATTTTTTCAAAACTATGATTGTTCTAAAAGATTATTAGCAATGACATCAACATCATATGAGAGTTTATTAATATTATTTTATTATTTATCATCATCAATGATTTTAGTGATTTGAGGAGTAATAATCTTTCGAATATAAAGTGATAAAATAATATCAATCGGTCTCTCATTAATATCAAGATTAAAATTTAAAAATTTTACTTTCATTGATTCGTTATTTTTAGAAATCTTACAGATTCAACTATTCTTATATTAAAATAATAAAATCTATATCCTTTGAATTTTTCTAGATAAATAATAAAATATTTTAAAAATAATTTTTAAATTTATTTTTTTTATCGAAGACTATTATCTTTATAGAATAATCCTAAATATGTAAATGTTTCAGGTTAAGTTTTCTACCGGTCTATAACTCAAATGGAGTTGTTGGAACTGATTTATTAGATAGACTACTCAAAATATGCATAATAGTCTTTAGATCTGATTTACATAATAGTCTTTGGAGGAAGCCTTCTACCGCCACAAAACCTGCAGCTTCTGCAGATCCAAGCTATGTAGGCTGGACGCCGCCCGGGTGGATGACGGATGATGTCTCGGTTCTAAATCTGGTTGAGCTTACACTCGATCGTTTCGTTCGATGTGAGAAGCTGCAAGCATTGGATAAGCTCTCCCTTCATCGAATGCCTTCCACAGTTTGGCCAGCCACCCTGTCTGAAGACCCTCACCCTTGTCGACCTTCCTGCCGTCGAGTGTTGGGATTCCCTGCATCGGAGAAACTGGTGCTACCACTCGTGTCGGAGTCGGAGGAGCGGTCATGCACGGACGGGGAACCCTTCCTTCCTCGCCTTATTTCTTTCGTGTAGCCATGAAACTGAGGTCACCATGGAAAGGAATTCCGAGAAAAAAACAAGGAAGAATCCCGACAAGAAGTACACTAATCTTGTTGTCATAACTTTGCCGGTAGGCGATCGGTATCAATCGCACAAGTTGTGGAGGTACATGCGTGAACGGTAGTCAAAATAGGCTGCGGGAATAGAATCCACTGCCCATGCACCATGAACAGGTTTCGTGGTGTGTGGAAATTGCTGCACCAAGAAGAAAGCACAATCCTAACATTGTGTTGGATCCACGTCTTTTCATAGATCATCAGGTTCCAGTGTGGCAGAAAAGGATTTGGTTTTATTTTCTCATAGTTCCGAGTGCACTAATGTTTTGATATTATCCCAAGTTAATTCAATTGTTTTCTCCTTGCAGGTCCTGTCCTCATCATGTTTAATACTATGTTAATTGATTAATAATAATAATATACTCATCAAATTCTTACAGAGAGACTGAGACTAAACCAGGTATTACAAAAGTCTACCTCTTCCTTCTCTTCTTTCCTCGAGGACAAAGCCAAGAGACAAAATTGTCTCCTCCTTATCTTCTTTCCTCGAGGACAAAGCCAAGAGACAAAATTGTCTCCTCCTTATCTTCTTTCCTCGAGGACAAAGCCAAGAGACAAAATTGTCTGCTCTCAAGGACAAAGCCAAGAGACAGACAAAATTGTATGATCGGTAACCATTTAAAAATAGCTGATCAAGTTCAATAAGTGGATGGTGATGTTTTGAGTCCCGTGTAAAGAAAGGGTAATAGACTTTTGCAGTTCATCAAACATGTAGTTTTCCTAGCTACACACCATAGGGTGATGTAGGCATGTGAAGAAGGAAAGGATTCAGTCTGTCTTGTTGATTCACGACTCTTGGCCTTCATGTGAAGAGCCACAGGTGGAGAAGTAGGATGAGATGGATAGCACTTGAAAATGACAAATCAACGAACAAAGGTTGACAGAAACTTGGTAGGTTATCAAAAGTCCATTCTTCTTCATCTGCCTAACTTGTAGATGCAAGACTCGAAGGTGTTATGGCATTAACTTGGAAGAACTTGAAGACTATATGCATTACCAGTTCAGGAACTTACAGTGCATGGCATATCCCAGACTTTCACACACTATTTCCTCATCTGTCAAAAAGCCTGAATAATGTGAGGAAGAGAGAGAGAGAGAGAGAGATCCTCCAAGGAGAGAAATATGAGACCAAGAAATCTATTCTCACAAGAAGTTGCAAGTTTTAGAAGCCAAATGAAAATACCAAACTACTTTGCAGCAGTGATTTCATTTCAACAAAACCACACATGAATTCATTCACCATCTAGAAAAAAAGGAGAAATATTCTTCAAGTTAACATAAACAAACACCAAAAGTAACAAAATGCAAGCCAAATAAGCCACAGATATCGGAGCAAAAACAAGATTATATATATATATATATATAGGGATTAGATCAAAGTATCCATTTCACGGTACCCATGACTAATAAAACCCCCACACCTACACTTCCTATTCAAGACTATAACATTTTCATGATAACTCCCTGGGAGCATACTCCACATGATAATATTTGTCCAAGACACAACGAAAACGGAAGAAAATGTACATACCGAGGTACAAGAAGAGCACCTTAACCCAAATCCAAGCATTATTTATATTCGAAAATCCATTCCAATGCTGCTGACATGATTCCCATCACTTTGAACACGTGATCTTACACAGTGATGAATCATCCGAATGGGTCCTTCACCAAATTTCCTTTAGCAGAACCAGTTGAATCCATCTTGCTTTTGTGAGGAATCTCCGATACCCCTATGCAAGGTATCAGAGTAGTTCATTTCAGATATGTTGAAGCCAGACCCCGTCATGAAGCCCCCACTAGCAAGTTCTTGTTCAAATGGTACCGTGTTTTCCTGCACGTAGCGTGATTGCTCCATCAAGCTACCAACTTCTTCAAATAGATTGCAAGCAATTCCTGACCCCTGCCCCAAGAAGTTGTTTTCCATTTGTATTCTAGGCTGATGAGAATTCGATCCTTCCAACATGGTCACACCTTCCAAGTTCATGTTCTTGCTACCACTGATACTGTTATCATAGAAGTTCATTAACTCATCGATTGATTTTTGCCCATCAGAAGGAATACCCAATTCAGAAATATCCACTGGATTAAGCCTTGATCCAATTGAAGGATGATTTGACTCAGTATTCAATTGCAGAGGAAAAGCTAAAGGCTTGTTCTCAGGCACCTGGAAACTGCTACTCGTCATCCCAGAACCTGGAGGAAGAGTGTTCTGATACTTGCAGATGTACTGGTGACTGTTTCTGGCATTCCTATCAAGAAATCCATTATGGAAATCATTGTGTGGACATAGCACATTATCACAGGTATAGGTCTGCTGGTTCATCATCAATTCACACTCGGATGAAGCTCTTTTCTGAATGAATTCGACATCATTCTCTTCCTTCATCAGAGCTGATCCAAACATCCGATTCCCTGAACTAGCTCCTAAGTTCAAAGTATTACCATCAGCAACCAGATTATAGATTGTCACATCCTCATTCTTGGCTTCATCAATGCCTTCAACGTCATACTCACTGCTGTTGAAGGAGATTGCTCCAGTGACACCACTCCCAGCAGATGGGGGTGCGAGGGCACAAGGGTGCATCTTCATGTACATGTCCTCCTCCTGCTTGATGACAGCAAGCCATGTCGCGCTCTCCTTGGCAGTCATCTTGTCTTGGAGGCATTTGGATTGCCTAACAAGCCGACGGATTTTCTCAATATCAGGAGAGATATGCTTGATTACAGCCGTCAAGACGCCAACCTTCCATGCCTTCTTCAGATCATGTGGCTTCTTGTATGGAGGTGGACCTTGTTCTTTTGGGATGCTCAATTGAGGCCACCATCCCTCTCTACCAGTAGGCCACCATGGTGGAGGGATTCCTTTCTCAAGTGGAAACCGTCGCTGAGGTGGATCACAGTGCTGCATAAGAGCTGACAGGAGAGAACCCAATGTTGTGTCCTGAAGCTCCTGCAGCGAATGAGGACTTACAGATCCAGAGTTAAAATCACTGTCAAATCCAGGGATGGCATTATCAGCCTGGTACTTGGCTACAGCAGCAGGGCCATTCCGATCAAATCTAACCTTCTCTTTCCACCAACCTCTGAGATTATCAGAAGCACCACTGACGGGCTTGCCCTTCTCCGGAATTATGCCATAGACAAACCCCTGAGCCTTGCAGACCTCCATCATTTTCAGCATGTACTTGAGAATTCCATCCTGTGCCCGAGACATCTTCTTCCGACGAGCCTGTTCTTGTGACTGACATTGCTTTTCTGCATCACCCTGCTCCTTGTTTTTGCTCTGTTGCTGCTCCTTCAAGCGTTTATGCCGCATCCGGTCTCTCCACATGCGTCGTTCGAGTTCCTCTATGTCAACGTCCTCGTCACTGTCTTCATCAGCAGCCTCAGCAAATCTATCCGGTGGCGGATCAACCAGATCTCCCTCTCCCAGTATGCATTCACCCGTGGAAAGCTGATGGAAGCCACCATAACTGACATTCCTCTCATCATTGTAGGGGAAAATTTGACCATAGTTTGGGCCACCAGGATACATCATGTCTTGAACTAGTAGCATCCCCATAAATAACTACAAGCAGCACAATATTCCCCCGAGTATAGAACAGATTTAGTATTCTCCTGCAATTCAGAGGACAAAAGCATTAGAAAACATGAGCTGCCGCTGCATCTGAAAATTTTCAAAACCTTGTGAAAGTAATTAATTTGCAGCATGTGCGTGTGAAGAAACATACAACAAGAACAATCAAAGCTGTTTCCTGAAATACATTAAGATTTTTTTTCTACCTCAATTATTACATTCAACATGTGTGCACAAAATTTAGTGTAAAAAAATCAAGAAAAGTATATCCCACAAATAACATAAATGAGAGGTGCATGCCATGAAGTCTTCAACAAACAGAAAGATATCTGATCCACAAGGATGTATATGATACTAAGATGTAAAGTTGTACATATATGTGTGTATGTATAAAATCATGTATATACATGAAGAAAAACCAATCGGCACGGCATTCGAGAAGAACATGAGTCAACATAAATAAAGACATTCCAGAAGCAGAACCAATTTATGAGCTGATCCGCATGCTGGATATAAAAAAGTTCAAATTAGATTAAATCCTAGAACAGATGAATTACTTTACATATTCTATAAATTCTCATTTTATTTATGCTCTAAATGTTAACAGTACAACAATAGTCTAGTAAATTAGCATCAACACTCAAACTATGTCATGAAACATGATAAAAGATTTGCAGCAAAGCTGTAGACAACGTAATAAAAATGAAGAAAAAGAAAAATAATTTAAATTGTACGGATGCGGCGCAAAAGGGGAAGCTAAAAGCAACAACAAAAATATCTAACACTACCATATGAACCCACAGACGCCCACTTTGCGTGAAGTTTCAGCCAAATGAAATAAAAGCAAACCCTTATCATATCTTTCACAATAGTGATACCAAAAGAGATTATGATCGCATACAGAAGAAATTTACGAGATTAGAAGGATGAAAAATTGAACCTTTTTCTCCATACACACACGGAAAGTGTAAGCAACACCGATTCGACAAACAGAATTATTCAGATATGACATACCGTCCAGATCTTAGCAGATGAATGAGAAATCATGCGATCAAGAGATGGAATACTGAAAATAATTTAGATAAGAAGCGGACGAGCAGATCCAGCACTAAATTTCGTGTTGGTCCAATTCAACTCATTACTAAACCCGAAGGCCTAATCAAAACGTAAACAGTACGCTGTCCCAAGGCGTGTAAAGATAGAACCCGGATTCGGAGCACAGAAACGCGCTTTCTTTCTCTAGCTATAGCAGAACGAAGAGCGCAACCGCCAAGAAATCGAGTACTTTTCTCGCATCAAACAACAAGAGCTACAAAACAAGGAATACTTCGACGAGGAACTGCAATTTGCTTGAATCTGAGATCGTAAGAAAGCAGCCGGGCAGAAACGGGGCGCTAAGATCCACCAAAACGGGAACAGAGAACAGAGTAGTAAAGGACGCAACTTTAGGCGAAGGGAGGATGAAAAATCGCACCTTTTTGTTGTCCGGCCACTCCTACAGACTTGGTACCTCCACTAGCGCCGCCTCTACGCAGCTCTGAGACGGCACCCGGGGGTTGCCCCTCAGAAGACCAGCCTTCACAAGAACAGGGACCAGAAAGAGGGAGAAAGGCAGAGGGGAGAGACGACGACACAGACTCTACACGGAAGACCACAGAAAGTGAAGATCAAACCGAGGATTGAAGCGGACTAAAGGAGACAGGAAGAGATGGAGGTCCTCCTTCCGTTCTGGTTCTTATCTCGAGTTGCGCCCCCGCGGTCATTATTGCTCTCGCTTTCCCTCCCCACTGCACTCGGTTGCGTCACGAGGGCACTGACTTACGCTTATACCCCGCTCGGACATCTGAAATAACAAATTTACTGCTTCCAAATCATTTCATCCGACGAAATTATAATGGGGTGAAGGGTATGTAAGTAATTTAAGCATTGGCTGAGAGATAAAACCCCCCAATAATTAAGCCCACTCGCTTCCATTGGGAATCGCATCACCACACAAAAAACCTGGATTTTTAAAAGCCAAAAATCCAACCTTTTCTCACGGAAATATAAAAAAAAACAATAATAATAAAAGCGAAAAAGAAAATGTTTATTGTGGCTTCGAGACCTGTGTTCGGCATACGCAGCGCGGAGATCCCCGCCGTGCGCCTCCTCAAGGAGCAATCTTGGCCGTCCAACTTTGGCTCTCGGGGCCTTTAAAATTCGCAAATAGGCCCTCGAGACAGTTCATGTTGACACGATGCATATAAAATAAAAATAATCACTATACTTATATGTTTATTTAAATTGGTCTACCTCAATAATAATGGGCATAAACCTGCAAAGTCTCATCCTATTTTTATGTAAATTGACCCAATTATATTTAGAAATGTCAATAAATAAAACACCCATATTTTTCATTCTATTTGAATCTGACAGTAGCTATACAGATAATCAAAACTAAATAACGCTCTTATTTTTTTAAAACAAAATTTAAAAATATTATAATCTAATTTAAATGATGAGATAGAATAGAATGATAATATCCATATCCGACTAATTACTTCGCTAATCCAAATTAAACTCAACTCGATTTAAGCCAATCTAATAATTTTGTTAAAGCATCAAAGAATAATAATTTATCATAGAATTAAATCTCATAAAGATTTTAACAGATTATCACACAGTCTAAGTTTGAATTTTATCTTTAAGATTTATCTTTTTATAAAAATATATACATGATAAATTTATTATAAAAAAATATAATTAAATTCAACTGGTGCTTGATGTTACCCACGAGTGATGACAGGTTGGCACTTTTGTCGGCTGATTCCAGCCATGCAAGTTTAAAACGTGGGGTTTACTGGGTCTGAGGAAGTACCAGATGCTTGTGCTGTGTGTGACCCACATCACCAGCAAAGCTCACCATATCTGCATAAAGCACACAGGATTAGAAGAATCCACGATTTTGTTTTCTCTAATTTTGTGTATTTTATACTTGTAATTCCAAGATGGCAAAAAAAGAATAATTGGTGAAAACATGTACCTCTTTGTTGATTTCAGCTGCATCATATTGAATACATTGTTAAGCACAAGAAACAACAGCAATAACAAGTAGTCAAAATGTTCCATATATTTGTGGCTGAGTATATGGATCTTTTCATATTATTGTGCTCAACATAATTAGCTAAATTAAAAGCACTAGAGCATCTTTAACTAAAATAGTTATACAATTAAAAGGATACACATGTTTGGACCAATAGCTCTGTCCTAAAATCCTAGATTCTACCTACAGTTTGGATGTCCGGAGTTTGACAAAGAACCTAATCTTGGAAAACAGATAACAAGCTGTTTTGATTTTTGTTTTGCAACCTCATTTAAATCTACGTCAAAAACTTTTGCCTAACTTTCCTACTTATATTTACTCAATGATAAGAGAAAATGCTATCATAATAAATACAGATGCTTGATCTTACACTTCACAGACGTTGACACCTAATTGTCCCTTTGGGCCACTCATTCAACACTTTCTCAAAGCCATTACGTCAAGTCAAATAAAATATTTTCTCGATCCAGTCACGGCCCCCATTCGATAGCTATCCTTTTGCATTCATAAGAAATATAATATTAGTTGCATCCGTATCAACTACTACTAATTTAAATCCCCAAGAAGAAGAGAAAATAACAGGCATTAAAATATTAGCTCAACCATATCCGAATAGTAATGATTCTTAAGAACACATGCCAACAAACGCCAGCACTCTGATCGGAACAGAAATTTCAAGACATTGACATCTAAACTTAAAGATCGGAGCATTAGATTTTGCAACACAAGCTTTGGGAAGAATAATTATCATAGTGAATCGATGCAAACCATGCTTCCAATTTCTAGAGATATGCAACAGTCAAACCGTTCACTTTTTCATCAAACTAAAAATATATATATTATAAGCAGCAAAAAAGTAGCATGCTTTCTTAGCAAGAGGTATATATGTACAGTCTTACAGGTGAATATGTATAGTCTTATAGTCTTATAATATGAATATGCAATAGTCGAAGGTTCACTTTTTCATCAAACTAAAAAAACATATTATAAGCAGCGAAAATAAGCATGCTTCATTTATATGTTCTTATCAAGAGGTATATATGTATAGTCTTATAGGTGAATACCTACAACGTTTCTTAACAAGGAAAAAAAGTGAATGCATGTTAAGAGATGATGCACATGATGGGGAATAAACTACACTGGATATAGATGAATGTTTATTGGATTTGATGAACACCGGGTATCTAGGGATTTCTCAGTCGATTCTTGAAGATCTGGTAGTGTTTCTGCTGCCTAATTTGTTCATTACGTTGTCCTGTGATCAATCAATCAAGCAAAGCCATGTCTCACATGCATGAGTAGCAAATCCAAATGTGTCCATGTCCAACCCATTTGGTAATAGAAGTTCTGACTTCTGACTTAATCGCCTACTTAAACAAAACTTTGAAAAGATGTCACGCGTTTTATTGGTTGACCGTTATTAACTTAATTGTTGATGATTATTTTAAGGTCAATTTTGTCCCCTAATTAAGCAAAATGCAGTTCAAAAGTTGAATTCCAAGTCAAAGCTTTTAAACATTGCTTAGTGCTATTCTTTTGGAGTGATATCTAAGAAACATTACCCAGATGACATTTTTCTCCTCGGATCAAAAGTGAAGTTGGTAAAAGAACCCAATAAAAAGTTGTATCAAGTCTTTGTCCGAGTCTTTCATTCTGTGGTATGTTAAGGTTATCACTTGTCAAAGTTTCAGCATACAAAAATCAGTTAAATGATACAATTTTTTTTTTGAAGAAAAATGCATCATTCACTATGCAATGCTGTTCAAAAATACAAGATGACAATTAGTTATATGATCTTTTCATCTGACTTGCTTGGTGATTCTTTATTATGCCATCATGGTATAACTTTTCATTATTATTAAGCAATTATAGATTTCTATAACTTTTAGAGGCCCATTACCTCCACATGCTTCTGCACTAACGAAGCAAAGGAATGCTTGAGAAGTAATCCAAATTGACACAAAAAACTTCCTAGAAAATTTTCTACAATGAAAGCTGTTATAAATCTTGTTTCAACAAAGAATCTGGTGATTAAATACCACAGTACCAAATGGCTATCGAGAAACAAGTATTTGTTTGAATCCAACTCATAAGAATACATAAATGTAATTTCCTTTGTTAACTAACCTTCAGCATGAGCTTGGCAGCTATGAAATGAGGAGGTCTCAGACATGGTATGCTGAGGCGACCACGAAACCCAGCAGCCAGATAAATTTCCATTCCATCTTCTGGAGAAATTATATAGGAAGCTTCACTCTCGTATGGTCATACCAAATCCAAGTTTGTAATCCATCAGTCGATTATTAACCTGCAATGCACAATCAAAAGAAAAAAAATCAGAATTGATGAATCAAAGGCTAAGCACTGGGTTCAGAATGTAGCAATTATTTTATCAGTTATTATGATTGAAGGCCCAGAAGATTCCGATCATCATACCCTTCCGTATTATCATGATTAGATATTGAATATGGATAAGAAAACAGAATAATTAGAGTGGTTAAGCTTTAAGGCTGTGAGAAACGATCGAATCCATGTGTTATTCACCTCTATCAAAAGAATAAAATTAAACCCCATATTCAATTGCTCCTCCGGAGAAGCACTGATAACGTCATTGGAACCACCATGAAAACACTGTAGAAGGGTTTCAGGTCAACAATTATAAAGGTCAAACCAACAAAGCCATCAAATTTGAACTAGACAACCTGCGGATGAGTTAAAATGACTGAACTGAACTCTCTGGATTCATGGACAATGCAGGAAGCATTGTGAGAATACATATGGAGCTAGAATTAACAGAAATCAACCACTTCAGTTTTCGCGTTTCCTTTACGGCATTAAAATCAGTCACTTGAGCACCTGGTGGATCAAAAACTCCTATTTTCCTAAAAGAAAATTGATGCACTTGAAGTCTATAATGCACTAAGGAAAAGGGAGATCCAGCCAATGAGGCTCCACCTGTTTTGGGTCCGGTGAAGGTTAATGTGCCTAGGAACTACCCTTGCAAGAAGAGATGTACGCATTGGAAACGACAAACCTTCCTATTGTCTTTTCTGCAAGTTTCTATACGAGATTGGACTGTAGCTCCTTTTGCAACTTACAAGGAGCACGCGAGACAAACACAAGAAAGAGGCTTCGATCGGCACCAGAAGATGCATCTTTGCCCTGTCCTACTCGACATTTAGAACCAATAATCGAAGAATTTAACCAGCGTTCTTGCAGATGCATAGCAACCGCAGAGGATACGTACACAAAACGAGTGCCTCTCGTTGTATCCGCTCGAAGGGAACGAGGCAGGGAAGATTCAACCAGTCGGTCGACTTTCTGGGCCTCGGCTTCTCGTCCTACTCCGGAGGGAGCGACACCTCGGGACCGATTGGCGGGACGGGATGGATGCCTGGCTTGCGGAGGATCCCATCGGCAAGGAAGCAAATTGGATGGGACGAGAGAGGAGAGGGTTTTACTGTTCCCGTGCGCGTAACGACTCTCTAGGGTACAAAAATACGGTGCAAATGCAAATACATGCAAAATACAAACATTATAATTCATAAAAACAGAATTATGAACAAATATTTAATAGTAGATAAACCCCATCATATGTTGTCTTCACATGATATCATGATAAGAGGAAGCGGATGCACGTCTCTGATCGTTGATGGGATTGCTGCTGGTAATCGCAATAGGTTTATTTAAATGCATTATAAATACCTATTACATGAGGAATCGTCTATCTAACGGCTATAAAAGCACTTTTACCCCTCGTCTTTCAACCCGCAAAACCGTCGATCTCTCTCCGCTTCCAAAAACCCTAATCCCGCCTTCCCTCGCCCGCCCCATCAAAACCCTACACGATCCTCTCCCCTCATCAACGCCGATCGGACGCTGACGGCGCACCTCGATCGCTGGCTGCGTTCTTGTAGTGTCCGATTGATTTACCTCGAATTTATACGACGATGGACAGCACAGCCGCGCCGGCGGAGGAGGCCGGTGTCGATGCCGGAAAGGAAACAGCGACCACGAACGACGCTACTAAGCCTGACGCGGAGGCCGGTGTCTATGTCGTGAAGGAAACTGCACATGGTCCGGTGCAGCCCCCACCAGACACGGGGCGGACACCGTGGAGTAAAACGGCGACAGCGGCGGCGGCGGCGGCGGCGGAGGATGGTGGAAAGAAGGGTGATCTGGTGATGGGCCCGGAGTCGTGGCCCGCGCTCGGGGATGTCTGGACCAAAGGTTCGCCCAATCGTGCGGCGGCCAAGGTTTCTTCTCCTGCTCTATCGCCACCGATGGCAGTGCAGAACGCCGGTCAAGTTAGAGGGAATGTGCTGCCTCCACCACCCTTTCCTTTTGTTCAGGTCAGTCTTTTGTCCTTCTCCGCGATGTAATGTGGTAGATCTTGTGAATTTCCAGCGGGTGCATGAGTCTTAGTTTTGCTCCCCTCGAGAACTCTCGATCTTCATTTATTGGTTCGATATATTTACTTAGAATGGAATCCACTTGGTTGGAGATCACGGGTTAAAATTACGATCTTTAACTAGTCAAAGGGATAAATTTGTTTAGTGCAATGGCTTACCTAATAGAATAGGATATTCTATCAAAATAGAACTATCTTATATCAATCCAAAAGATAGATGTCCTTTGTTTTCAATATGTCCTAAACCCAAACAAAAACGATACAAGGAATCACCTAACCACCAAATGTTGCCCTATGTTAAATGGTCCCTGCAAGTTATGTAAGTGATTGGGGGAATGAAGACCTGTTTCGTGCTAATCTATCTAAAACAGTCATCTTATCAGAATACTTTATAATTGACCGTGTGAATTACAATATCTTATATCCCAATTAAATCATACACACATCTTTGTTAGTCAAATCAGAACCTATTATTCTGCCCAACAAAATTAGCTCATTAAAAACTATAGTGATTGCAACGACTGTTCTATTTTGTTTGTTAAAAAGTGATGATTCTTGTAATTACATTTACATATGTCTTGGTCTAAGTTACGGCTGGCATCAGCCCGTTGGTAGAATCATCATTTCTGCTGGTACAATTGTATGTTTTCTTCAGTTTTTTGGCAAGATATATTTATTTTTAGCTTATATTTGAAAAATATATGAAGTGTGCAATGGATTTACGAAGTTTGCTATATTATTTGTTATGTTTATTGTCTGTGATCTTATTTTGTGATTATTCTTTTGTCAGTATATGATGTTATGTCTGTGCTTATTCTACTTATATTTTCAGGGATCAATAGACATGCACAAATCTGATGGATTTAGAACTAACAATTCTTCCAAGCATCACTCGTCGAATCCTCACAAACATGGGCCCAGACATAATGCACCAGTCAATAGTGGACAACCTTTTACTGTACCCTTTGCATGCCATCAGCAACCAGTGTTGTATCCTTCTCTCCAACCTTCAAACCTGATGAACGATTATGGCTATTACACATGCAGTGCGCAATTTCCTAATTGCCAGCTGCCTGAATCCAATATGCCTGTTGTCCCATCCAGTCAAGCTGGAGGAAATTATGGAAACAGAAATTTCCAACCACCTCCACAAGGAGTTCCATATAATTGGCCTCCCAATTGTGGATACGGTGGTACAGCATACAACATTCCTGCACCTCCCAACAACTTTAATCCAACTTGGTGCAACCAATGGGCTGTGAGGGGCTGTGAAAATGGACCAAGAACTCCTGTGCCAAGAACTACTATTAGTTCAGTTCCACAGTTTTATGGTCCTCCCTCTGGATTCGTCTATGGACCTAGTATTCCCGGTAATTACTCACGCAATTTTTTTTTTTACCGTAATCATCTTTCCTTAACTAATATATGCTGCTCAAAATCAGGTGGTCCTCCTCCTCCTCCTCCTCTCATGCATTCTCTTTCTGCTCCCCGTCCAGAAAAGCTGCAGGTTCCTTGTTTTTATCCACATGCTCCTCGCTATTCCAATCAGACAGCAGATATGAAGGTCTTGAGGGCTAATTTAGTCAAGCAAATTGAATACTATTTCAGGTTAGTCTGGATGCATACTTCATGTTGTTCTTTGGTCAAGTATAATTCTTCTATCACATGAATGGTTCTCGGAGTTTCTAAACAAAATTTACAAGTTAGAAGGATTATCTGTCTGGAATATTTATAATGAGCCCTTTGCATTTGTGCAACTAATTCTATCTTCATGTTGGGCAATTTCATGAATTTGTATTTGTTTGATCTTTTTTAGTCATCAAAGTGGTACAAATAGGTTTATTTTAAGCAAGGTATCTTTTTTTAATTTCCCTTTTCTCTTGTGTTATTGCTCTAATCATAATTTCCTTTTGCAGTAACGGAAACCTGCAAACTGACCAATATTTAATATCATTAATGGATGAGCAGGGATGGGTGTCTATATCTGAAATTGCAACATTTAGGAGGGTAAGCTTTTTTCTTGTTGTTAAAATCTTCTGTACTAGATTATAGGAATGCAGTTTGTGTGGCAAAATAGACATGCATTTTATATAAGTGCATTCCACCACATCAGGCCTACAAGAGACCATGTCACCCCTGACATTTTGTAGTTATACCACCTAAATATCATTTTCCTGCATTTTCTTGCTACTAACTAAAAGATGATCCTACAGGTTAAAAAAATGACAAGTGATATATCCTTAATTTTGGATGCATTGCGAAGCTCACATTTGATAGAAGTCCAGGTTACACTAATTCCTTTATACTTTCTGGAAATCTTTTTTTTTTTGTTTACAATTGTTTTTTATCATGTGATTTGAATGGGACATGTTGGTAAAAAAGTTTATGCCTTCGTGTATCTTTTAGGTCCTCATTCTTATTTTAATTTGCAGGGTAACCAAATAAGGACGCGTAGTGATTGGTCTAAGTGGGTTCCTGCTTCACGTCAGCCTGTAGTTTCGGCACAATCTCAGTCTATTGGCAACCAACCTCCCGTCAGGGTGGAGAATAGTGACAACAATGAAACTAATGTTATTTGTATTTCTCATGAGAATAGTTCAGCAAATTCAAATCCAACAGATGATTGTTCTGAGACAGAAATTAATAATTGTTCAGAATGCAGTCTTGATAATTTGCTCATTAGTGATGGAACTATAATACACAATGGAGATGACATGAGCAACAGCAAGAAGGTAGAATCTGGAAAGTTCTCAGAGGATGGACAAAGAGATTCCTGTGGTGGCTGTAACTGTACACCTGTTAGTCACTCCATTGGCACCTATGTTGATATCAGGACTAACTTTGGTGATTCTGGTATCTCTAAAATGTCAGTGGAGGAAGCCAAACTATCCATTAGTGATGCTAAAGTTGAGAAGATAGCTAATCCAACAAGCATGAGATCTGGCATACAAGCTTCAGATTTTGGTAATGGTTTTCTTGATGAATCTCTAAGCTTAAATGGACAAAGTACCTTTATGCTTGATGAAGAACTGGAACTAGAGCAGACAACAAATGAGACAGAACATCTTTCATTAAATAATAGGTGATAAGGGTTTTCTTTCCTGTCAGCATTCCCTTTAATTTTGTGCCTGAATTATGCTTCAATTTTGCCTGTATGTAAAAAATTTGCTTTTGCTTTATCTTATATGTCTATTTGGCCTGAATGCACATCATTTTATGGAAATGGCGAGGACTTGTCCAGGGACACATTTAAAACTAATGTGTTCATGATTATATAAATTTATCAACTACCTTTATAATCAAGGACTTATATTATGTATAATAAACTTAGATTCAGGTAATTGTGTTGGAGAATAAGAAAATTTGTACTGGTAACCTGTTTGCCTTGACTAATTTATCAAATTAATGGGTTTAACCAATTTTCTGTTAACTGGAAGCCAGATTAGCTGGCCTACAACTAGTTTAGGGAAGTTTCTTAAACTTTGTTTGCTGTATGCCAGTTGGAACAGGGTCTAAAAGCTCAGACCAATATGTGCCACCTGTACCAGGTGGTATTATACGGTAAAAAAATTCTAGGTATGAATAGCTTCCTCATGCTTCACACTCTCACCAACATGAGCACAATACTTTTGGATGTTTAAAGAAACTTAATCCCGTGGTTTTACAGCCTTGTGCAGTCTGTGCCATTGCTAGCCCGGCTTCTCTGTTTATAGATAGAAAATATTTTATCTTTTTGGGCTTCACTAATGAGTGCTGGAGGAGATTTGGCCCATCAAATGAAATAATACAGGATGGATTTCAAGGATTTATTTATTAAATAATATGTTTTGGGTACTACACAAACTTACATAGTGGTCCTCACCTTGGGATTTAGTCTCAATCTCACAACCTGTTATGATCGGATGATTGGTTACTGATCCAAGATATTTTAACTCAAGTTAGTATTAGCAAATTCATCCAGCCTTATAAACCAACTCAAATTTCCTCTCACAACCTATATAGGATTAAACTGGGGTTTCACTGTATTCTACTTAATACAGTATAGTCGATGAACATTAAAAACTGTTCTTGACTTCTGATTGTAGCTAGTGTTATATATACATTTGCTGCTTTGGTTTGGTTAAAAGAAGTCTTGTCTTTCTGAATTTAAACCATAATTGCCTATTATAGTTCTCTAAGATTCAAGTTTGGCTGGTTATACTGGATAATGATTATCCTTAGTTCAAGCCTCACCAAATATAGTAGTGTTTACTTGTGAAAGCCTTTTTTTGTCTAAACTTGCCTGGACTAAGAATTTAGTAGGCTATCACTGGCTTTAGAACATTGATGGTGATCGGTTGTAAATTATATATAATCTTCCATCCTAGCTCTCATTTTTTGGATTGTGCTTCAATGTTGACCTGCAAAGATACCTAGTTGCATGCTTACACTGAGTCCTTGATTTGTTAGGGAAAATCCAAATGAGCAAATCCATCTTTGTGGGTGTTTTATAACTGAAACACCATAAGTTGTTAGCTTGTAAATTATAGGCATTCTTTGAGTTTAAGAATTCTTTAATTTTTTTTCTTTAGTATCTTGGGGCTTCTAAATAGCAGCAAAGGATCGATGAAAATTTATTATATCTATTTGTTAGCCATGGTTTATGTAAATGCTGTTCTTCAATTAGTAACACTTTTACATTGGATTTATGTTTTATTTTCTCTCCAAATTATGCAATCTTCAACAGCGTTGACGATGAAGAGGATGAAGTAAATGTTAATGACCAAGATGTGCACAGACTCGTAATTGTCACACAAGTAAGATCGCAATTTTTTTTTGTCGCATTTCCTCTATTTTCAAGGCTGTTTAACATTTCCACTTATATGTTTTTAATGATACATCAAACCTTCTTGAAGTGGGCTAAAAGTTCATATAGTTAATAACCAAATATTTATGTTTGAATATTTATGAGTACTTAGTAGATTGACTATGTCAGTTTGTTTAAATTACCTGTATATTCTCCTTGCTGAGATTTCTGTATATTTATTTTTCTTCAATTGATAGTTATTTTTTTTAAAATATGTCTAAGATATGTATGCTTTAAAATCTTTTTTATCAGATCAGATTCCTGAAATTACAGATGACTGGAAACCATAACACATGAAGTTTCAGATGCTAATTCAGTGTATCAAGTAGGATAAATTTTGGATAATAATTCTGTACATCTCCTGTTGGAGTGGCATGGTTTGTTGGTTTCATACAGTAAAGTGCAGTGTAGCACTAAAAAAGTAAATGTAAATTAGTTGGAAGTATCAGTATACTTTTATAAGATAATATATTTATCACATACCAGTCAGGCAGTCAAACCAATAAAATACAGTACGTATCCTTGGATACCGGGATCCACGTTTTGTAGGAGGTAATTCTGTGAATTGTCTGATCAGTATTTACATGCTCAGTGGTGAGATTGGCAAAGCATAGTTGTTTGTATTTAGTAGTATTTAAAAGCATGATTGTATTGATGTAGTACTTGATTCTTTTATTGGTTTGCTTGTACATCCAATCAGTTTAAATTTAAAAGCGCTTATCAGTCAAATAATACTTCTCTATTGGTATGTGCATATAAATGCATCAATTGTTTTATATTTAGGATTTGGTCAGATATAAAATTAATTTGTAGCAAGCAATACAGGTAGAGGCATGGAAAAAGGAGTTTTCTCCTTCTTTAAAAATAAAAATAAGTTTTTCCTTAGCTTCTTTTGATGCCTGTGTTGTTACTTTTTTATCTATATCTCACACTTACATCCTTCTGTCCATGAATTTTCTTGTTTTTGATGAATATTTTGGTTGCAGAATTTATTCCAGTAATACCCCACTAAGGAGGACACACCTTCACATTTTTATGTTGGCATTTTATAAAAATAAACAAAGTTGTATTTAACATCTTTTTTTGTTACAATCTTTCTTTTGAAAAGATTTGCAAGTAGTGTATTGTGATATTATGTCCGATCAGGTTAGCTTGAAACCTGGTGTTTAAGAAATTTGCTTACCTAAGGCATACTGACATACCAAATAGGCAAGTATTTGTGTCTGGATTTATATATGTCAGATTAACAGGTTTGTACTCAAACATTTACGGAAATTATCATTTCACTTTTCCAATCTGGTAATATTTACTTGCTGATTATATGGGATCCTATTCAAACAAGATCAATTACATGATGGTGAAAGTTTGGGTCTTTCTATATGGGGCTGAAACCTACTTATAAATGTTGGTGTCATTTTGTCAATAACTGTATCAGAATAAATTCTTTTTCTTCTTCTGATACACATCATGATATTTAACGTGCAAGAAATTCAAAATTCTGTTTCTACTGATCATTTTATAATATAATGCACTAAATCATACTTTGTTAGTATGAGAATGTCCTTGTGATTGGCTCAGTGAGAAAAGTTTGTGACCACTAGTACATTAGACTGTTTAATCTGTTCCATAGTTTTTTTTTTCTTTTGTTTCTTCTCCTTCTAGGCCGACTTAAGGTCTTCCAGAACCAAATTGCACTATGAAACTTCTAGTGATGACTATAGTTAATATTTTGTTCTTTTAATTCCAAATGGTAGTATTATGATGGAATCTTTGAAAATAAATCATTTGGGTTTTACTGATATTACTGGAACCAAGTAATTATGATGCAGGTAAAGCCAAATCTTTTAAACTTTCTTGATGGTACTTGCAGTATGATGTAAGTCCATTTTTAAATGTTATGTTTCATCCTTGAAATTTTTACCCTTTTGATTTATGATATCATATGTTCTTTTGGCAATTGTTTTCATACCAATCCACTATTTTAGTGTCTTGTAAGCTTACTGAAGATTTTCTATTACATCCATGACTACTTTGGATAGTGTGGTTTTCTTGCATTGAAGTTTCACAGTTCAGTTGTCAATGATTGCATCATGACTACTTTGGATAGGCGTGGTTTTCTTGCATTGAAGTTTCACAGTTCAGTTGTCAATGATTGCATACTTAAAAGGTTGTACTGCTAATAAAAGTTCCTCGCTATTGATGGACTTTTGCATTTTGGATAAACCCATTCAGGATATTATGGATGACAAAGACGATAGAACTGGTTCAGGGCGACAGGAGACAATATCAATTGAACTTGCATCTGCTATCAACGATGGGCTTTTTTTCTATGAGCAGGTAATGGCTTGTTGCTCTTTTGTGTGATAGTTGAAGACTTGAAGCAGTAATTTAGCTTTAGCCAATGGTTGGTTGTCTCTCTCTCTCTCTCTCTCTCTCTCTCTCTCTCTCTCTCTTCTCATTATTTTGTTTATGAGCTAGTCCTAAACCATCTGAGTTTGGTATGGATATTTGTCCTTTCTTGGTTTAAGTGTGAATACAGTTTCCACATCTAAGTTCTCTGGCACAAATGCATAATTACCTTTGTGCTGTGTAACTAGCAGGAGTTGTGTGCCCAGCAATCCAGTAACCAAAGGAATAGGGTCAGGACAGAGATCAAATCTGGGGATTCTAAAGCTACAATTAATGCAACCTCATCTTTGGATTTGAAAGCCAACATAGATATTGGAAATAATGCCTCTGAAGAGCTTGGAGAAGCCAATTCTAGAAAGCGGCAAAGCAAATCGCATTCCCTGCGTAAACAGCGTCTTTTTCCAAGTAATTTTAGAAATTATGGCAGTGGACGAAATCATCATGGGATTGTGTCGGAAAGCCCACCAAGCAACTCTGTTGGCTTTTTCTTTGGTTCAACGCCACCAGAAAATACCAGGTTAGTATTGCTAGGTAGTCTCTCTTTATATGATAAAGCTAGCCTTTTCTATTGTATTATTGATTTGTCTTTTAATTTTCACATTTTCCAGTCTAATGTCGCCAAAGTTGAGTTGTTCTCCACATGGTATTCTTTCTGGGAGCCCGCCTGTGGGGTCGATGCCAAAATCTTTCCCACCATTTCAGCATCCAAGTCATCGGCTTTTAGAAGAAAATCAATTTAAGCAGCAAAAGTATATGACTTTTTGTTGGACTGTATGCTTTATCATTACGATCAACATTTGTGTCAGTTTAGCGATTTTGTGATTTTCTCATTAATATTTTTTTGTTGTTGAAGGTATCTGAAGTTCCACAAGCGTTGCCTTTATAATCGAAGGAGATTAGGAATTGGTTGCAGTGAGGTAGGTTCCAATTGTTATTATTTTTGTCCTAGACATTCATCATGAACATGTGGTTTCAAAAAATGGACCTTTGATGGATAAACACTGGTGGTGACGTTATACGCCGGTGGCATATGTCAATTTTTATTACTATACTGACCTTATTGTGGCTTATAGGGGTAGTTAATGTGAGTGATTAATAGATTCAAGTTGTTATGTTCTTGATTTTTTTTGTGATTATCTTAATGTTCCTGGTCGCTTGTGCAATGCATGTGCATGTTTGAATTCTGGAAATTTTTTGTTGGATGACTTTTCTCATCATCTATGGTGAAAAACGAACTTATGTTTCACCATTTCTTCTGTTTCCTAAAATTGTTTTGGTCTTTTATCAAGGCACACATTTTGTCTTCATTCTTTATTCCGAGTATTTGTTGATTTATATGCAGGAAATGATGACTCTTTATCGATTTTGGTCATATTTCCTTAGAAATATGTTCAACGAAGCTATGTATGATGAATTTTGCAAGCTAGCAATGGAAGATGCGGCTGCTGAATATAATTATGGATTAGAATGCCTTTTCAGATTTTACAGGTATTGCAGAGTATTATATTTAGTGCATGTTGGAACATCAAGAAGAGCTCTGGATTTTAACTATTAGTTTATTGAAACCATTGTTCTGCTTGTCCCATTATATTCTTTATTCTTTTGCAGTTATGGATTGGAGAAACACTTTAGAGAAGATCTTTATGATGATTTTGAACAACTTACGATTGACTTTTACAAAAAAGGCAATATCTATGGACTTGAAAAGTACTGGTAATATGCCCGATACTGCTAATCTTTAGTTTGTTTTTTGTAGGTGCTAATATTTGGTTATTAATTCTTTCTATTGATGTGTTAGTGTTAGGATTTGATGTGTGAACATGTATCTTGCCCTGTCTCGTCTTTTGAACTAATGATATTTCAAGCTAGCAGCATGGAAAATTTGCGAAAAAAATTACAAACTTTTGATTGGTTTTCTGACTGTAAATGAGGAGCTAGTGAGAAATATGTGCTCCTAATTTTCGGACACTAGCAGCCTACCATGCCAACATAGATCTCAACATGAGAACTTTGTGATAATTTGCTTGATCTTAATTCCCCATATATTTTATATTCTATATTTCTTCTGCTGTATGAAAAGCTTTCTTCTTGCTCTGATATAAGAAAAAAATACACACTCTCTCTCTCTCTCTCTCTCTCTCTCTCTCTCTCTCTCTCTCTCTATTTACATTGAATATGGTAGGTTGTCATGCGCAGTCCATTTTGTTTATGCATTATACATGTACAAATGGAAAAAATGTAGTCGGATGAATGTGGTTTTTGCAGGCTTTTAACTTTGTCTAAATATGTTTAGCCACAATGTGAGATCTGTACATTGCCTGGTTTTCTTAGTTGCAAATTCATTAGAATTTTGGTTATTATTTGCACAGAATGATTATGAAGAATAACTAGTTAATATATCCGAAGCTCATTAGTTTTCTTTGATACATTACTAATTGCTGAATTTGTTCATATACCAGGGCATTTCACCACTTTAGAGAAGAGCGGGGCGAGACCGAGCCCATAAGGAAGCACCCTGAGTTGGAGAGGCTTCTTCGAGAGAAGTATCACAGCCTCGACGACTTCAGGTCCGAGGAGAAGGCAGAGAAGGCTTCCAAAGAAGAGTAGCAACAGCAGCATTCTGAAGCCACACACACCATTGATGGTCTTGCTGTGGTTTATGCCTGCTGCTTAACCGTGCACAACACCTTGGGAGTCTAGTCTTTAGTTTAGGGGCTGATGATACCAAAAGGTTTGGATGATAGGGGATTTGTTCATTCTTACATACGGAGATTTTTTAGATCCTTGCCAGTTTTAGAAGTAGGCTGGGTCGAAAATTATTGTCTCTCCATCCCTCATTTGTACATAAGGAATACAATAAAAACTGTATCGAGAAACCGACGAATAAGAGATACTACCACTTTACAAGACATCCCACCCATTATGTCGGTCTATAGTTCTGTAATGTATGCCTATTGGATTTCACCTTTTTGTTTGTTGATGTTGTGCTCTCTCTTATAATAATACTCTGACACGGGTTTCTGACTCCCACCACACAACTGATTCGAGATCAAGAAAGAAGAGAAATGATTCAAATAATCACCGGACAAATACAGAACAAATTATTATTATTATACTTTATGGTCTGTTCATTACTCTCTCTCTCTCTCTCTTTCTTTCTGCCTGTCTCGTATCGTATGCCCATTCTACCTTTAATTTACATTGGTAGTTGTGATAAACTGTTACCTGCCTATTCGATGCTGTCATGTGGCCACCGCAGTCCAGTAACTCGTGAAGCAAAGGCTGGTGGGCGTGCCGATGATCCGCGCCCACTCCCATCCCGCTCCCCCTTCCGACCTCCGCAGTTCTGCTAGCTGCGCATCCAGCGCTGATATCGTCAGAGTTGCAACACCATGTTTTGATGTGTTCAGATACGTAATCGTAACTCTAATTGTTCATTGTTTTCAGTTTGGTTGGCAATCTTGATATCTCTGCTTCTCTTCTGAGTTTGGTGTTTATGTTGACATCAGTTTTAAAGAGAAATAGGGTTGCAATTGCTTGCCCTTTATCATCTCTGCATTTCTTTTGTTATGTTCATCGAATGCTACTATTGATATGAATTGATAACACCAACTTTTCCTCGATTCTCGTTACATTTTGTTCTTCATTTCCGATATCTGCTTGCATTTTGCATTTGATGCATTGTTCACTCTGATTTTCCCACTTGTATTCGCTATTCAGGATATCATGTATCTTAAATCTAGTGATTATTTTGACATCAATCGAAAGAAACAGGTTTAGAATTGCTTACCCTCCCATCCTGCAACTCGAAAATGACCGAATCTTCTGAAAACGGCGTAGGTCTTACTGCTGCCACCTGCAAATCGTCAAATACCGTGTCGGGTTAGTGGTGAGAGAGAATGATGCCGTAGTAAGTATTGATTGTGGTGGTGTTGTTTTCCTCTTAACCTTTTCGTTGCAGTTTCTGCTGTAACCATCCGGGTAACGGGCCTCATTCTTGTAGCTGGCCACATTGTCGTCGGTGGCACACTTCTTGTTCCCTTTTATCCTTTGATCTTCTATTGATGAAGGCTCAGAATGTGGGAACCCATGGCATGTCCATTTCCAAGTCCTTTGATCCCAATGCCTTCTGTAAACCTGGCCATCCGATCCGATCACAAATAATTGAGTGTCGTCGAAGCATGGACCTGGTGCACCAACAAGCAACACGTCTCGGTATGGTGTTCCATGCTCCACCCATTCCCATCCATCTAGTGAGTCCCAGTGGTACTCCACCAAGCCTCCATTATCTGAGATCATGAATATTGAGCCAGCTAATGAGAGTACAGAGGGTCTAATTGCAGTTCCAGGGGACCTCGAGAGGACCAAATGAGGGGATTGGTAGTGTTTGTGCCACAATTCAGTGATTCTGTTATACTGATACAAACGGCCATTTTGCCCAACAACGAAGATGATGTTCTTTCTGTGGACTTCCTGATCCACGATAAATGCAATTTTTGTATCTGGAGGACTGCGGCAGTCTTTCCACTGAAATTTTCGTAGTGCTACCTGAAAAAAAAGTTTTAAATAGATTATATCCATACAAAAACTATAAAATTAAATAATTAACACGACAAGATGTGGCATGTGTCGATACATGACAGTATGTCTTGATTGAATAGACATTATCGTTGGAAAGAATATTGTGGGCGTGGCAGAGCTATTATCCTCGTTACTTCACAATAAGAAATACCAACTGATGATAGCTATCACAGATTTGTACTTTGTACCTGATTAAATCAGTTTCTTTTAAGCAAAAGTCTTGGTTTCTGCTAAAATTTGTACACAATGGAACATTACTATTTTGGCAAGAATCTATGTATTATTTATCTGTAAGTTCTCTCGCAAATGATCATTTTCAAATATTAATGCAACAAATATGTTCAAAAAGCAGAGCATATCTAACAAGCTGCATATCTCAAGGGCAGACGCAATCATTGAGCTCTCAATACGATTAATATTACTTCTTGAAGTAGGAACTAATAATTTTGTAAAGCTCCGTTATATGGTAATTGTATATGATTGCTATTTATCATATGCAAAAGTGGCTAGCAATCAATCAATAGGTGTGTGCTTTGTGTAGTTTTATCTTATGATGAACTTCGTAGATTTGTCAAAAAAATATTTTTGCGGTAACCACTGGCTGCCTGATTATGTTTATCATATTTCTATTGGAATGAAATCTAATTTCTGTTCCATTATTCATCTCTAGTGCATCATGTCATATGTGGGACTACTGGTGTTGATTTCCTATCTACTAGTGTTTGGTAACATTTCAATGATTTTTCAATTATAGAGATATCTAGTTTTACCGTAAACTGTAGCAGCCTTCCTTTCTTGTTAACAAAGAAGAGAGCATCTTCTGTTGTAACTCTGCGAGCTTTACCCATTACTCCGTCCCACGGGGGTCCTGTCACTACCTGTCTTCCCTTTTTCATGGCAGTACAGTTGATCCACAATAGTTCATTACCAATCCTTTCCCTGATTAGTAAATTCCCATTTACATCAACCAGAAACAAACTTCCATTGTAGCTTCCTAGTGCACCTCTTATGGCTGTTGAATGCTCATGCCTTAGCCATACCCAGACATTATCAGTGTATAGATATTCATAAGTCAAGCCATTGTCTGTTATGAGGAAAAATGATCTATCTGCATGCATCACTCGTATCCGGAAGTTGTTGCTAATGCTGCTTGTTAGAAAATTGTAGGACTCTGATGTGCCAGTTTCATGATTACTCATAGGTATATAATGTTGGTGTTCTTCAGCCTTTCGCCTTCTAGCAGGTGCAGTTGTGCTCAAGTCATTTGGTTCATAGTATGATATTACATCCTTTGTTCCTGTCATGCAATTTGATGGTCCACGTTCCTCAGTGCAGTATTCTGCATTCCATCCTTCAGTTTCTGGGGCATCTAAGACTGACCATTCATACCTATTTGAAGTTTTCCTTCTTAAATTACTCAGCTGAGTTGGACCAGATCCTTCACCTCCAAATCCAGGCAAATGCAACTCCCCTAGTCTGCCATCATCTAATGGGAAAATTAGTCTCCCACTTTGAATTTCTATCCCTTGTATTCCTCGTGCAACCTTTGCATTTTGTGGCTGCAGATGATTTATCCACATTCCTTGAACTTTATCCCAATCAGTGCCACCTTTTACCAGAAAAAAAAAAGTCGATCAACTTACTGATGGATGTAGCCTAAACTACTGCGTCATTGATTGGTACTCAGAAACATTTTAGGCAAAGTTGTACTGTAGCACACCAGCAAATTTAATCAATTTAACCCTATTATTGTTGTGAAAGTATACTAGGATGTTTAGACTAATAACAGTATATTTCTAAGTGATCCTCAAAAATAAATACTAGAGGTACTATTAGCTTGCTGCCATCATCGGTTTTCATAAATCAATATCTGAACTGAACTATGATGCCAATGACAAAAATACTGTATTGCATTTGAACATATAGTGTTCATCATGCTAACCGCGGTTGTGGTTTCCGATAGTTATCTCAATCTTTTAAGAGAATGTTAATTTAATAGAATATTTCTGAAGGGTATATTTTTAAATTAACTAAAGTATTATCTAATTTAGGGAATAAATTTGATTATTCTCAATCTGAAAAACATTGATGACTTCTTGTTGCTAGTGCACCGAATAACTTGGCAAAGGAATAGTATCAAAATTAGAGCAGAAATCAGAGACTACCTGGATTCTTGGGAAGCTGATACTCAAAAACATATCCTTTTGTTGTGGCAAAGAACAATGAAAATATCTTTTCATTTAGTTCACTTTGTTGAACAGCTGTAGTGGCACTCAATTGGTGTCCTTTGGGAGCTCCATGGACTGCCCACTTCCACTTTCTTTTGTGCAAGCGCCGCTCTACCAAAAAGCCATCCTGTGGATCTATTAGTTCCCTTGACCAATTAAACTTCCTAGGTTCGCTGTACATGGACTGATATCCTAAATGATCTGTATATTAGCAGTCATAAATTTGAACCATCAAGATGTAGGTGCTGAGTGTACTTATAAATAATGATTCTCATGAATATCTAGTTAATAGAAGAGTAAGATCAACTGGATATCTAGATATTTGCTTTGCCGCCTACTTAAGCTTTATAACTTTTGGTCACTATTTGTTAACTTTGGTGGAATCAGTTACACTTCCAGCATGAAGTTTATATTGAATCTAAAAGTTTGAAGAAAGCCAATTTGTACCTTAGTTAAGAGGAATAGAGATGATGAGTGAGCTCCTGCCAAGCCATGTAAAGTGCATCCTCTTGATGGTCTCAATGAAGATTGTTTGATGGATGGATCACTCCAAATATGTTTCTTCCACGATGGCTTTGATTTCTTGTCAAACTCATACAGATCTCCACTAGAGCTGCAGCACAATCTTAATCTTCAGAATGGCATGGAAGGGTATAAAAAGGATCTAGAATACTAGTGCTGTGTACCTACGTTCAGAAAGATCAATTTAAGAATGAAATTGCATGATTACATGGTTTTATAACAAAAAGAACCACATTCATATGTATCATAGTGCTTCTGATATTTTCTTTGATCATAAATATGACTCGTACTGCAAACAGCTCAGGTAGGCAACCATATGTGATGTGGTAAATGTAGAAACTTCTTGTTGTTTTCTATTGCTGAAGTACATCTTTTGTGACTGTTTTAATCCTGATCCTGAATATCTACAATCAGATTACATCATCTTACCTTATTGTGAAAACAATGCCTGGTCTAATAGCACCTGTGTCGGCTATGGCAGAATTGTCTCCTCCTGGTGGTCGACCATGATTTTCCCACCTATTCAAGTTCAGAGTTGTATGTGCACTTGTTAAAGTCATGTCACAGGTTCCGCACATCTAGTTCTTGAAGCAATTTGGTAGTAACACCAGAAGCAGCAAAAGTTAGGCAATGGCTTCCCTTACCTCAAAGGCTGAAACTCACTGATCTCTATCAATTCCCCAGTAACTGTGGTTAAATACAGCCTCCTGAAGTATAAAGCAAAGAAATGTCTGTCACTTTATCATTATTGCCAAGTTGGTGTTTCAAAATGAAAAAGGATCTTATGATTTCTCCGAAAGAAAATGTTTGACTATTCTTTTAAATCTGTACCGGATTACTCACTCTCCATCATAAGATACAACACCAGATTTGATCTGTATAACCATGCCTGGTTCTGCTTCTTCAATTCTTGTACTCTGTTCAGTTGTAAGCATAAATTCTGTCCAAATGGGCTGAGAATCCTCATTCAGTTGCAGCTGAAATATTTAGATCATGAGTAGATTAGATGGCTCAAAATATGCAACTCATTCTAAGCTTTCTAATCCACAAAATAAATAATCGTTCAGCAATTGAGTCTACTCTGTCATGAAAGGTTTACTTAGGCTTAGGGCATGTTAACAGTGCATATCATTGCTCTTTCTTTTTGACGAAATATTAGTCCCTGTTATAGTTGTTATGTGTTCATAGTTATAATAGAAAAGCTATCTGTTTGATGATAGAAAGGAGGGGTTTTAGTACTTCATGCTTTCTTATATAATCATTGAATTGCTACAGTATGGCTTTTGGAGTTAAGAAAGAGTGGTAGAAAATGTTTTATCCCCACCAAATTTATTAAGAATCCATTAGCAAAATGAAATTCTTGTTACTATGTTTTCCTCTTTACTCGAAAGTCTTCTCCTTCTAGGTTGTAGTAGTACTTTTTTGTCAGACTATATCCCCAGGAAGACCTAGGGGCCTAGATAAATAAGATATACAACATAAAGGAATTAGCTGCAGAAACAAAAGCAGAGCAATTATCTTTCTTATGTTTCTTCTGTCAAATTTGGAGAATATCCATAGCAATTACATGCAGAAAACAGTAGGTGAAATAGTTCAACCAAAAACAGTGTTCTACATATTACAAAAAGAAACATGCTGAGAATATCAAGGTTAGGTTCTGTGTGTCACAAGAATACCTGATAGAGCAGTCCTCCTTCCGATAGAGCGAGAATAGTCTGATTGATGATAAGAACTGAAACAGCTTGTCCAGTTGGATTTGGTAATTCATGAGGAGCAATTACCCACTTCACCCCATTCCAGAACCTCTCATATATCGATCCACTTTGCCCTGTCACCCAAACAGATGCCTCTGACATTCTAGTGAGAGAAATCCTCCACCTTAGGGGCAGAACAGGACCATAATCCTCTTTAGTTTCATCCCCATCGGTTATATTCTGTTGGTGTTTTAAAGCCGGAGTTTCATCATCTTTCTGATCCATGTTCTCTATAGATCCCACTTTGCTGCAGCTATCATTGATGCAGGACATCAGATCAAATGGCAGATTGATTTCCACCCAGGTGTTGCTTTGCTCCTCAAACTCCCAAAATTTATTGGTTTTCTGCGTGAACTTTGTTTCTGATTGTCTGCTGGGGGGGGTGGGGCACCATGAAGAAACAGAAGTCACAAAGCACAGTACCATCTGGGACATGATACATGTTGCAGAGAAGAGGAGACCGAGGGACAGACCAGACATCATCCAGCAACAACTCCAGCATCAGAAAGTCTGCCTTAGAAGCAAGAAGAGAATGAAACAGTGAATCCCTGCAACCATGTCATGCAGAGGAGCAACTGATAAGCCTTTTGTACCCCGTTGGCAAGGCTCGATAGCTCAGAGCAGAAATCTCTGGAGGGAGAAAGAACTTCTGTTTTCTTGGAAGCATCAGATGGGCCTCCTTGTACTTGCCCAACCAGAAGCAGAAAGTTAAAAGTCTTAGTAGTGGAGAAAGGATCTTATCATTAATGTATTAATAGATGAGCCTATATCAACTTTCATCCGGTGAAGGAAATAAAGACACCTAGATGGAGGCCTTGGTGGTTTGCTTTCTTTTTCATGGGTTCCTTGTCAACTCCTTTCTCACCCAACTAGGACAAGCATAATCAACAATATTTTTCTCAGCTGCATGATTGCTTTTTCTCCATTTTACATGTTTGATCTCATGGCAGGTGATATCTTGATCTATATCTTATCAACTCGTTCCAAATTTTCAGCAACTTCTGGTGGCTTAATTACATTATTTTGCATGACAGTGGTATTTTTAAGATAACAGTGATAGTTTGGCTGACTGATGACATATTTTGAGAAGCATTACTTGCTGCAGTTATTTATTCTTCAGAATATGGTAGTTGTCCTGCTTAAATAGCAGTCATAATCAGAACGCTGAAATCATAATCTATTACATTTTTGTTTGTGAAGTTCATGATGCCGTGTTGATTAATTTAGCTGCCTGCCACATGCTTCTAAGTTCTAACCACCACCTTGACTGCAGGATGAAAGTAACCCCATTGGGAGCTCACAAGCTGCCAGATTTGCTTTGGAAAATCATGATCTGGGTTGTAGAATGTAGCACTCAATCTGAGGTAAGCTGAATAGTTGCGGTGAATGATGGTCTGATAGGGTGTTGTTGATGCAAACTGATCGTCATATTGTCATCACGAGTTAACATTTCTTTAATATCTAGCTGGATTTTTTTTTTTTTTTTTTTTTTTGTTCCTTGATCCAATGCTTAAGTTAGCGACTGTTGATGGCAATTGTTTTGACATAAAATAGCATTTTATGTAATATCTTTCGGCAGCATACATGTAGCAAAATATGATAAATTAAGCAGATTATCAACTCAAGGGACCATGGAATTGATGCCTACAGTTCCTGGTCATTTATTTAATTTGATTGTAGTCCTTAGTTTAATCAAGCATCTTATCCTATGGTTCTTGTGCAACTTGCAGCCACTGACGTCCCTCCATGTGTTGTAGGGTTTGGCTGTATCGTATTTGTGACACATCCCAACAAAACCATGGATTTGGGACCCACCACTGGAATCTCAACCTTTGGTGGGGTCCTCAGAGGAATCTTCAGGAATGCCAAGTTTGAATCTGATGGAATCTCAGGTGATCATCACTGCTTGGCTTATGTCTAAACAATAAGAATATGCTCGTCTTTGGTCTTCAAGTTCAATCTTACCCAATATTATGCATCTCTTGGCTTTCGGCATATCTAATGGAAGATTTCATAACTTATGATAAATCAAAATTTATCTATCAATTTATCAGGTTTTAGGTGAAAAAGAAAAGGCTGTATATTCTCTTTTCTTTCTTTTTGTTCTGGATGGGTAAATATTGAGCTAGTTGATTGAAAGTGACTCTCACTCTACACATTAGGATTCCTTTTGCTTATCACCTAGTGATCATAAATGAACAAAGAAAGTCCACGATCCAAAGTTTACACTTCTGTTTATGTAAGCTTAGTTTATAAATTAAGAAGTTTCTTTTAATTAGAATCAACACTTTGATATATATATATATATATATATATATATATATATATATATATATATATATATATATATATATATATATATATATATATCTGAAGTTGAGGTCAACCAGATCATAAATGCATTGCATTATTTTTAATATTTCTTTGAGCATTGAGAACAGTAAAAAAGAGTACTGACTAGATTGATGTGTGTTTGATCACAGAAGAAGTTGACAGAATCTAGCCATTGATGGTCTCACAGAGATGTGATTTTTGTGCTGAAAGCAAGTGTTCAGCAGGAAGCAGGGAAGGAAAGCTTGCTCAACATGCACTTAGAACAGGTGATGCCTGAGACTGCAAGTGGCAGTCACTGCAGCCCAGAAAGGAGTGGAAGAGGATTAAAGTCTCTCGAGGTTCTGTCACTGTGTGTCTGTCTCCGTAGAATGTGAAGTCTCGGCAACTTGGAAAGGTCTTCTTTGATGGAGTAGGCAAAAACCTTTTCTTTGGTTGGTGCTTAATCTATTGTGTCATGGCTCAGCATTGACTGTGTGAGGCCATGAGAGATTCAACTGCTCAACTTGAGAGTTGTGATGCCACCTACCTGCCGGCCTACCAAGAGAAGCTTGAACAGGGCCAGTGGCCCACCATACTGCTGATCTCCCAACCCCCCCTAAATTGTACATCAAACGGCAGTGTACCAATTATTTCCTATAATTTTACTCCTCCCTTTCTAATATTATATGTTTTCTTAAAAATTATTCATGCAGTAAATTTTATGGTTATGATAACACATATAACTCACTAATGATCAAGGGTTTCAAACCTCGTCCGATAAATTTTTCACCTAAAATATCAGTGTAACTCGAACTCTTCGACCCGATCACATATGATGCGCCTTAATCCACCATATCGTTAGGGTTTGGTCTCATTTTTTATCACTTGATTGATATTGTTAAGGATTAGAATGTGTCATCGGAGATACGTATAATCGGTTATGTGATCTTAAGCATGAAAACCCATTAGTGGATGGTAATCATGTTGTTGGCATGGAAGGAATGGGAAAGAAATTTCTTTTCTTTTTAACCTTGTTTATGATGACAAAATTATACCTTTCTAGGCTAAGATAAGGGTACCTATGTGCATTCATTCAATGGACAGTATATTTCTTGATCTGATCACATCATAAGATTGAAATAATAGATAAATTTGATAGTGTTGGATGATGTTTGGAATAAACGAGAATAGATTTAGTCATCATTCAACCAAGCGACTTGCAATCGAGTTATTTTGAGATGGTGAACTTGGATTGGATAATCAACTAAGATCATATCAGTTCTTGGAAAAAAAAAATTATTTATTTTCTCTAAGATCATTCGTGAAGAACTTTTATTGACAGAAATATTTGATTGAATTGACAAGCCAACAATGTTCACTATCTATGATTTGATGATCTTACGCACTGTGAAGGAGTATGTTGCCACGAAAATGATGCGCGATGTGGCAATGCTACTCTCGACAGCTGCTGCCAAGTATTCAAATGTTCATACGATCAAGAAGAGAGAATACATAATCTCATTCGTATAATGCTCCGAAAACGTATGTACAAGCGATCATCCTACTACCGCCAGGTAGAACAATAGTACATGAGTTGAACTCGTGACATGCAATTGCAGCAACGTTTGTTATGGATGATTTTGAAGAATCTCTATGTTGCTTAAGATCCCAGAGTTCTCCTCCGGAGCTTGACGAGGATAATAATTATGATAAGACTCGGTTGACGTCAGATGACGCCTCACGCCTCGATCGACGCGACAGTACTTGGTCAAACGAACCAGAACGTCGGCCGAGGTGCATTAACGCCTGCTCAGGCTTGATTCTTCACTCCACGCCAATACCAATATCAGACGCTACCAGCCTGCCCCCTACAAGCGGGCACATCAAGAAACAATAAGCTTCCCTATAAATACTCTCGCATTCTGAATGGGAAGGAGGGGGAGACAGACACACAAAAAAACTTCTTCATCTGAAATCCCCTTCATATCATCTAACTCGATCGTCGGAGGGGTCGGGTCGAGCTTCCCGACCCGACCTTTGTGCAGGTCCGAAGCTGAAGGTCCCTGCGGGACGCATAGGCGAGGAGTTCTTGCCCAGAGGAAGCAGCCACCTTGTCCCGATCGGACTACCTCAGCACGATCACCTCGGTGGGCTCGAGGAATGCCCCAGGGAGATCCCCGTCATCCGGATCCGAACCGAGCCGCGTCGACCCCGAGGCCACGGCTCCAGGTTGTTTACGCTAACAGAGCTTATCAATTCTAAGGATAATTTTGAAATATAATATATAATATGATAACATTAGTTTTAATTATCAATTCTAAGGATAATTTTGAAATATAATATATAATATGATAACATTAGTTTTAATTATCAATTCTAAGGATTAATAATCATAGTTATAATAGTGCATAGTAGTGGGAGGAAAAGAGAAGTCATCGATGATGGAAGGTGTGGAAAGAGGGGGCAATGGTGACGGAGGAACCTTCGGACGACGATAGCAGTGGCAGAGGAAGCTGTAGACAACGACAATGGCGATGGAGAAAACTACAAACCCACCCTGAGTTGCACATGAAAGATCAAGCGGTAGAGGGAGATGCGCACGACCAAAGATATAACGAAGGAGGAAGATTCGAACCTCTTATATCGACAGCGGAAGAGGAAGATTGGACCCTTTCGTCGGCTGCAATGATGGATCATAAGGTTTATCGAGCAAGTCAAGAGAGGGTGAGGGTGGGTTTCGATGTTTACTATCAGACGTAGTTGGTCCGATAAAACTCTCTGTAATGTTGGCTTTGGTCGATGATACATCTCCTGGAGATGAAAGAACATAACGATTATACAGTACTTTGCTTTTGCTTGCGAGTGTTGTGTGCAGACATCAAATGATTCATCCACATCGAAATCCAACTGAGAGTCGAGCAAACGGACATGCCTCACATGACCCATCGAATGGGACGACCGACACCCATTGCTTGCCCCAAAGTCAACAACCGCTGCCCTCAGATATTGTCGCCGGGGAGCCTGTGACGGAGACGACCGAGGGTTTGCCTTCAAGCTGAACACACCATGAAAAGACACTGTAGCTTCTTTGACTTTCACGACATGGGTCATGTGGACAAAGGGAATCATATCCTCGGGTCAATGACACAAGCGACGAGCGATTCTCTCGCAGCAAACACGCAGCTGAATCATGGTCTGCTCGACGCCGTGCGAGTCGAAAGCCACGACGGGGAAATTGACCAGCATGGCTTCGGGCGAAGAAGACAGTCAAACTTAGCGACTCTGCATGTTGTTCGTACTTTGACCCGACGAGCTTTTAGATGTTGATGATGCCATTGATCCATCAACTTGTGCGTGCATATATATACATCGATGATCTCTGCCGTCCGTGGGCGAGCATCGTGTATCGGATATTCCTGATCGACGGTGGTGATTATCGAGTAGGGTTGATGAACGAGCGAACCGCCATATGGTCGGAGGGTGGCCTGGTTCACGTTTCCCGTCAGATGACGTCAGCGACGAGGTGCGCCGTCAGTGGGAACCGTATCAGCCGGAGTAACCCCCTCGGCGATTAACGACAGCGATGTTAGTGGCAACTGAATTACCCAAAGTACCCCTCTTCTCGGACCGTGATCTTAAGCGTGTCGATGGCATCGCCGTAATTATGTACGACGAGTCTCTGCTGACCTGGCTTGTCCATTAAACGTACGTCAGCAGGCTCGAAATAAAGAGAAAAAAAAGTGAGATTCCGCGTTATTACTTTCGTGAGCTGTTTCGGGGTCCGAAGGAGTCGTGGATAACGTTGTGAGTCCCCGATATATATATATATATATATATATATAGACAGCATAACATAATAATATTAATATAACATAGGCAGAAGTACATCATATTACAGAACAAATGGGATTTATTAGTTGGAATAATCTGTTACCCGTTATGCGGCAGTGCAGTGTGAAAACGACTCCTCCAAACGAGAAGGATTATTATGAGCAGATTAAAAAGGAATTTAAGAGGAAAAAATACAAATAAATATCTGTCAGTGACCATTTCGGAGTGAATGCGCGCAATGCGTGGATACACGTGGCCCGATGGCGGAGGGCGCCGCGGTTTTGCCACTCACCCCACCATTTTGGTCGTTAAAATGCCCCGCCGCTTCCTCCACCCCTTCATTCCAAAGTCGCTCCCACGCCCTTTTGAACTGCGTCCCCGAAGGAGGAACGCTCGATCGATACGGAGCATGGCGGAGAACTGCTGGGGCCTCGATCCCTGGACGTGCCGACCCCACGCTTGCATCTCCGAGGCCGCCTTCGCCCGCGAGAACGACGCCCTCACCAAAGCCCTCCAGATCTCCCTGTTCTCGGACGCCGCCGCCGCCTCCTCTGCCGTCCCCTCCCCGGACTCCATCTCCCTCGCCACCTCCTCCTTCCTCCTCCCCTTCGCCCCCGATCTGCCCCGCAGCCGGGACCCGCCCCCCGGGCGGATCACCAAGAAGCGCAAGTCCCGGGCGACGAAGCGCTCGCTCACCACCTACATCAACGCCGACCCCGCCAACTTCCGCCAGCTGGTCCAGCAGGTCACCGGCACACGGCCCGTCGACGGGGCGGGGCTCCCGGTGGAGCTGCCGCCCGCCGCAGCCGTGCAGGGGAGCTGCCTCCTTCCTACGCTGGACACGTCGGCGTTCTTTCTCGACCGAATCGGCACCGTCGGGCCGGGTGGCGATGGCCCGGTTCTTGCTGAGTTCGACTCGTTGCTCGCGGCACCGAGTTTTCCAACGCTCGACTCGTGGGGCGTCATCTGAAGGGACCCACCGCAGTCGCTCCTCTTTACGAGGCGTCCGATGGGCATCGGACGGCGTCGGGCTGTAGTATACAATAGCTGTACAATCGCCGCCTTTTTCTTTCGACCTGTAATGGTAGCAGTTGGGAGTGTGTTTATTTACGAGGCTATGCCACTTTAGAGAAAGTATTGTTGAGATTTTCTCGAACAATTTAAATAATTATATATCTTACTTAATTCTAGTGAAAAATCGTATATTAATATTCTCACTTCACAAAATAAAATGTTTCCTATTTAAACTCATATAATAATACACTAATGAACGTTACCACATCATGATATAATAATTGTTTTAATTTAAAAAAAATAAAAAAAAAATTATAGAGGAAGGGATAAATATGGGATGATTCCAACGTATGTATTGTATTGTAAGAGAGTGTGAACGTTGCATGATAAAGTGAGGGCCCAAAGTCCTCCATGACAGAAGAATGATAGGAGTTGCATGTTATCAGATCATCATCCATCATACTTTAAGAAAAGAGAAGAGATATGATTAGCCTTTCACTGGTTTCTTGATGGAAGTCTCAGTCCGTCTTTTTGAGCCTTCAGATTGAGGCTGCGTACGCGAGCATCCATCGCATCGCATCGCATCGCATCGCATCGCATGAAGTGTAACTTTAGCTTCGAGGTTATTTTATCTAACCACCACTTCTAGTATGATCTTAAGGCTCTTCTTTATGCCGGGGAATACCACCTTTTAGTCCTGCAACCCAACCAGTCCGGTGGAGTGTGTGAGATGGGAAGGAAGAATGTTATCCTGTAATAGGGAATGATGATATAAACGGATGCTATTGTGCGAGTTGTAAAGGTTTGGTCGGTTGAGTTCTTTTCAGATTAGATTCTGATGCCCATTTAACGTCACTGATGACTTCCTGTTAAGAAAATTCAAATTCAGGTCCGACTCGTATGCTGAAACGTATCCAACTTGATTATTCTTTAAGCTGATCTTAAGTGGAAAATTTTTCATTCTAATTTTGTAAAAATTATATCAAAAGTGTTTGCAAACCTTATGACCTGGTCACGAGGTCGGTACGACTTGGTCTGACTGGCGATGTCCAGGACTGTCTCGAGGACAAGGTTATCGTCTGATCGAGTCGGGCTCGGATTTGGTATGGATGCGCCTCCTCAGCGAGCCCGTATGCCTTTGTCGCCACCAGATTCCTACGCACAGGCCTAGGTCGAGATGGGGAGGAGGGTCCCGACTTAGGCTCATCAAAATATCAAGTTAGTGATATGTTGATATTCCCGATGCCCCTCGTCTGATGTTGGTAACGGATTTTTATCATAGCTCCTGGGGGTCGATCGTACACGACCCTTATGCGGTGGCTGACTCCCTGATTGATGAGTATCCCTTCGGGCGTCCGTCGTCCGGGATATTTGGGACGGCGTCATACAGCACCTTCCCGAGCTTCTCGGAGCGATCCTTGTTGCGGCGACGACATTGGTTGGCATGATGTGGGAGGAGGACAGTTGTTCTCCCGGATTTTTGGTGGTGCATTCGATGAGGTGTTGCATCTTCCTCCCGAGGCCCCGCACTTTGGCCAACATGACGGCGGTTGTGTCCTCACGAGGGAATCCATAATATATCCTATCATAAGGCACTTCATACAAAATATTTTTTTAAAGTTTAACTCTATGATCTAATCAAATAGATGAAATGACAATAGGAATCCTTTTAGACATACACTTATGTGCTCTCTTTTATAATAATCATATGTGATTGTTACACCTTCCTATTACATAGTTTATCCGGTAATGAGGGCTTGGTGGTCGGTTGTGACTATTGTTATCACGCATCGAACTCGGGATTGTGTGATCCTCTCCGTGTGACATTTATTGGGTGATCAATTTGGCTTATTTATCGAGAGATCATGCAAGGCTAAGGTGGCGATGGGTAGTCGGACGAGTATCTCCATCGGATTAGCCACATGGGATAGACTGATCGACCTTACGTGGAACTGATGTGTCTGTTATTTCTGTTGTATCAATCTCGTGAATTATTTATAATTCATGATTATTATTTTATTTGTGTCTGTTAGGATTTATGTAGCATTTGCTCGTTGAAAATTATACTAGAAATGAATTAGAATTGAAGTCATACTGTTGGATTCGAATGTCTAAAAAGTAAGATCATAATCAATGGTTTCGATTCTGATTCTAATTTTAAATTGATTTAAAAACATACATAATATAAATAGGATTGGATTTTATTTTTTTTTCCCGATTTAGATTTAAAAGGTAATCGATTTGGGTTTGAATTTTAGTGAAATATTTTATTTTTAATTAAAATTAGTGGATCAAATCTAAATTGGAATTAAACCGACTGTTTTAGTTGAATCAAATCGTCTGAATTAATCGATGATTTCAAATTTAATAAAAAAAACTGATAATTCGAGAATCATGGCCATCCTTCCCTTCCTGTCCTCTATATTTTATTTTATTTTCCTTCCGGAATAGGCCGGCCCATTAACGTCGATCCAATAGGCCCACTTTATATATCAATGTTCGATTAGGGGATACCTTATTCGAAAAACCAGCAATTATTTTCTTTATTCGCTATCTGAGCAAATTTGGCCAGAAAATATGTTTATAAAAATAAGAAAAAAATATTATCAGAGAGGAAAACAAATTTGCCCGAGCAATTATTTTCCGTGGCGCTCGACCTCATGTCCCAAGGGTTGTATTCGTGCCACGTCGCTTTGCTAACACCAACCCATCCAAAGCCAACTCCGTGACGGCACGCAGACGGCAACCCGACCTTGTTTCGACGGTGTCCTGTGCCGCGGGAAGTGAGACCACGCACGCGAGCGGTGACGCTCCCTTGTGTCGACCGAGACACGGGTCAGGCTTTTCCCATGGTCTCCTTCACGATCGAGGTTTCTGATTGGTCGATACACTACACCGGCCCACGAAGAGGTGCAGGCCCGAAGAAAACCCTAAATGGGTAGCGGATGGAATCGCGACGCAACCGGGCGAAGCCCACTCGGTTCCTCTTCGCTGGCTTCGCCCAGCTACCCCGACCACGCCCTTTATAAAGGTCCCGATCTCGATGAAGCCGAGACCCGAGAGACCTCATTGAGCAGAGAAAGCGGAGAGAACGGGAAAGAAAGTGCCTCACGGAATCCAAAGGTATTCGCCCCTCCTCGGCTCTAATCTTTTGTGGATCGATCTCCGTTAATTTCTTGGCCAGATTTGGGGCCCCGATCGCTTCCTCACGACGCTCTCTTTCGTCGACCCTCGTGCTTGGATTCGGACGACGGGAGACCGGTTCTTGAATCGGAGATTGCAAATTCTCGCCGCGTCTGTGACGACGGCAGCTCTGGTGTTAGATTTCCCGGCGAAGGGTTGTGGTAGACTCGGATCTTCGAGAGAATCTGTTGTGTTTATGGTAGACTGTTCCTTCAGAGGATCGTTAGTACCTTCGTTTCCACAAATTTCTTCGCCGGATGCGGATCCCCGATCCCCCTAATTCTTGAACCCTCGCTCGCTTGTTTGATTTTTGATGATCGAGAACTGGTTCTTGAATCGGAAGTTGCAAATTCAAGTGGAATCTTGGCAAAAGATAGCCCTGATGTTAGTCTATGGGGCGAGAGATTGTGGTAGATTTGGTCCTTTGGAGACCTTGTTGCGATTTTCGTAGGCTTGGTACCTTGAGAGGATTGTTGCGTAATTGTTTCCACAAATTTCTTAACCAGATATGAATCCTCGATTGCTTCCTCTCACCGCCATAATTCTAGAGACCCTCATGGGCATTCTTGGACTTGGATGATGGAGAACCGGTTCTTGCATCGGTTTCAAAGTTCATGCCACATCTGTAGCGAAGATAGCCCCGGCTATAGGTTTCATGACAAGAGTTTATGGTAGACTTATGCCTTCAAGAAACTCTGCTGTGACTATGGAAAATGTTTGGTATCTTAGGTATCAAAACTGTGGTAGATAATTGGTTGTCTAGGATCATGGATGTGGAAGAATCGAGTGAGTTGAGTGGACAGTTCTTTGAAGATGAAACTAGAAATGCGTGCGATCTTAGTTACTTTTACGTTCTGATCAATGTTAGAATTGTTGATGGGTGACGGATGTTTGCTTTATTTCGTAGAGGTGAATCTGTAGCTTAAAACTCGTGGAAAAGTGTGATGGGTATCCTAAGCTTCATGGAAATACTTTGAAGTGGAAAAGAATCAGCAATTTTGGTTCAGTTTTATGCAGAAATGGGATGCTGACCTGATAGTTTGTAGATCTCTTTTGGTGGTATTGGCCACTGCATGATAGTGGAGTTATCTTGCATGGTGCAACTACAGTGAAACCTCTACCTGACTAAATTTGCAATAAATGTATGCTGGGACGTTGATGCATTAAAATTTGTATCATGATCTTTAAATCGTTTTAGACTTTTTTGAGAGGCGATAGAAATATATACAACAAGCAACAGTGAATATGAGGATCCAATTATTAGTAAGAGAACTTGTATTCTCTTATGCTGGGACGTTGATGCATTAAAATTTGTATCATGATCTTTTAATCGTTTTAGACTTTTTTTGAGAGGAGATAGAAATATATACAACAAGCAACAGTGAATATGAGGATCAAATTATTAGTAAGAGAACTTGTATTCTCTTATGTCTCTATGCTTCTCGTTGGTAAGCAAAAATGTTGAAGCCTTTATAATACTTTTAGGAGGGTGAAAAAGAGAGGGAAAAAAAAAGGACTCCCTTATCCTGATAGATGGAATCACTTTGTGGATGAGTTTGTTATCTTGCTGAAGTCAGGAATGGGGTTATAGGAACTCCTACAGTGTTTCTTAACTCTTCATTCTTTTCCTCTTCCTTCCATCAATGAATGAAGGATGGGTGTCAAAATAGGCCGTTATAGATTCACGTTATTTGGAAAAGAACTATCACTTATTTCTGGATCATATAGTAGACTCCAAACCTGTCAACTGCACCTTGGTTATATATGGAGATAAGCTAAAATGCTTGTATCATGAACTTAGATATTTTTTGCTGGTAGTTTATGCACAAAATGCGTATTGGTTAATGAATGTGTTGGTGCCGACCAAGTGATTTGATGTGATCCACATGGGACCTAGTTTCTGCCTTTCCACATGCCTTTTGTGCCCCAGTTACTTGGCATGTGGCATGAGTCATTACCAGCTCACCTATGCCCCAATTCGTTGTCATGTGTATGTGTGGCGGCTCTTATTTTATATCTTTGGTTTAGTAAATTAGTAGGTCATGCACAATCTTGCAGTCTTGCTGGAGATATTAAAAAAAAAAGTGTGTAAAGTTATACCAGCTTTAATAAGCCATATATATATATATATATATATATATATTTAATTCTGTAATATGTCTGTAACCTGCAACATGTTCTTGTTTGTTCTTTTAGGGGTCTGCTTTTTTCCTACATTTTTATTTTGCATTCCATTGAATTGTTAGTTTTTTTTGGTAGGTAATTATCTGTGTGTTTTTTTGTTGTTTTATTGTAACACAACTTAATCAACTGTCGTAAGTGGTTCTCGTACTTAAATCTGTAATGCCAGTAATATCATGAGAAAATTTTTGCTTAGTTATGATTTGGGATGTCTGTTGCTTTGTCTTTATCCTCTTTCTAACTATATCCTCTTTTATATTTGCGAGGTTAGATGCTTGCCTTGGGCTCTGATCTGTGGTGCATTTGCTGAGGATCTACCTCCTGGGCCTTTTCTCCTGCTTCCTGTTTATTTTGAACTTCTGTTGACCATTGTATATCATGGACAAATTTGATTTGAAATATACCATGTTGTACATTTGTATGTGATGCGACATTCCAGTGGTACTATCATTTATTGCAGCTTCTCAACTTTGTTGGCGATATAATACTTGTATGTGATCATATATAATCACGTATAGTTTCAGAACTGCATAGTTCTCCCTAAATCTGTAACAGCATTATATGGGAATTTGTAGATGTGCTTCGATGTTATGTGGGATGGAGACAAACATACGCCATTAATCTTGGATTCTTGACCATCTGAAAATTTGGATATTCTGGTTATTCATATCAATGGAGAGCTTAGCCCACTTGGAAGCCTTGTGTGAGAGGCTTTACACTTCTCAGGACTCAGTTGAACGAGCACATGCAGAGAGCACTTTGAAATGCTTTTCTGTGAACCCTGATTATATCTCTCAGTGCCAATACATTTTGGACAATGCTTTGACCCCTTATGCTTTGATGTTGGCCAGTTCAAGCTTGTTGAAGCAAGTAATGGAGCACAGTCTTTCTTTGAAGTTGCGGCTTGATATCCGTAATGTTCCTTTAGTCATATATGTTAATTTTTCCACAATATACTTTGTTGTATATCAAGCTTGGGGTCAAGTAATATTTCAAGCTTAGGTTTAGGGTTTACACTTTGTTTGTCTTCATGATTAATTTTTTTCATCTATTTACTAGTCTAATGGATCTTGTTTTATCCTTATGATGACAATATCATTATCTGCTTTAGCTGTTTTTGTAAAGACATGGAAGATTCACTTTATCACTTGCATTGATTAACCTATGTACACAGATGAAATGTCTTGCATTGTCAGTTTTGATTGAATAATTAGCTAATGAAGGAGAATAGAAGTTCGATTTTGTATTTTCACCCACTTTACATGTTTGTTTGTTTTATTATATTTATATTGACTAGTCTTTCAAGTTATCTTTTCAACTTCTCTGCAACATTCTAAATTGACATATTGTTTGTGTATTTGAAGGGAATTATGTGATAAACTATCTAGCTAGCAGAGGACCTGAATTGCAGAACTTTGTAGTTGGATCATTGATACAACTGTTATGCCGGATTACAAAATTTGGATGGTTCGATGATGACAGATTCAGAGAGGTTGTTAACGAGGCAACAAACTTCTTGAGTCAGGTAAATTCTATCTTCTAGATATCTATTACTTTTGTTGATAAGAACTTGGTTTATGTTAGATTAAGCTCACATGGATGATAGGGGGGTGATTGATATACTTGATGTATCCTAGTAGACACATTTTGATATAATAATCTTCTTATCTCTATTGGTTCCACTTATATTTATTTAGTTATATTTCTGACTCCATGACTAATTTCCATCTCATTATTCTAAACACATGCTTAAAGAGAGTAGACCCATCATGCCCTTACAAGCCAATGCAAGTCTTTGACCGTTTTCAATGTAAGACTGAACTGGGATGTTATGACAGGAAGTTATGCGACATTAAAATGGTCAGTGCCTGTTTTATACCAGTCCGTGTGAAACTGTGGTCGTTGCTTCATATGAAGTCATTAGATTAAATTTAGAATTTTAGACTACATCAGTTTTTTCTCACCGGGGGACAGATAAATAGAACTTGGTAAATGTTGTTAGGAAGAAATAATAATTCAACTTCTTTAAGCTAGTTTGTATCTAGTAGGCTGAACATCATTTGCTGCTAACTATCAGTTTGATTCTTGGTTTTTGTTTGTTAGGCTTCGTCAGGCCACTACTCAATTGGCTTGAAGATGTTAAACCAGCTTGTATCTGAGATGAGTCAGGTTAGTACTTATCAGTTCATAGCCACTCTGTGTTTTAGCATGATTTGATGACAGTGCAATATGTTTCATAACTTGATGACTCTCAAATGTGTTGCATGGACATGGCGTCTTTTAATTTCTTGTTTGGATAGATAGATATTTAGGTGATACTACTCCTTTGTTAGAATCTCTTCACTGTTCATTGTGGGTGCATGATGCTGAAAATTAAATTCACATATCTGGAAGTATATATTTTTTAGTTTCTTGCTCTCGGTTGCTACATAATTTGTTTTACCATGTCTGATCTCTGCATTTATCTTGTTTTATAAACAAGATTATAAATGTTCTGTTACCTCTGTTGGACTCAAAATTACTCTACCATATTCATAAATGTTCTTGTAAACAAAGTACATGAGTGGATTTCTGTGTGCATGGGAATTAAAAGATGACACTTGAGAAATAAATTGATAATTGTTTGAGCCTCAGCTTACATTAGTTCTGTATGTGATGGATGATTGCTTTAGTTATTACAATTGCAAGTTTTTTTTTCATGCAAAATGTTTTTTCTAGCATATAGTATTACCAAGGTTAAAGAAACACAATGTGACATATGACGTTATCTCAAAGAAGCAATATTTTTTCAAGTTTTCTCTGTGTGCTGGTTTGAACACCATGTTAGCATACTGACAATGGGATGATCAAGATAGATGTTCAACTACTCTAATTGCCCCTGACCCTTGTTTGATCTAGACTCTTTGTACATAAACCTGTGTAATGCCTTTCTCATCTCTCGACATGGTGAGTTAGGATCTTGTCTGTTTAGTGTTGATGATTAATTTCATGAATGCTGCAATGTTATCATGCATGCGGTCATCGTAGCTTGTGAGCCCTGCCATTTTTAAATTTAACGAGATTTTTCGTCTCTTTATAAGAAATTGAATGAGGCCTATGTTCATTAATTGATATTGCATGAATTGATTACAGGGGTTTCAAATAATCCAGAGCAAGCTAGTAATTTTTGGAGTAGTCATACAGAACTTGTGATACATGGCTTTTGTTTTAGCATTAATTAACGCCCAGATTGTTCAGACTAGTGCAATCTTATTAGATTACATCTATTCATGTTCTAAAGTGGCACTGAGGTTGAGCTCCTTGAGATAAACCTATATCTTTTGGAGAACAATGTCTTGTACTTTGTTAGGACTGTAATATAGCATTTTTCTAACTTATGAACTTAAGCATCAAACCAGTGGGTTTGCTACTTTGATTTCTGATGCCTAATTCTCAATAATAGTGCCTACTTGCCCAATACCCGAAGCTGTTAATAAAGTACTTATGATTGTTCAGCAATTTGCTGATTATAGAAAAAAAAATTAGATGACCTATGTATTGCATGTCATTCATGTGAATATAGGATAAAATGCATACCATTAGATAATGTGCTGGTATCTTTTAACAAGAGTAGAGGTTCTTAATCTTGTTTCGTATTGGTGTATCGAGATTTGCTCGGTACGGTAGGTACGTCGTACCAAGTGGTATGCTAGGGCATACCGAGCGATATGCCTAAAATAAGCATAAAACCTTTCGAAAATACTTAAAAAATAGATAAAAAAGTTCGCATAGGGTTTTTAAGTTAGAAATAAATGTATATTTAATATAGTTTTAGCAAAACTAATGTAAATTAGATAAGAATAGTGTCATATATCTTTTACGGGATTTGAGGAGTAGCCTTGTACAAGGTTCGCAATTTCGATCCATTTCTGATCGTCCTTCCGTTAATATTGAATTATTTGCAGAAAAAATATTTGAATTATTAGATTATTTTATTTATAACTTAAACTTTAAGATTCAAATGAATTAAGTAATCATATGTATAGATATACCTAATTCTATCACCAAAACGAATGACGGACATCCACGTGTGGTGGATCGAGGTCCTCGATCCTATGTATCTGTATATCAATATGATATGTTTGTCGGACCCAATCCTGAAATTGATCCCACAATATAGTGTATTGATCCACCGTATGCTATTGGTGCATCAATGTGGTGATGGTCGTAGGTTTATCGTCATAAATCACATGTGTCCAAGGCAGCTCCTAATGCATGTATTAGTGAATGTCAAAACTTCTACTTTTGCTATTGATTTGTTGCTCCATATCCTACTGTTGCTCGGAAAACTATGACCAACTATCATAATAGGCTTAATCATCTCATAAATCAATAAAAATCTAGAAAGAGAATATATACCTCTTGACTAAAAAGTTCTTCCTCTTAATCCTTCCAAATTAGCCTCCTAAATTTGATTCAATTCACAAATCCTTGCTTTGTTTAGTTTAGGAGAGTGAAAATATGAGAATAAGAGAGAGAATGTGAGCAAAAATGAGTTTGAGAGAGTTTAAGGGAGTGTGAGAGTGAAATGAATTGAAATAGGGGGGAAGAAATGGTTTAAAAACCCTTGAGGAGGCCTCCAACGATCAAATTGACCGTTGGAGCACTGTTACCATTTGGTAACGATCTGTTTCGACCGTTATCACCCGGTATAGCTCTATATCGCTTGATACAGGGCTAAATGCCTGATACTGCCCAGTAGCAGATGGTCCGCGTGCCGGTCTGTTGGTGGACTGGTACGTACAACCCGTACCGAGTGGTACGGTATGGTATTGCAAACCCTCTTTCTGTATGTACGGTATGGTATTGCAAACCTATATGTTTTCTTGAGCAAGACAATTCTTCATTTGACAAATGCTGATAATGAGTTCAAAACTCTAAGACCCTACATGACACTTGTAAAGATTTTAAGATTGACTAATGAAATAGCTTCAATTATTAAGGGTCTACAAAATTTATTCCATAAATTACTACAGTTTCTGGGTAAGTTTGGAAGATTCAGAGAGCAAGCCTTGGCACCATGGTGAGGTTGCTCTTTGCAACCTGGATAACCAAGGCATTCATGGAAACAACCTCTCTATTCTTTACTTCACATTGGTGGGAGCCTCATGTGTTGGTCTGCCCTCGCTGGACAAATTTTTAGGTGAACTGTAACCAACCCAATGTGTGCCTCCTGCTCAGCAGTAAACAACCTCTCAAATGGTTCTTGTCAGAACAAAACTGCTGCTGAACAACAGTAAAATCAAACTGAAGTTAGACAGTAATGTTTTAATCAGATTAGATTTTAAGATTCTTAATTTTATGTCTCAGGTTGTCCAAACATGTGTAACCATTGTTCATATTTATTTTTGATGACAAATATACGCGAGTTGTATGAGGTTGGCAAGTACCAATTATGATCTTGAAAGAAAATAGTAGCAAAGGTAATTATGGAATTTTCATGGATATTGTTATAAACTTCTTCTGGAAGTTATATTTACAATCTTATATCAGCTATTCTTGCAACCTCATCAACTTGTTTACCCTTTCTGTGGCTTTCAGATGAGATATCTTTCTATTATAAGTATTCCTCTTGGTCAGCCATTCGTGGTACCTAGTCTTTCAATAACATCTTGGCCTTTTAACTTTTCCAGCCAAACCAGGGAATGTCTCTAACAAATCATCGAAAGGTTGCCTGCAGTTTCAGGGATCAATCACTTTTCCAGATATTTCAAATTTCTCTGACTTCTTTGCATCAGCTAAAAAGTGATGAAGATATGCAAGGTTTTTAATTGGAGTCAGTGATTGAGATTGTCATGCCATATTAACTTTTTATCGTAATGTGATATCTGATGTTTTTGTTATTATTTTTTTAGCAGTCTCTGTGCTGCGGGAACTTGCTCTTTCACTTTCCTTGAAATGCTTGTCTTTTGACTTTGTTGGAACTTCAGTAGATGAAAGCTCTGAAGAATTTGGTACTGTGCAGGTATTGCATTTATAAGGCACAAATTTCATATATCTGAATAATTTTTTGATTATTTCGCTACCTGATACGTGTTTTTTGACATCCTTTAATTCCTGCAGATTCCATCTTCGTGGAAACCAGTCATACAAGATCCTTCCACCCTGCAGATTTTCTTTGATTACTACAGTATCACTGAGCCTCCTCTGTCAAAAGAGGTATAGTATATGAGGGAAATAAAGTTTTTTGGCAGGTTTATTATACATCGAAGTTAATATATTTTTTTATTGCTTTCCACTTAATGTTGTTTTTTCAATCAAATGCAACCTAATCAGTTTTTATGGTCAACAACATGTTTCACAGTTCCATTTTCTTTGTTTGTAAGCCTAGAGTTGTTTTCTGCTTTCCATTTGCATGCTTGTTTCCTTCTTTGTAAATTATATTGAATTTATATTTCTCACATGCTGTGTTATCAATATGGTAGCATCTAATTGTTCAAAATAATTCTTTCTGCTATAATTATGACCTTTTCATATCTTATTTATCTTGCACCATACCCAATTCTGTTCAGTCAAATCTTTTAAGTAATTTACACATAGCAATGCTATCAAATGCTTTTGTAATTTTACAATGCACTCTGTGAATATTGTCTTTCTCAGGAGAACCTATTAATTCTTAGAGCTCAAAAATCAATTGTTCTATAATCATGTTGCCTATGTATCTATTATTAGGTGGAAAGCTACTCAGGAAGTTGCCTTTTGGTGACCTGGTTTCTGATCTAGAATTATCAAAACTGTTTAGATTGTTTTGCTGGTGTTTTAAGATGTCAAACTCTAAACGCTGATTGGGGTCTGCATCAATTAGGTGAAGCCTTTTTGGTACTTAATTTGATTTTCAGATATATCTACAGCTTGGTACAATGGTAAGGGTGCTTGTGACATGGATACCAGGGTGAAACAACCCATTTAAAAATTAAAATAGAGGTGAGACTGTCCATATCTGGTAGGGGCAGGAGCCTCATATACAAAGTTCACTTTTTATATTTCTATTGCTCGAAATGAGATTGTGGTATTTATTATCAATTTGGATCATCTTTGATTCATATAACTAGAATTTTTTGTGAGTTCTGCTCAAGATGTTTGGTATTTTTAAAAGTTATTGTAGCTCAAACCTGAAATCAATATTGTGAGTTTGATGTAGAAGTGTATTTATGTAATGTATGAGAACACCTTTGGCTAACATTTTGACAATTCATAATTATTTGATTGTTGATGCTTCCAAAAGTTTGATTATCCTTTTTGATTGTATTGTTAAACTATTGACATGATGCTATTTATCTTCAATGTTATGCATAGTTCTCCTTCTAGCATAAATTCCACTCTGTTACCCAGACCCTTTTTGTCCAAAATTGTAAACAAAGATATACTGTACCTTGAAGTTTGAACTAAACCAAATGATTCATCTGGATTCAAATCTTTGACAGATGGGATTATTTAGACCCCACTTTTCAGGTTAGTTCAATTCAGGTGGTTTGGTTGGATAAAAGTTTGTGATAGTCACACAGTCGATTATGTCAAATATTTTTATATAACTTTTATTTCATTTTTTTGCTTATTTCTGATTTTAGTTACTTATTATATTTATACCTTATATCTTATTTTCAGGCTCTGGAGTGTTTAGTTAGGCTCGCTTCTGTAAGGCGGTCTTTATTTACTGATGATCCTGCACGCTCCCAGTTTCTAGCTCAGCTAATGAGAGGGACTAAAGAGATACTGCAAACAGGCCAAGGTTCATGTTCATATTGTTTTTTAAAACTAGATGGTATTAATTATGTCTTGCAATATTTTTTTTTAATGTTTAATCTCTTCTATGCCTTAAAATGACACTAATTCATAGTCTTTGCAATTTATTTATTGAATGTCACCCAAAAAAAAAAAAGATTTGTTACAGGTAGTTTTGCCTTTGAGCCGTTACAAGTAGTTTTGCCAAAATCTCTCTAGTCATTTTGCATGCCAGTAAAGACACTAATTCATAGTCTTTGCAATTGATTTCAAGAATGTCACTAAGAAAGGTATCCATAAGAATTTTTTGACAAATGTATCAGCACTACACATTCAAATAACACATCTACTTGTTAACTAGTGTGATCCTGTGAGTTTTCTGTCTAGAGGTAATGATTGTATGATTTGCATGTAATATTAGGAAACAGGCAGAGCTTTTGTAAATAAATGCTCATTATAGCTGTGCCAATATCACTGTGACCTCCATTGTTACGATCCGTTTGTGTGCAAACAACAGAAGTTAGGCAATGTTTCCTCTATATTTCTCATTCAAACCATGTTTACTTAGCAACAAACATGAACTCTTTGGATTGTCTCATCCTTTGTCTGTTAACCAAGGCCTTTTGACAGTCTGGATCATACTATTGGTGCTGATGGGGTTAACTTGTTTCGTACTGCATAAAGGTTTTGTTATTTGGGATTATGCAATGTATTGTTCCACTTTAGTCATTACATTAGGTTGGCTATGCCATAGACTATGATGTTAAAAACCTGAAAGCTATAAACTAGATGATATAAATTGATTGTGTAGTGTTTCCTTTTCTTTTCTTTTGAGGTTATCTTGAGTTGAATTAGGGGTAATTTCTTGTGCAGATGCATTTTACTCTGGATTAGGGACATGAAAATAGAACTTTTATGATGCATAAGAAATTCCTGCAAAAAGATGCAATAAAATGTTGCACGTGCTTGAGGCATAACATCCAACAGCACTTTTTAAAAGATGTAATTCACTCCCCCACATTGCATGGTTCTGAGGAAATCAGTCTCTAGGATACAGTGAGTTGTGGACCTTCCAGTGCGCCCTTGCTGCATGGGCCCTGTTGGCCACCAGTTATATTAAATGTTCTTTAAGTCCATCAGATACACATCAGCAATGCATCATTTGTTGGGACCCATTTTTAAATTTATTTTAATTGGATTCATAAAGGGCTTCAATCAAAAATTTCATTCGTGGTTCCATAAGATCAGTGCCAAAGTTCTCCCAGCATGTATAAAGTATACAGGTTTAAAATTCATTCAACTATATTATTGCACAAGTAATGGGTCTCTGGTTTGAGTCGTATTTGAACGTCTTGTATGCTGATTAATGTAATAGAAATTTCTGCCTAGTTAAAAAAAAAATTCAACTTAGAACTCAAATTTTGTTCAAAATTTCATCAGCAGCACAGCAACTAGAGAGTCTCTTAGGTTTAATGTGCATGCACTAGATCAAGAAAAATAAATGTGATGGATTCATGAGCCATGAGAAAAGGATAAAAAGAAAACAGATGGTTCTCTAATAGTAGGGGGTGAAAATTCTTTTGTAGGTGTTTTTTTGTATTACTTGTGAAAGGAAGAAAGGTTAATGGTTACTCTCTTTCACAACATTCTTTCTTTCACTTGTTCACAATTCATACCATCTGAAAAATGAAAAAGAAGGATCAAACGGAAGATACCTAATCACAATAGTTGACACGAGAAATTTGCTTTTCTTATAATCAACCTACTATAACAATATATGTTATTCTCATTTCTTATCCAACCAAATTTAAGTTATACCTTTGGTTAGACTTTTGTTATTTACTGATGGTTATGTTACTAACTTTCCTCGTGCCTACTTTTTCCAAGGCCTGGCTGATCATGACAACTATCATGAGTTTTGCCGTCTCCTAGGGCGTTTCAAAGTCAACTTCCAGGTAGCCTGTTCATTCATTTGGCTTGATTGAAGCTCCTAATATAGTTGCAGTTCATTAGTAGTATATTTTTCCATCTTTAGAAGGTTTGGACTAAAAGATAATCTTGCATTGTGTCTGTAATATCAGTTAGGGTTTCAGTCCATGACTTGTTATTAATATTGTGATTTGTGGTTGATAGGAGAATATCTAATATTTGCTGTCCTTCAAATAGAACCTTGTGTTTTTCCATTTTCTTATTAATTAAACCCGATGAAGGGGAAGGACATATGTAGTTATGTACTAAATGTGTGAGTGAATGAGAACTTTAGCTTACATAGTAGTTATCTGAGTCATGCTAATTAACCTGGCTATAGTTTTGTTCTTTTAGTCACTGGTTTTTTAACTTTTGTCTTGAATTTGTTTCATATAAGTTCCTCCATCTCCTGCACTTGCATAGTTTACATGTAGTTTCTTTCTTTTTTGTCATCACTTTGGTGGAAAACACTCTCAGTTGCTATTTAAAGTATTCAAGTTTAGTATATTGAAGTAATAATACCTTGATACAAGAATTGAGAACCTGGGGTTACTAGATCAATTCATGGAAGAAGTTCCTATATCCTTTTATTTCTCTTTTTCATGCTTTATTATTCTGTTCTGTAGATGTAATCCCAAAGAGTTGGTCATATTCTTTATTTCATTTAATGGCTAAGTTTGTTTGGTTCAATGATGTCTCTCTAATACCTAATTATGTTATGTAACTAATTTATTCTGATAGCATAATGATGGTCAGTCTCCTCATTGGTTTATTCCTTGTAAAAGTTTAGACAATTCCATCAAGGGTCATAATCTTTATTAGTATTCTGAAGATGGAGTACCTTGGGGTTTTGGAATGAGCTTGTGATTGGAAGGGGGGTGTCCTATGTAGAATTGGCTTCTTTCTAGAGTATGCTATATCAGCTTGTCCTTTTTCCTTTTTGCTTAGTTTTGGTTGTAATGAACTTTTTATGTCTCATGTGTAGGTGTACTTTTATTGTTGAAACAGTCACAACTGATCCTTTATAAGATTACAAGTAGAGTTTCCATTGTGCATATGTGTTGCTTTCTCCACTGCTTGCATATCTAAAAGCTATATTGTCATTCTTGGTCCAATTCAATTTTAAATTAGTAATCTTTGAAAAAATCAAGAAAGTAATCTTCGAGGGAGCACCATGCATGGGCTACAATGGTATTTGTCAAGCTAACTTGGGCTCGAGTCTATATACCAAGGCATGGAAACAACTGTTAACCCACACTGGTTCGAACTAAGCTGTGTAATGCCCTTTGATTTGCAACAACTACACTTTCAACGGTGACCAGGAAAAGTTCCAAGAAATATGCTTAGGAACTACAACTTCTTTCAACTACAACTACATCTTGTCATCAAACTATGTGAAAACTGTTTCCAAAATGTTCTGAGAACTATGTTTAATTATTATAAAATTTACTTTAGAGTAGAATGAGATAACATTTCTCTTAGAAGAAAATTTGAGCAGTTCAATGCCCTTTCCATCAGATGGTAACCTGGACTTTTCCCTGGATTGGATTAACCCGTGAATTTTTCTAACTCCAACTGTACTTTTCTTATATTGCTTTTAAATTTGGCCTGCTCTTTTGAACTAGTTGGTAATCTTGTGCAGTGAACACTTACATTAAGAATGAATATCTGCCATATTATAAACTGTGCAGTTTAGGGCAGACTTGAATGAATTCATCTGAATGATTTACTGTGTTAAGTATTTTCATTATCTGAAAGTGCAGTAAAGTGGTTCAAAGTAGGTTTTTGGATGTTATTATGTATGCTATTTAGGTTTTCTTGTTTGCACACCTTAGGTTATCAGAACATATAGATTAGCCTTGACTTGATGTGATATGACTTTGTTGGGACAAGTCATTATGAATGACTTAATTTGATAGTAATATTGGCCATTGATGGTTAACATGTTGAATTCAATTTCCCAGTTGTCGGAGCTTTTAAGCGTGGAAATTTATACTGACTGGATACATTTGGTAGCAGAATTCACAACAAAATCACTGCAGTCATGGCAGGTTTGTTTAATTTGGCAATCTGTTTGTGTTTTGGTAGATTGAAGAATTTATTTCTCAGATTGCAGTGGTTAACATTGTTTTTCTTTTCAATTTTCAAGTGGGCAAGCAACAGTGTATACTATCTTCTAGGGCTTTGGTCGAGGCTGGTGACTTCTGTACCTTACTTGAAGGGTGATACACCAAGTTTGCTGGATGAAACTGTGCCGAAAATCACTGAAGGTTTTATCACCTCTAGATTCAGTTCTGTTCAGGTATGCTATTTTTAATGAAATTTTATTTTCGAAGAGTTACATTGCTGCTCTGCTAATGCTATTCATTTCAGGGTGGTTTTTCGGATGACCTTTCAGACAATCCATTGGACAATATTGAACTTCTTCAAGATCAGCTTGAGTGCTTCCCATATCTCTGCAGATTCCAGGTTGGCATTTTCCAATGCTCTTGTTGTTCACCTGGTACCTCTATCATTTGTTTTGACAGCTGGCCTTGTTTTGTTTTTTTCTTAGCTTTCCTTCTGTGATTCTCTCTCATTCTCTCTCTCCCTTTCTTTCTCTCTTTATCTCTCTGTCTCTCTTCCCTGGTCCTCCTTCACATCTTCCTTCTCTTCTCCTCCTCTTTTGCTTGTCCCCCACATCCTATTCCTCCTCTTCCTTTGCCTTATCCTCCTCCTCTGCCAGTCCTCTTCCTTCTCCCTTCTCATCCTCTTCCTCTCTTTTCTCCTTTTTCTTGTTCTGGTGGCCGATCCATACCGATTGTCGGAACATCAGTCAGTACCAGATCATCCCTGTGCTGTTGCCTACAGGTATAGGCACCATACCGGAGTTTTTAACGATGGCATAGACTGCCATCAACAGTCCATGCACTACCTGGCTTGAAGCTTATTCATTATTTGGTTATATCAAAACCTTGTGGTTGGAAAGTTGACTTTTGAGTTTCTCATCTGCATTAATGGTGCTTCAATTTTCAATTATGATTGAGTTTGCATTTTCTGCATAATATCATCCTTTATGTGTTGCAGTATGGAAGTAGCAGCGTGTACATTATCAAGATTATGGAACCTATTCTGCAGGCTTATACGGTATAATAATTGCAGTACTTGAATAACTATAGCATCTTCAGTCTTTGAAGTTTAAACCTATATATAAGTTCACATTTCATATCAGGAATAACATAATGCAATAATGTGTGATGAATGTAGGAGCGAGCAAGACTACCTACTCATGGAGATGTGGATGAACTCTCTGTGATTGAAGGGCAAATTGCATGGATAGTTCATATCATTGCTGCTATTCTGAAGGTCAGACAGACTACTTGTTGTAGGTATGTGAAGATCTTGTCTCTTTTTTAGCGTTTATATAAGAAGTAAATTCATCAATATGATATGCTCCTTGTTTTTTCTCCTACAGCACGGAGTCTCAGGAGTTAATTGATGCAGAACTTGCTGCACGTGTTTTGCAGTTAATAAATATTACAGACAGTGGATTGCACTCTCAGGTAAAGAGGAAGAAAGACAACCTTTTCATCTATGAATTATCTACGCTTATAATAATACTATTTCCATCAAATTTTGTTCCTTGATTGCAGTTGAGTCAAACCAAAGATTGCAATTTTTAGCTGAACTAAGTTCTGGCTGGCCGGTATTGTATGTTGGCACAAATAGACAATTAAGTCTGCAGACATAGGTGGTCACAGAAAGCGAAATATAAGAAGAAAAAAAAAGGGAGAATACTGAACAAATTAGTATGTACATACCTTAAAAAGAAAGAGAAAGGGAGGAAGAGCAAAGACCAAACAAATGAATATGTACACTCTTTTCCTCCCATCTTGTGGAGGTCAAAGCACCTGTTGCTCTGAGCATTTAAGATTGAACCTTTGGTCTTCATAACTTGTTGCACAAAAAAAAGAGTTGCTACTATCTAGAATGGTGCTCTGGCAACAAGGTGGCTGACTCGGTGATTTGAATTTTGAACGGTGATCGAACTGTAATAATATCCCAAGGAAGAGCTGGAGTAATACTGGTCTTAAGGACATCTAGAAATGTTAAGGAGAAAAATCATCATCTTCAATAAGCCCAAGAGAAGGAATCAGGATTGATGTTCAAATGTCAAGAGTAACTTCGAGACATGCCAGATGATCTTTTCAAGATTAAGAATTGTTTGCAAATCCCAGAGCTCCACAAGCAGAAAAACAACTAGTGGTTTGAGGCTGTGAAAAAGAATGGGAGGACAAAGATCATCACTGTTAACAGTATGGATGCTAGAAGATAAATCACTATAAAATTTAAGTTACACCTCATCAAGGTAGATCTCAGGTGAGAAGACCTATCTTCTGGAATTTGTGCTGTCTTCTATCTATTTATAGATTCAAAGTCGGTTTCAGTCTTTCAGAGTCAATTTGAGCCCTCCCAGTCCTGTCACTAGAATGGAAAGTTGACCTAAAGCATCTTATTGGTGATATGGGGAAGCCCAACATTGTTAGAAAATTTCAAGAAAACATATGCTAATGGAGTTAATCCAAGACATAAGATCACATAAACATGGTGGAAATATAAAATGCTAGGTTTTAAATTTCGTATTGTACGTACCAGTCCGCCAATTGACCAATATGCGGACCGCCCGCTACTGGGTGGTATCAGCTGGCGGACAGAACGAGGAGCATGACGGTGAGGAAGATGAGGCTGTGGCGCTCATTGGACGGAGAAGGCATGACGGAGAAGAGAGTTGGATGTGGCGAGACATGAAGAAGTGCTTCGTCGAGCAGAATATGGTAGGGGGCGGGTCCTCGCTTCGTCGGGTGAAACGCAATAAGGTGCGGAGGGATCGTGGCCACTGTTGTCTGGGAGGTCGCGGTCGATGGAAGGAAGGGATCTTGGCCCAAGTAGGACTGCTGCTTCCTCTTCTCGCTCTCGTCGTCATCTTGGTCTTCTTCCTCACTGTCGCTGAGAGCGGCAACGACAGGGGAGCGGGAGATGAGCTCGCCATGGGCTTGATCCCCGTTGGATTCGGCTGCCGTAGGGTAGGAGCATTGCACAGTGCCTCGCGGGGGATGAGTTCAAGCTGGGGACGGAGGCAACACATTGCATCCTCTCCTGCTCCGCCATCACCCCACTTTCCGTCTCTCGAAATGGAAAGGGGATATTTTTATAAACGAATGTATATAAACATATATATATGTATAAACATATGTATATAAAAATACATATGTTTATGAGTAAACATACGTATATAAAAATACATATACTGAGCAGTACGCTAGGGTATATCGCTCGGTACGTTGTATCGTACCATACCGAGCAAAGCTCGGTATATCGGTACGGTACGAAATTAAAAACCTTGATAAAATGTCCATAAAAATATTAAAAATATTACTCAAACATGGAAAACGTGGAGCTATCCTTACCAAGGGGCTCAAGGATTTAAATGTTGATCGAATCGATACGTGTCTACTGTAACCATCAGCCCAACCAAGTACTCGTATTAAATTGTATAACTCGATACTGGTATAAAACCATTCATTTTATTTTTTTATTATTTTACTTAATGATATTAGTCAATGTGCTGCAAGGTATATTGGTACAATATCAGTTCAATATGTTCCCGAAATGGTACTGGCTGATATTTAAATTGTTGTGCCTAACCTCCTTAGGCAGTTCTTTTAATGCCTAGAGTGGAATCAACAAAGCTGACATTAAGCCCCTGTGCGTGTTTCTTTTGTAAGATGGTATGGATATGTGTTTAGGAGACCTCTACCATACATAAAGATTTAAATATTCTTAACTAAAGATATGATTCTTTATAGTGGTGACAAAATATCCATGTAGCCGACCCTAAATAGTAGGGACTTTTATGGTCTTTTCTTTTGTAAGGAATTGGGCCACACTAATTGCCAATGTTAGGAGAGAGTGAGGAGTTGCATACTCAGTTCCTTGTATTATCCTCATATCTGACCAGAGAATTCTTGAATTGTAATCGTTGTGTGCTATCAGTAGATGAAGCATATTGAGCACTTAACTGTCTCTTCCACATGCATCAAAATTGTTGTTTGGAACATCTCTCTTTGACAAGTATCTGCTTACTGTCACAAATTGTAACACTGTAACTTCTGTTCACTTTTCCAGCCTATCTTCTAGGTTTTTGATTATTATTTAACAATGTTAATTGAATTTCTTTGCAGAGATATGGGGAAATAAGCAAGCAAAGACTTGACCGTGCGATTTTAACCTTTTTCCAGAATTTCCGGAAATCATATGTTGGTGATTTAGCCATGCATTCATCTAAGGCAAGTGGACTTTTGTACCCATCCTTACTTCACATTTCCTTACATCCTTTGATGCTTATTTTCTGCTGCAGCAGTTATACACAAGGCTGTCAGAGCTCCTTGGGATCCATGATCATCTAGTTTTGCTCAATATTATTGTTGGAAAAATCGCAACCAATCTTAAATGCTACACAGAGGTAAACTTTGAACTGTAATTTTAACTGATCTTTTCTTAGGAACCTATTATTAAATCTCAATCTTCCTATGTATGCAGTGCGAGGAGGTTATTGAACACACCTTATCTCTTTTTTTGGAGCTTGCATCTGGGTATGTTGTATTTCTTGGTTTTGCTTCGTAATTATCTTCATTATAGGTCTGCCAAGTTTCTTATTGTCTGAAGTTTTTGTCAGTTATATGACTGGAAAGCTACTGCTTAAATTGGATTCTATAAAGTTCATCATTTCACATCACACAGTAACCTCTATCCCTTAGTATACTCTTTTTCCTGTTCTATTATATGGGTCTGTTTGACTCTGAGGTGTTTGTACTGAAGATATCACTGTACCTTTTTGTTGCAGAGAGAGAACTTTCCGTTTCTGGAGGATAATAGATGTTCTCACAGTCGAACAACCTTCTATTATACTCTTGGTTACTTGATCTTTATGGAAGACAGTCCTGTGAAGTTCAAGTCTTCTATGGAGCCACTTTTACAGGTGTAAATGGCATCTTGGCAGAAACTCCTGTTATTTGGTTCTGCCTGTTGTCTTTAGTGCTTAAAGTTAGTCTATATATATGTTATTGCAGGTTATGATTGGATTGAAAACAACCCCTGATGCTGCATTCCGTTCTGATGCTGTAAAATATGCATTTATTGGTTTAATGAGGGATTTAAGAGGAATTGCCATGGCGACAAATAGGTACTTATATTTTGTTCCGGAGATGTGGCTTGCATGGATACAATTGTTCATCTTTTTATTTTATATTTTTTCAGTCGTAGAACATATGGGCTTCTTTTTGATTGGTTATATCCAGCACACATGCCACTTCTCTTAAAAGCCATCTCACATTGGGCAGATGTACCACAGGTATGTTTATTTTACTAGATAATAAACAATTACTAATCCTTTCTATCTCAAGTGATGCAAACTGTAGGTATTGATCTAGTTTTATTGGACTCTTCAGAATTGGTCATGCTGTGTCTTGATGCACTCAGATGCGTTAACTTTCTGAATGAGATCAATTGAATCTTGATTTCAGATATAGATAGGTTGTTTAGTTACTATACTAATTCATCTGTAGCTAACTTTGTTGTGGATTATCTTTTGAAGATAATGATCAGGTTCTTTTCCTGTGGAACTGTTATGTCTTCATAGCAGTTTGCTTTTTGCTCTAAGGTCTTCTTGTGACTTACTAAACACACAAGTAACAATGTCAGTGATGTCAAAAGAGAGACTTCAATTCTGGTTAACTTTGCATAGGTTCTCAGTAGTATTTTAATTAGGTTTTTAACCATGTTGCAGGCCAATAACTAAAATTTATATACTGAGTTTGAGATGTGGGATACTTTATAGGCATATGCAATCAAATACCGATAATTGCAATCTTTGTTCGAGTATTATGGGTTTATAGAATACTCACTGATTATTTGCATGCAAATATCTGTTTGCTTTTGGCAGACATGTACACAAATAGGTATGTTGACTTGTGATCATGGTCTGCAGTACCGGTCCGTACCACCCGGTATGGGCGGTATGTACCGGTCCGATAGGCTTCCGGTATGTGGACCATCTGTTACCGTTCTGACACTGTAGCAACACTGTAGCACTGCTACAGTGTTCGGCACGCCTAAATATACCGAGCGGTACACCTGGGTGTACCGCTCGGTATACTGTACCGTACCGGTACCGAGTCCAGGTCGAAACTCCGGTACGGTACGGTATTGCGAACCTTGCTTGTGATCATAATGTTTTGAAGCCTTATTTGTAGAATTTGCTTTAGCAGAAGTCTAAATGAAAGAAGGTTCTGTGCAAGTACTTTTGTGTGAAATTCTGATGAACTTTTACAGACCTTGTTCAAGCTCATGCAACTAGGACATTTTGCATAAGAACTATGAAATTGTTTATACATAGAGTTGACTTATGAAATTTGAAATTTGACTTAGGCAATAAAGTTGAGAAACCAAAGTAATGAGTTGGACCAATATAGCAATATCATGAGACATTGCTATGAAATGTTTTTTTACATGTTTCACTTCATAATTGTACGTATTATAACAGTAAACTATTGCAGGTCACTACACCATTGCTAAAGTTTATGGCGGAATTTGTTTTAAACAAAGCTCAACGTTTAACTTTTGATTCATCATCAGCTAATGGGATTCTTTTGTTCCGGGAAGTCAGCAAGTTAGTTGTTGCTTATGGGTCAAGAATTTTATCCCATCCCATCAACACAGACGTCTATGCCAACAAGTACAAAGGAATTTGGATCTCTCTAACCATTCTCACAAGGGGTGAGTCAATGATATATATCTTCATAGATAACAATGGTGTCAACTTTATATGCGTCATTACAAGATGTTTCACGGTGTCACATTGATTAATTTTTTGATGTTGTTTACTAATGTTCATCTTGACTACATCATCTACATTTATAATTATGCATAATAGTTTTTTAACCTCAACAAATTTACTTGGGAAGGTTGTGCAATCAGGTGTCAAGTTTGTGATTATAATTAGGACACTAATGATAAAACCTTCTTTTTTGCAATATACTATTCAAAAAGGGGCACCTCAGTGCAACAACATGCTCTAACAAGATTTTATGGACATACTGAAATCCCAATCATGGAAATAATTGCTGCATATTCACATTTTGCCTCCTGTAAATATTAAATCGATTTCATGTCAGGTAATATTATATTTATAAGAAAATAATGAACAATATGTAAGAGCAGTATGATGACTATTGATATTCCTTATTAAATCATTATTAGTCATGTAATTTATTATCTCATATTAGGAAATTTGGAATGGCCTTTGGATATATGGATCGATTGCCTACCTACTGTTAATGACTTGACTCTGGCACTTAGTACAACGTCAGCAGAGTTTACTCGATGCGATTTATTTGGCTTGGAGGATATCCAGATTGTGACAATGGTACTAAATCAGTCTTGCATGAGGGTTTATGCACTGTGAGGTGACATTCAAAATTTGGTTACCTTCCATCCTGCGAAAGTAGTAGTTGAACCGAGTATGTGGATATAATGGAGGTAGAAGACCATGTGTATTCAGCTCTACCTAAAACTCCAGAGGAATATCCTGGACAATATATGTTTACATTGATGAAGATTTTTGGAATTTTATTGAGAGTTTATAAGACCCTAATATTCTTCATTGAAGAATTTGAGAAGGATGGTATTCAACACACAAAGTTGAGCCTGCCACTAACAGTATCTTGAGCTGAACATTTGAATAGTAGTTGATCTAGGTCTTAAACATTGAACAGACCTTCACATACCTGCTGGTATTTAATTGTCAGAGCAACGATCAGTATATAGGTTGATACTCGATACCAGTTTATATTTAATGCTTCTTAATTCCGATGACATGGGTACAAGTCAGGATATCGAATGATATACCATACGAATCTGACTGGTCGTTGGAACTAGTATTCAACCATACAAAATCTTGTAGTTGATTACCTTTATTATAACAAATCAAGAATTATAAATCAATTGAACCTGTGGTTTTAAATGCCCATCAGTTTCAAGTGCCACAACGACCTTTGTGATTAGAGGCTACCAAATTGGTACAGAACTCTATTAATGCAAGTGTGTGGTGCCTAATTGCAGTAGGATGAAAATTATTGGGAAGACCGAAGATAACAAAGGCAAATATGAGTAAGGCTGGCAGAAGTTACAAGTAAACGTATTGTTTGACTATTTATTGAGCAAATATTACATTTAGCAACATCAAAAATTCAAGAATCAGACTAAATAATTTTTACTTTTATTGTCCAATGTTAATGTTACATTTTTTTTAATAGACAGGCTTTATAAAATATAATACCAATATAGAGCAACATAAAATATGGCCCAATTATGTTGTGAAAAGTACCGAGTCTCTTGTTAGGGTTCCCATTTTAGGAAAAAATCTTGGAATTTCTGGATATTGCCATAATGCATAATTTTTTTTTTTTTGGCATTTTAACCTCATATCTGCTTTTTTACATACCTGTTTTTCCTTGGACTTTTGTGATACGGTATTCGAGTTTGGTGATGTATTCAAAATGTAAAAGAAGGTTTTTAGTTCAGGATGTTTTGCAACTTATTTTCTCACATGATTTTACCAGAATTAAAAGATTAAGAACTATTATTTAGTGAAGTGGGCAAGACGGACGAGGTTCACAAGTAGTATATAGTTGATAAAATACTCTGAGAGGCTTATGGTTGCTCCTTGATATGCAATTGTGGCTTTAGTAGTCCCATCATGGGATAATCTAGGAGGCATGGGATAATTCATTAGTGTAAAATTTGTACACCTCATCTAAATTTTTCATGTCGTGCAATCAGGGAACTGGTGTGTGAGTGCACACCATTCTTCTCATTTGTTTTATTTGGTTGTTGGTGTGGGTTTGCAGTAGGTATTCTTCTGATCCTTTACATTTGCCACTAGTGTACTTAGAGCTGACTCAGGAATCAACCAATAAACACTGTGCATATGTTTTTCTGCTATTGTCTGCATGGGGTTGTCTCTTTTTGACATAACCATAGATTTCAGTTGTGTTGTCGCATATTCTCTTGAGAGCTTGTTGCATGTGTATTGCTTACACCAATGCTATTTGGCAGCAATGACTGGCAATTATGTCAATTTTGGGGTGTTTGAATTATATGGTGATCGGGCACTTGCAGATGTTCTTGATATCTCTTTAAAGATGATTCTGTCAATTTCTTTGTCCGATATATTGGCATATCAGAAGGTAAGGTGTATGATTTTGACTTTACTTTAGGACCAGATTTTATGAAGTTATCCTGGAGTATTTTCTAGTTTATAAATTATTTTTTTCATTAATAAATATTATATACTTGAAATTTACATGATTTTGATATAAAAATGACATCCTGTTAAAAAACACCATGATATTTTGCTCTGCAGTTGCGTCTAGGCATTCTTTCATAGAGTACACAATTGTTACTTCTCCTGTTACCTTTTCAATTTAGAGGACACAGATGACCTTTGGGCATAGTACATTAGTGCCATGCTATTTGACCTGTGCCAGTGGGCACAAGCTAAAGTTGTCATGGTCTTATACCAGTATGGCTTGATTGGCATGCTTTCTTTGAGGTCGAGGACATGGTGGTATGAGTTCCTAACTATTGTGTTTCTCTTTTCAGCTTACAAAGGCTTATTTTGCATATATGGAGGTTTTGTTTGGCAACCATATTTCTTTTATTTTGACTCTTGATACAAACACGTTTATGCATATTATTGCATCGCTTGAATCTGGATTGAAAGGTTTGGATGCTGGTATCTCATCTCAGGTACATTATGTGAATCTGCTTTGCATTCTCTTATTTGATTTTTGCTTATTTAGATTGCAAAAGAAACCTTCAAATTGTGCTTATATTTTGTGCATCTTTTTGCAAGTACTTACAGCATTATGTTATGTTAGAAAATTCTTCTCTTTTGAAGGTTTTGGCTGACATTTGTTTAATTAATTCTTTTCTTCTAGTGTGCGTCGGCTATTGATAATCTGGCCTCCTTTTATTTCAACAATATAACAGTGGGTGAAATGCCTCCATCGCCAGCTACAATGAGTCTTGCCCGGCATGTAGTTGAGTGTCCCAATCTATTTGCTGAGGTGAGTTATTTATCTTCCTTGATGCTTATCCATATGCTATTATAATCTGTTTTGCTTTTGATATATGACAGACAATCTTAATACCTTATGTAATCAATACAAGAGAAATTTATTTATTTTTTCAATATTTAAATCAAGCAGCAGCCTAAAGGTTCTATAAAGCAGTTATAATAGCACCTAAAGAAGGATGACGAAGATTTTAGAACATCAAGCAATTTGGTGATGAACCTGTTAAGATAGGTTAATATATCATATTTCATTAAGATCATGAAAATGTAATACATTGGATAAGAGAAAAAGAAACAGGCCAGGATAAATAGATGTTAGGGAGAGAAGAACAAATTAGAAAGTAATAAGAACACAATTGGTTACATAAGAGAACACAGTTTCATTCATGTGCAGTTGTCACATGTTAATCATCTTTCTGTTCGATATATGCTTTAATTCCATTAATCCTGATGGATTAGGAATTAGAACTTCCTCTGCTTTTGTGCAGATTACCTAGTTTGCTTCCAAATTCCCTAATGGGTGAATGCAAATAACTTATCCCAAGGAAATCTCCACCAACTAAGTTATTCCTCTTTCAAACTGGATATGCATCCATTATCTTTTCTGGAGAAATGAAAATTATTTCTGTAATAGTATACCACCAACATGGATCTGTTGTCAAACTTTTTCTGCATGACTACAGTTGAATAATATGAACATGTGATTTTTTTTTTGCTTAAATAAATTAAGTAGTCATGTTTTCTTGAATTTGGAAGATATAAGATTCTAATACATCAATACCATGTTTTTTATGATATTAAATAATCACACATCGCATTACACCTGTTCTTTTTTTCATATTGTCCTTTATATCGCATTAATCATCTTCCTGTTGTCACATGTTAATAATTTTCCCTTTCAAACTCTTCTAACAATTGTGTCTATTTTGTGTCTATTTTGTACAGTTAATCTCATTGTTATTGGTAGTTAGAAATAGAATAATGAACAAGCTAATTCTGATTTTTCTTAGTAAATATTATTGGTTCATTTTATCGAGTTTCATAAATGTTTTAGTACAATGATTTATTTTTTTTGCAGATACTTAAGACCCTGTTTGAGATAGTCCTTTTTGAAGACTGTGGCAATCAATGGAGTCTTAGCAGACCAATGCTGAGCTTAATTTTGATAAGTGAGCAGGTAACCTGTTAATTTATCCAATGTACTTAAATGTTCTTTTAATACACTTCGTTGTACAGATTTTGTTCATGCAGCAACAATGAAGAAATGTTTAAGTGAACCATCGACATGTGAACTATTGCACAAATGATAAATGTCATTGTCAATCATGGTTGTGATTGTTGTGTGCTTCACCAGTATGGTACCGATGCAATGATACAATACTGGCTTGGGATTGTGCTGATACAGTGTAGTACTTGGCAAAGTACCTATTGTATGGATGTGTCGACAAATCTAGGGCTATAAATATGCCATCCCTTGTAATGTGAAGGCCTCACCTTTCTATGCTTAGGGAAATCCTAGACTTGTCCTTGCCTCGAGATGATAGGTCTTGTTAGGCCTTGGATTGTTTGCTTAGGCCCACGCTGGGTTTGAACCAGTCACATTAGGAGGCATGTTAGACTGTGTGTAGACAGTCTGGGAAGGTATTGGTAATTATAGGGAAAAGCAATTTTAGATAATGGGAAAGGGTGATGGTGATAGGCAAGATAAGTGGATGGTGTGCAAGGGGTTAGGGTAATAATAATGATGATTTCTGCGTGGCAAAGACAATTATCATCTTTTATATAATGATGTCATTGCCATGATATGATCATTGTGGACAACTCTGCGACAAATATGTTATGTGCACTTGCCCTCGACAAATTTTAAATTGCAAGAAAAACACTTCGTAGATCTAGATTTTTCATTAATACCTTTGTTGCCATGAACCATCACCTGCTAGCACTTTATCCTCTTTTATTTATACAGATTAAGTAGTCGCAAGGATTAGTAGGGGAACTTTAATATATTCCCATCATTTTGGCAAATCACCTTATTATTTTTACTAATTGATGATTGTCTGTGTTTAATACATGTCCCTCTAATGGTAGTTCCATATATGTGTGTGTGTGTAAAATATTCACACTTATGTGTATTTGCATGCAAAAATGCCCATTTGTCTTTTTCAAAATTCCCATTCAGTCTAGTAATGATATTAACAGAAGAGGGATTGACCTTTGGAGTTTTAGATTGAAAGAATGGTAATGACCATTGTTTATAATTATGGTATTGGACCTTGTACTGGTCCCACATCAGACTGCTGCTACACTGACGTGCTGATAGAATATGAAAAGGAAAAACAGGAGACATTTAGTTTGCACTATTCAACGCAGGAGTGGTCTGGTTTTGGGTCATCTGGATAGGTCAACTTAGATATTCATTGGAATATGTAATAATTTTGTTTAAGCAACTAAAATACGTGCAACTCATTCAGAACATGCACTCTATGTCACGTTTTCTCTCATATTGAAAGATATCTCATTTAGGACATCATCCTTTCCATGCTAGTTTTTTGTATTTTATTTTTGTAATTCGGGAGTACATGATTCAAGTATTGTCTTTTGTTCTTCAGCTGTTGTTTTCTTTAGCCAACAAATATTGCCATTGTCTGATTCTCTGTTTCTCTGCAGGTGTTCAATGATTTGAAAGTCCAGATTTTGGCTTCTCAGGTGAGAATTTACTTGACCTTCATCTATATTTGTTGGTCTTATGTATTACGGATGTGCACAGCTTTGCCCTTGAAGATAAAGTGGTGTCTGTAACTTAAACCTTTATTGCCTATGTCCGAAAGGAGCAACCTCTTACTGTTGTTCCTAGGCTTCACCCTCAATTGCCCTCATGTATCAATCGGACATTAATTGGTCCTTAAGATATCACTGCTAGTATCGTCTTGATGCCTTTTGGTACTCGACTCTTCTTTTGATTTTCAACTATGATTTTGGGGCTCTTCTTTTGATTTTCAACTATGATTTTCGGATTTTGCATATGTCATTTTAAGATAATTTGCATCATCTGAAGTTTCTGCCAGTTCAGATGATAATTTGTCTCTTATTTATATGTATTGTTTAAGTACCTGTGGTTGTCTCATCATTCAGCATGTAGATAAAGCGTTTCTTGTTTACTTGCAGCCTTCAGATCAAGTAGAACGCCTCTCACTATGTTTTGATAAGCTGATGGCTGATGTCACAAGAAGTTTGGAGTCCAAGAATAGAGATAAATTCACCCAAAATCTGACATTATTTAGGCATGAGTTCCGAGTCAAGTAGATGGTTTTGCACGGAAGTGTTATTTCAAGAAATTCTAGCCGTGATGGTGCTCCAAGGTTAAATTTAGTGTCCCTTCTCTGCCGCAGGGAAGAAAGCCCATGAGAATATAGCGTTGATGTGGCTAGCAGTCATAGAATTCTTTGCAGGGCCCAGATACACGGATATGTCACCAGGGAGGAAAACTCTTTTTTACTGGTTTTGAAAGCTTGTCTGTGAAATAGCGCACTCACTGAGCTTCTACGTTGTGATCCACATGGGGATGATGAGAAGTGGGTAACAAAGTTTGTACAGCAATGTTGCTACGAATGGGATGGCAGGTTGTAATCGTGGTTTTAGGTGATTATCTGTGTCCCAATATCAAAATTCTTTTGTTTAGATAGAATAGTGAAGGGGTGAATGGTTTCATATTGGATGGATTTACCATGTATAATACTTTTTTTTTTTTTTTTTTTGCCAACGTGGATGATTCTTTGTCTGTAATGCTTTTGGTGGGCAGAAGGTTTAGTTAATATTAGTAGTATTTCACGTTTCCCACCTTTCTGCTGAATTCTTTGTCAATAGCAGTATCAACAGTATTATACATTTTGGCTCAGATGCGGTTGGTGGCCTCAAGTATTTTGATTTAGGTAGCAAGTATTTTTTTTTTATCATCAACTGTTTCTATGTTATTACGCTTAGAATTTTTCAACTGTTTCAACTGTTTTCAACTGAATAATCTGTAATTTTGTCTTTAATATCCCGTCTCTAATTTGCTTAGTAATAACGATGAACAGAATCTAAGTGTGATAGAGAAAGGAGAAGTGAAGCTTATACCTTGTCGTCAATGCTGGTTCTGAGATCGGGCCATGCTTCTGAGGTTTGTCGATGGTTTTGATGAGGCACTACAACTGCATGATGTCTTTGAAGGATAGTCTTCACGTGCCCAAGCACTTGAAAGGACACTGCCGTAAACCTTCCGATGCAGATGAACTGACAAAAGTTGGTTCCGATGGCACTTGAAAAACTGTCACAGCGAAAGACCAAAAGAAACTTCGAAGATTTATAAAGTAAAGGAATGAAGTGACTGGCCATATTGTCATCTTCGTTGCAGGCATCTAATTCATCAGCAACAACAATGGCATAGGGATATTTGAGACATAATGAAGGTCAAATTCATTCATACAACAAACTGCTGAATCCTTGAAAATCCATTCAAGTGTACATTAAATTTAATGTCCATACAAGACAAAATCAGAAAACAATAACTGCAAGTATAAATGAGAAAGCTTTACAAGTTTTATATTACAAGAATGACAAAGTTCAGATACGTATCTGATTACTCCAGCTATCAGTCCTCTGGCATTCACACTCACATCAATCCCTACAAGTACCACCACCATTATGCTGAACATTGTTTGTGCCCCTAGAGTAATGGATTTTACTCCAAATAGTCTTTTACTATATGCAATCGAACAAGGTCCACGTCTTCAGCAGTAAATAAATGACTGCAAGCTTCAACAACAGGTCACATAGTAAGCTTCATCAGGAAATTTAAGCAAGCAGAAGATTTTGAGTGGTCATCTGAACTGATGTTCTGCCAGACTTGAGAGATACAAGATAACTTATCCAATGCTAATCATTTGGACAAACAAATTTTTTCTAGTAATAAAGCGAAATATCATTCAAGGATGGTGTCAAGTACGAAATCTCTATCAAAATCAAATGCAGACAGCTCATCCTATAACTTCTGATGCAAAGCTAAGTATTAGTTGTCCTGAAAGTATCAACAAAATTTATACCCCATTATGTCAAGAATTTTTATTCCATGACAAGAGGCAACATTCGATATCATTTAGGCACCAAACACACTGTGCAATGCAGAAGGTGATCCTGATGACTTAGGAAAAACAATTACAATCTTTTTAAAATCACAATGAATCAACCATAAAGACCAAAAGTGCACATGAATCATCTACAATAGAAGTAACTTTTGGGCCTTATCAAGAATGGGTTGAAGCATAAAAGATGCCAACTAACAGAGAAAATTATAATAGACAGCACAATCAAAAAAAGATTTAGCAGTCGATACAGCAGAAGGTAATGCTCTCCCTCTGCCTTTCTTGATTTCAGTTATAGACAGCACAATCAAAAAAAGATTTAGAAGTCAAAATAGCAGAAGGTATTGCTCTCCCTCTCCCTTTCTTGATTTCAGTTCTCTTTTCTCTTGTATCCACTCAAAACAAGCAAGACAATTGCCCTAACTGTTTCTTCTAGTATCAAAGGTAAGTGAGACCTGAGCATCATATCAAGATAGTCACTCAATTTTGCCGTTGCTCTAAATCAGCAAAACATACTAAGATAGTCGCAAATAAATTTTAGTTTTTTAGATATGCCCATGGTGATAAATAAATTTTAATTTTTGAATGTCATAGATAAACCTGAAAGACATAACTAATGAAACATTAACATAATCTTAGATAAAGATCAAATTATATGTTGAGTTGTTGAATCTTAGATAAAGATGAAATTATATTGTTCAATATTACATATTTTAAGTTTTATAATCAAATACAGTATATGTATCCTTGAATCCTATTGCTCTTGCCAGGTTAAACATCCAAATAGACATCCGTATCCCATTTCCATGTTTGTGTCCATGCAACACCTATGATGCCAGATCCTTATGTATCATTACATCATCATTCCTACAACATGGAACCAATTTTGTTTGTGAATTTTACAATTATTGGTTATGATGAGGCAATTCTTGATTTGGTTAGAAGTGGCTTTAGACTATTCTACTTGAAGAAACAAATTTCTATAAGGGAACAGGGGCCAAACAGTAGGAAGAGTTTTAAATCTGAAAGTGGACTTTGGCCTAGATGACATTCTCTAGACATCACCCTCACTTCCAAGAACATGCTTACGCAAAAATTTGAGATATCATTCATCAAGGCCATCGTTAACAATAGCTCAGAATAATAAGTACACTTAAACAGGTAGTTACCATGTCTGTGATGTATGTCCATGTGTACATATGATTGTGTATGTACAAGGTGCTGTAGATACACGTGGTTTCAAGTTAATGCCAGATAAATGGATTTTAGTTATAGTTTTCCTTGCTACAGCCCAGGGCATGGTGATACTTGTGATATTTCTGCTTGGGACATTTTATTTAGCACTTTTCTGGATGTTAAGTACTATTAGATGGGTTACTTTTTATTGTCATTGGAAACACATCACATTATGGCAGAGTAAATTTTCACGATTTAGCGAATCTCCCACTTATTTGATGGGATCGTTAAGAGATTCTCTATGGTTAAACTCTTCACAACTCATCGACGGATATAACCCTTTTGGAAGGTGTTAAAGCCATTTTGTTGCAGTTGGAAGACAAAAGCACCTTGAATCAGTGGGTCTACATGAAACAAAGACTGAAAATGTGCACATTTATTGGACTAAGTGAAAAAAATGCTGGAATATCATTTGCGTAAAAACAAAACACTTACCGTGAAGATAAATTGCTGAAGGAATTTATTATTTAACATTATTAAACAAATATTAGAGAAAGAAACACTTTGCTGAAACATATATTAACCTTGTATGAACAAAAGGCACCCACAGAAATGACCAAAAAATAACATTATAAAAACCATGCCCTCAGAAACACAATAAACAATGAGAAGAATTCTTAAACTAACAATGAACAGATCACCTGCCAATCGAAAGTTAGGCGATAGGACACCATGTCAAAATCTAATGCAAATTTGCATACATATTAAAAGATACAAAATGTCAATAACTATTAATCTGCTAATATCTAAGGTTATAACCATTAACAGAAATATCAAAGAGAGAACATAATATCTGACATACTTCTCACCAAGGAGCATTCCCTCAGCAAAAGTTGTACTTGGAATTCTATTGATATTTGCTTGCTGTCTAGCAAGCTGCAAAATTATGGTTAGATATGATGACCTAAATATTAAGTGAAAAAATATAAAAAGAAATATCTTATGGGCTTACCAAAGTTGAATCTGTGAGTGGACATTAGGGCCTTATTAACCATAATAATTCCAACAGATGTCACAACATTAAACATCCAAGCAGCTGCATCTAATGCTTTTTTCCTATTGGCATTGCTTGCAGGTTCAATATTTTCTGCTTGTTTGGAATCCTTATTGCATTTATTCTCAGAAGATCCACAGTGTGCATTGCAAAATGCATGCCTCTACGTCAGAAACCATCAGCTTAAACAATGTCAGGTGTATAAAATGTAAAAGAACATGGCAAAAAGTAGTGCAGGCATTATGCATGTGAATGCATAAGAAAGAAAAATTTTAGCAGTGAATTTAGTGAATAGCATGATCCAACCACTCTAGTAGCATTATTAAATTGTCAAAAAAGTTTGAATCTCTAAGATTACCAATTAGAGTTTAATCCATCAATTGTTATTGTCTGCTACTGAGTCATCATCTATGATTCCTTGAATATCCATTATTCTTGATGTATGTACACCGAACACTCTCTACTCGGATACCCACATGAAAGTTCCTTAAAGGAGCTAAAGTACAGAAAGTAATCTAAACACTGATGCAGGCATCACTAGTCTATTGACAAAAGGCCTTTAGTTTCCTCTGTGTTAGACTTGAGTGTCATATCATATCCAGCAGACAAGAGAGAATTAGTTTATATGTGTGGACAAAGTAATTTTACTTAATAATAGAAATTAACAAGATAAAACAACACACTATCACAGAATGGATTTTAGTGCACATCCCTCGGACATAACGGACAACTCAATCTTGACCAACAAGTTTTACATAAACTTAATGTAAAATCAACTTAAAAGCAAGCCTTAAAATGCCTTGCAAAACTCTTAAAGGAATTATTATTATAAAATACCGATAAAGATATGCAAGAATGTGTTTACTAGAACGAAAGGTCACCAGACAAACTCATTGATATACACACGATGATGAAATAAGAAACCTAATGCCTCACCCACAAAAGAAATGATAACATGCACCAATCACGACGGTTCAATGACACAATTCACTGGGTTGCATGGTCCGGATAAGCAGGGTATATAGACCATAAATTCGTATCTTGAACCGCGTTCCCCTCTTTCCTCCTCTCTTGCATTTAACCCACCCTCCACGGAACCCTCTTTCACTTGAATCTTGAATCGCAGATTTGTCATTAATTGCGTGTCAATAGAAGTCTAAAAGCCATTTCAGATCAAATTGTTTAAGACCACATTGAATTCTGTTCGAGCACGTTCAAAGATCTTCAAGAATGTGTTTATCATAAGGATAAGTCACCTAACTAACTAATTGATATACACACGTCGATGAAATAAGGAGCCTAACACCCACCGATGAAAAGAACATTGTAACAAATGCCGATGAGGCCAGTTCGAAGGCTAAAATATCACTGGGTTGCATGGTCTGAAATCTCGAACCGCTTTCCTGTCTTTCACCCTCTTCTACATTTAGCCCTCCACGAAACCCTCTCTTTCTTGAATCTTGAATCGCAGAGCCGTCATCAATTGCTCGTCAATACAAGTCTAGACACCATTTCAGATCAAAGCGACTAAAACCACGTAAAATTCTTCTCGCAAACCGAACCCCGTCCCAAGATCGTATCGGAATGGAACAAAATTACAAGATCGAGAAACGAAAGGATCAAGACTATGGTACAGATGTAACTGATCGAAACACGGATCTCTAGGTCGATAGAAGAAAAGCGGATCGGGAATCGCGATAGATCCAACTCACCGGGTCCGGCCAAGGAAGATCAAGACCTAGCTAGCGAGAATCGCGGGTCGGCGCCTCCGATTCGGAACCGATAGATCGAGAGCAAGACTCGATCTGATCAGAGTCGCCCAAGGAAGCGAAGGGAGGAGGGAAGAATTCGGAGCGCTTTCTATTCTTGTTCCCGCTTCACTCGTTCTACTCTTTACCGGGCTTCGCGACGACGAGACGCCGCGCGGGGAGTGGAGAGTGCGAGGAGACTGCTTAATATAGAGAAGCGGCACGTGCTGATCCGTTGCGTCACGCCTTTCTCCACACCACCTCACCAGTGATGTGGCAGCTGGCGTCGTGGAGCGGCGAGCGTACCAAGTCGAACAAGCACACAACTCGCAGCAGCACGGAGGAAGACACCGGCAATGAATGGTTCAGGCGGGTTCCGGGTCCCATTGAAGTCCGTTAAGCATCTGGATCCAAATGAGGATCGTCACCCGAAATTATTGGACGACTGACGAGTGAAAGATATACATATATACATCGGGTCTAGATTTAGGATTTGCACCTGATCCGATAAGCTAATTGGATAGAGAACGAGGACGCGCAACTAGAAGTCACAGCAATAACTTATGCTACCAAGGTATAATAAGATTCCTAAGACAAATATGTTAATTCAAGCAAAACATTTATCATTGGTCGTAAGTTCTTGTGAGTTAAAAGAAAGAAACCAAAATATCAATAACATTTAATTTAATAAAAGTACATTCATCAAATCTTTATAAATTCTTTCAATAATTAAAGTGCTACTTTTCATTATCACAACTATCATCTATAAATGTCTCCTCCTTCAGAGAACTTTAAGAAAATCTTCATGGTTTTCAAGTTGTCTTGATAAAAAAATCTATACAGATGACAAAGATCATGCTGTCATCTATATAGAATGAATATTAAAAATAAACACAGGAGATGACTTGCACTACGCAAAGGTAAAAAATAGTATAGAGATCCTTCCCAACAGAGGCGGCTAAAAAGCATACAGCACAATTCAGCAGGCTTATAATTTTATTCTAAGCATGATGATGAGATGAATTATCAGGAAGAAAAGAGAATAGTATTTCCACATACACACTTCGAATCATTGCTAAATCATCATTAAGGTAACCTGAACGGAAAAGGAATACCTGTCTATCCCACTGAACGAGATGATGTCTAAAAGGAATGCGGTTCTTTTTTAATACAGTATCATACAGTACACACTCTCACAGAAACGAAAAGCATCACATGAACAATAAATGGGGCATGGTAATCACTCATACCAAAAGTAAAAACATCTTAAAAGAGTCTTTTTGACTAAGGATGCATTTCATAATGCTAATCTCAAAATGGAAAGAGAAAAAAAAAGGAAAAATGATTAATCAAAATGATATTTGCTAGCAAAGGAGTCTTTTTGACTAGGATGCATTTCATAATGCTAATCTCAAAATGGAAAAAAAAAGGAAAATGATTAATCAAAACGATATTTGCTAGCAAAGGAGCTGATTAATGAAACATAGAATTTGAGGAAAATTATATGATGGTAAAAACATAGCTAATTAACAAACAACTGAAACGATAGCTATTTATGATCATCTTTGACTTTCTACTCCTTACATAGTACATTCATATGGCTAAAATTTCAGCCAAAAAAGCCTCTACACTTAACTGAGCCGCAAAAGCATTCTTTTGTTCTCCGGGATTGAACATAATCCCCCATCTCAGCTGAACTCGGACCATAATCATATGTTAACTCTGTCATAGGAGGAATATGTTTTGCTGCAAAAAACATGATATGTGGAAATCCATCATCACCATGGTCATGAACAACTGGCTGCCAAAAGACATTAGGTGAGCAACTGTGGTTCATAAATCGAGAAATGTTGCCCATGTTTTTTGAGTTAATGATGAAAGATAAGGGTTTTGAAGTCTCACTCAGGTCAACACTACTAGGTTCTCCCAACAACTCAGGCACATAATTCCACTTAAAACCCTGGTCAGCATGTCTTGGCTGAAAGATATGGTCATTTTCTTCATCATATTCAACTCCTTGGATGCTCTCAGTGACTTCACCTACATATTCGCAGATGAAAGTCCCAGCACGAATAGCATCCCAACAACGGAGGCCCCATCCACGGTCCCTTGTCCTAAAAACCTCAAAGTGGACTTGAACACCTCTCTGCGTAACTCGGTTTCGGCAGTTTGTAGGGCACTGGCAGGAAACAGAGCATTCATATATAAGAGGCTTACAGCTGATAAGGATCCCATTTGAACAGTAAGGAAGAAAGCCACCATTCTGGTGGAGACAAGAGCAATTAGAATCACCTGGCATACAGACACTATTGCACATGCAAGAATGCAAAGGTCTCGATGAAGTAATAGATTTTGAATAACTAACAGCAGTGGAATAGGCAAAATACCTAGGTCCCTTCTCATCATCCACGTCATTGACAAGACAAACAGGCATATTTTCAATACCTGAAGATATGTCAGGCAAAATTACATTCGCTCTAGACGATGGATTCTGTTTCCATTTCTCAATCATTTTCCATACTGCAATCCCATCAGGCTGCCCTGGCTCTCGCAGAAACTTGTACTTGAAAGTGTTAAAGCCTGACTTTCCTTTTTCCACCCATGACTCATGAATCTTATACAGGCCATCATAGACGTAAATTTTACCATTAAGTACAAAAGGATCCTTTGCACTACGAATGACCCTAATCTCATTAGCCCTATGCAAGCTTTTTTCTAAAGCAAGATTACCCCTTTCAAGCTTCTGGTCATCCTTGCTAGAACTTCCCTGACCACTGTAAATCAGAACATCCACATTATCCTCCTCATTATCATAAACACCAGCAGAGACAACACCAAGAGCCACAGGGTCTTCTTCATTGCCAAACCTGGCTGTCATGTAATCAATTCCAGCAACACTCTGACTATGCAATCCTACCAAACACATCTCGATCCTAAAGTAGAAAATATCTCCGACCGCAACACCGGGTACCTGCCCTATCCGCTTTACCATGTTGGCTCGGAGATCACTGGACATCATTATGGTCCCCGCTTTCAGGTCTGGGCGTAGCCTTTTCGACTCATCTAATTGCATAAGCCTCCGGCGAAGTGCATCAAATGTCATAAGGACAACCTCCACCAGCTCCCTGGGATCATGTGAAGAAGAGGGTAGCAGTGATAAATCACCGCCAGTAGCTTTAGGTCGTCGAGTTTTGATCTTTTTCTTGTTACTACCCTCTGTCTCTGAATTGCCAATGTGAATGCTGTTAGAGCAAGAGGACCGCTTTATTGTCCTGCCAGATGGTGGGGAGGCACCACTAGCCAGCGGCTCCTCCTTGTTAAAAGATACGATGGCTGCAGGGGGCGTCTGAAAGGAAGGAGATGGTGAAGCGTTGTGCAGAGAACCATTAATGTCCGGACCTTCCGAGGCACGGGCAAACCCATTTGCATCGTTGACAAAATTAACATCCACTGGTTTCTGGTTAACGTCATGAGAAGCAGCAAAAGATGGGAAAAGCGGACAAAAGCCCGGAGGAAACGCAGACTCCGTTGTGAAGGAACCAAAAGGCGTTGTGACACAAACAAAGGGAGGGGCATTGGGAGGGGAGAATGTGTTCTTCTGCCCAAGCGGGGCAGGATACATGGGAGCCAAAGATCGCAAAGGCTTCACATCCAAGACGACCGATTCGCTCCAAGAATGAGGTGCACAGTTTGATCGCTCTTCCATTTGCAGAACACTACGAAAGTATCAGTTCTGAAGATAAGAAAACCCTAGTCCCTTAATCTCCCACGCCGAGAGAACCTAATGTCCGCGTTATTAGAACAAACCCTTCACCGAAAAAGTCAAAGAAAATGGACGGCTGGCGCGCAACTTCGCGAACAAACCTAAAATTCAAACTTGAATGTGGGGAAAGCAACGATTTTGACAGTGGAGAACGAACAGTGTCAATGGAATGAGCTTTAGATTGGACTAAAACAAACCCTAACGGACTACCGGAGGGCAAAGAAAAGCTTTATCGTGTCAAAAACAGGAGGAACACTGCACAAATGCATCATAAAGATCGCCAAAATTCAGACTTCCACAAAAGCGACAAGAAAAACATCAAGCTTCCGGAGAGGGTTTCACAGATTCGGAGATTCAAAGAAACATTCAGTACTCTCAGGAACAAACACAAAGACGGCGAGTTTGAGGATGAAAAAGGAGGATGGATACCTGAATCGAAGTTTTAGGGTTCCGATTCCTGGAGAAAGCAACCGTCGGTAGCGAATATTTCAGGCACTGGGCACGCTTTTCTTCTCCCGCTCGCTTTTCGATGCCCGCCTGCCGTCATCTTTTTCCCCCATTTCTCCGCCATAACGTGCGTCTCGGCTTTCGGCCGATATGTCGGTTTGTTCTGTGGAGCAAAGCAAGCAGGCCGTCCGCATCAGACCCATCATTCGATCGTGTTGAGAAAGACACGAATTGATTGGATCCGGGTTGGGACGCTTTAAGTGAGCCCGACCTGACCCATTGAGCTAATATGTCGCCTAATTCGAGTCCGACGCAAGTCGGGTCGGATTGGGCAGTGGGTTCGAACGAAGTTCCCAACCTTAAATCCCATCTTCTTTTCATCACGAGTAATGCATCTTAATTTCATTTGCTTGATAATTTCTTGAAAATAGTAATATATATATATATATATATATATATGTTATACCACAATAAATTAAGTTAAGATTAAATAGTCTCTCTTTTCAACCTAATATTATAAATTAAGCAAATGAATACTATTTGAGTAGTGATTAAAGGTTGTACACGACCCTAACAGGTAGGGATTCCTTTGGGTGCTTATGAGACCTAAGGGATTAGGGGAGAGGTATCTTGCTCAGGATAGGGGAGAGGTATTGTCATCGTGGTGATCGAGACATCACTCTATTAATTATCGACATGATTTCTCTTATCGGGAGAGTTGGATTACCTTGATGAGTAAGACACTTACGTTGAGATAGTGCATCTCAAGCATCCAAATGTCATTGATGATATATGTGCACAATGATGCATGATTGCATAAATATGATGATGTTATTTGTTACCATTCCATTCCATGGTATGCATCATCTAAAGAAAAATTTACCATTGGTTGATGATGTTTTTTTGGTAATATATTCCTTGAGAATTATATATTAAAAATAATCTATAATTCTATAAGATGGATTTTAGAGTGGTGGTTTAGTATCATTTACTTGGTGATGGAGAATCTATTGGTAGTTATCATGTAGTTATCACATGTCAGCTAAGTTATCTTCCATCTATTATCTTTCTTACAAATATTTCAAGTAGAGAAACACAAAATTCTTTATTTTTTTTTCTGATAAAGAAAACAATCGCAAACTTTTATCTCTCTTTTTATAATAAAAATAACAATTTTAAGCTTTATTTTCTTCCTTTATGATAAGGAAGAACATCATAAACTTTTTTCCCCTCCTTCAAGGTATAAAAATACATCCTAAATAGGAAAATCAATGACTCTCTCGTTTCCCAAACTACTAGGTCTCACAATTAGGGACATCGGATTACTAACTTGAGCATCGGAGAGACTGTGTCAAGAAACCTCCCTCGACCCTAGTTTTCATGCATGTACTATCTCAGGAGCACAATACTTCCACCTTGGGAGTTCGACACCTCCACCTCATAACTACCTCCGAACAACCTCAAAGATACTTCGGACAATCCTACGCACATGAGCCTGGACTACGTCGGGTTAAGCAAAACATCAATGATATTTTTTTCCTAACAGTTTGACGCTAGAATGAGAGTCTGATGTTGCAAGAACGTTCGCCTACCAACCCTCTCAATTAACACTAGTGAGAAGGCGTCACCTCCTACCCATAGTACTTTTACTTAAGGAGTAATTGTTATTCTTCCCATGTGTGGATATGTCTACCTCGGTACAAATGTTGACAAAGCATCGACGTTTGTTCAATGACCCAAGGCCCTCACCCCCAAGGACGAACTCGAGCTACCTGATCGTTCTTGTTAAGGTATTCTTAAACCTCACATAGTAGGTGCAAACATTGATGGGCATAATGTAAGCTGTTATTTTGCTCTTGCTACAATTAGCCCAACAGGAGACTCTAACAAGATAAAAAGGGATAGCGAAGCGATACCATGCCTCGATTTATAGATAAGTTATTCTTGTTCGATCGATGATCCTCCCTGATGGTTGGCCGAGGACATCGATTGTGATGACCTACTTGGCCATCATAGCCCCCAATTTAATGCCAAGAGGCCAACTCTTCATCACACAACCCCCGATCTAACACCAAACTAGGACTCTATAGGTGACAACGACAGCAAGTCCATTACCCTTGGCTAGCTCTTCAAGTACTTCAACGATGCTCATAGCGATAACAATGCCTTCTCGGAGCACCATGTCCTCGAGATTAATGACTTCAGCCCCAGAGGTGATGTTGGCAACCACTTGGTCTTCTACCTCCGTCCCCTTTGTCCTCGTCTCCATTGATCATTCGTACGGCGTGAAGAACCATCGGAAGCTATCACTCTTATGCAAGAATGGCCTTGCCTTCAACCCCGCCATCGGCCTTAGGTCGCCATAAGTGATATTTAGGATCGAGATACTATTGAATTCCATCTTTGGCGAGGCGGAAGAAGGGGTGTTGGGACAAATGGCTCCAGCAAGCCCACCCTAATTGACGCCCTCGTGAACTACATTATGTGGGAGAGCTTACAAGGTCCCATCACCCTCAACTACGCTTAGAACGTTTGAGTCGAGAAAACCTAACTCACTAAGATAAATCTATTATAATAGAGGCGCAAAGCTAAATGCACATAAAAACACGTAAGTCAAGAAAACCTAACCTATGCTAAAATAAACAAGGCCAAATGCGCCCAAGATATTGAGTCAGGAATACGACCCGATAAATCTACTATGATGGAGGCGCAAGGACAAATGAGCCCAAAATTTGTGAGTTGAGAAACCTAACTTATATTAAAATAAATTAGATACGACGGATGCATAAGGCCAAATGTGCGTAAGATGCGTGAGTCGAGAAAGTCCGACCCATGCCAAGATAAATCTGTTATGATGGAGGTATAAGGTCAAATGCGCCCAAGATGCTTGAGTCAGAAAAATCTAACTCGTGCTAAAATATATTCGTTATGACGAAAGTGCAAAGCCAAAAACACCCAAGACGAGGATACAAGGTCTAATGTACTCGAGACATCTGATTCAGGAAAACTTGGCCTGCAAGATGAGATCTCAAATACTCCCATGCCGGACCACATGTCATCCAAGTCATTTTTCATCCACCTACGTGTACAAAGATTCAAAATAGAGAAATACAAGCTTTCTTCTCATTCATTAATGATAAGGAAGGTAACCACAAACATCATTCTCTTCCTTTATGATAAGAAAGACATTTCTAAGCTTCATTCTCTTCCTTTATGATAAGGAGAAGGATGTCACAAACTTTCTACCCCTCCTTCAAGGTATAAAAATACATCTAAAATAAAAAAAAATAGAGGAAGGACTCTCTTTTTTCTCAAACTACTCAAACCCACATTTAGAGATCATAGACTATTAACTTGAGCATCCAAGAGACCCGGTCAAAAAATCTCCCCGGACCCTAATCTTCATGCATGTGCCACCTTAGGAGCATAATTCTTTCACCTTGAGAGCATAATACTTCAACATCGAGAGTTCAACATCTTCATCTCCGAGCCACCTTGAAGCTACCATGGATCCATCTCGGAGACACTTCGAATAATCCTATGCACATGGATCTGGATCACATTGGACTGACGAAGATGTCAACGATATTTTCTCCTTTTATATATATATATATATATATATATATATATATATATATAGTCATTGGGTCCATTTAATGATGATATTGGCATGATTAATTATTATTGTTATCTTTTAGATAATAATAATTTTCTTAATAAAATTGATAAGAGTATCAAGTAAAAAGATTTTTTATTTTATTTCTAAATTTTTATTTTGTCATGGGGGTCTTCTCCCCCACTTTATTCTTTCCCAACTCAACAACGGATAAGCTTCTGATGTCATCGTACCATGAATCGCCCATCCCGTGGGCTCCAACGCATCTCATGCTGATGTTGCTACGGGCAACAGGTGACATCACCATGAAATAATCAATCAACTCAATAATGAATCGGCACTTGATGTATGGATCGCATCATTTACCCCATTTATTTTGACCATTTGAGGATAAATTAGTACATGTGGTGACACCAATCAACGTTATCAATGAGAATTGTGACTGAAGCGAAAGATTTATACGCTAAGTGATAAGTATTTGCAGGATTGACTTGTAAGAGAACTTATGTTTATTATATCCAAAATCCGGTGACTTATCACCAACTCGGATCACTGGCTATGATCTGCTGAGTGCAAGGCAAGCTTAAAAGCTCCACATCGACCGCGTCCGCGTGCAACGCGCAAGTCGAGATTGGACACGTGTGGGGTCGTGGAGAGAATAGTATCTCGTTCGATAAAACGCATCTTGCAGCTAATCCCTTCCAACGTAGACGAACTTATGCACCACGCGACAGCCAATTAAATCTGTCGTCGTCTTAATCATTGTCGTCTCTTTACGAACAATATCCAAACTGATTGTGTTCAATCCCAGCCGTTCCTTTTGCTGTCCCAGAAGATGCACGGTTCCGATGGGCTCAGGAAAACCGTGCGTCCAAGCGACGGCAAGGAAGCTTAAGGAGCTTCGCATGCCGGAGCTTTCGGCATCCGTCGGATCCTGATCTGACGGTTCTCAACCGGGTCGCGTAAACGATATTAATCGCGGGCGCCCTCTCGTCTTCTTCCCTCAGTATCACATCCACTCAACCACTTCCAACTCCTTTCGGATTCCTTGATCGGAATTCCGGTAATCTTTTAGGTTTTCCTTCTTCCAAATATAGAAAGTGATGTACTCTTTCATCGATCATTTGATTCCAAGGCGTTCGTTCGGTTTAATCGTTCGTTTCTTGGAATTGGCAGCAGCGAGAATGGGTCTCCGAGGCACGCTATGCGCTCTGGTTTTGGTGTCGATTTCATGTTGGTGTTCTGCTTCCGGGATCAAAGCTAACCAGACGGCGACGTTGCTCGTTGATGCTTCACCGGGAATGGGACGGATGATGCCCCAGAACATGTTCGGCGTCTTCTTCGAGGTGAATTGTGTGCGCTTGTCCTTTTTTTGTTTCGGCCAATGCTTCATTTTCATCTGTCGGATTGAAAGAAAATTATTTCCTTCTGTATTGCATTAGGAGTGGTAGAATCGGCCATGTTACTGAGTTGATACACTGACTTCAAACATATGCATAGCTAATGCTCTACCAGTAGTAAGAAAGTTTAGGTTTATATTACATATGTAATGTTCCATTCATTCATGTCAAGTTTTTCAGCTTAAATGATTCTTTCTTGTCTAGGATGTCATGATTCATTTACTTGAACCGATGGCTTATTGCGTCTAATTCTATCCATTATTTTTAATATTTACATTGGTCCTCGTTAGTTTTACTGTCCTGTAGGATTTCTTTTGAAATGGTGTATATTCAGTAATGATGATTTCTTTACCATAGCCTCAGATATTTTGCTTTTAGGAAATTGCTATTTAGTTTTATGAGTTGTAGTTTAAAGCTTTGGCCATTGAGTTTTGATTATTTATAAATTTGTAATACCATTTCTAGGAGATCAACCATGCTGGAGCAGGTGGACTATGGGCGGAGCTTATAAGTAATAGAGGTGAGCTGACGATTTGAAATATTGTATTGTGGTCATTAACATCTGTAGTTGCTACTTTGTCATAATTAAACTGACACTAAATTAGTGGTGTTATAACCACTGAACTCTGCCATGAATGTAGTTTGATCCAATATTTTATTGGCACTTACCTTTTCTCCTAGTAAGCAAAGATTGACAGAAGCTGAAGAAAATGTCTGCTTATTTCCACTTGGACACTAAATATTTTAATAGATAAGTTTGTAAAGAGTGCAGTAGTTTTTGACAAAAACTTGTTATATGATATTGATTGTGGAAGTTAATTATTCTCTACTTTTGAACCCAGAGGGGTGGATTATCATATGTGAGTTAAACTTAAACATCCAAATCTTTGTCCTCTGTAAGTTCTTGGTCTTTGCATCCATGGTCAGTTTTACATTCACGGGGTGAGGAGGTGGCCGGGTTCTGCATGTTCTTGTTGAATTTGTTTTCATCCTCTGGTGGAAGAATATAGAAGAACACACTAAGATGTTCATTTTGCATAACTAACATAAATAAAACTATAAATAGTGTGGCATATGATTAATCAATCAATGAAATCTGGCCTCTGTGAACTGAAAAAGGTTGTGTGATGTGAGGAAGTTGCCAAATATATGAACATCCATTTCATTCATTAATTAAAATTTTTAATTGGAACCTAGAATACTTTCTGCTTTTTCTGATTGGATGCAGCATAATTAATGACAGATAGAAGTCAGGCTGGTTCTTTGCTGTATATTTATCTGTGAGTTATGGACAATCTACAAAAAGAACTTTAGGTCATGTCCAAGTTTCTTTGAATAAAAAATGATTTTTTTTGATATATTGATTTTTCCAGAGTTTATTTGTAATATTCAAAAATGCTTCTCACATGGCTAAGTGTCCGACATAAGGCACAAACAGCAGCCTGGCACTCATCAATAGGGCAAATGGGAATGGGGCCACGGGTGGTGCCCTTAGATGTGTGCATGTTAGCAACTCATGCCTTTGAGTCAGGTACTGAGTCATGATATGTAGCACTGTCCTTCACCGATAGTCACATGTACCAGTTTAAATATGCATCCCATGCACAGACATTAACAAATGAATCAAACTGGTAGGTATTCTTCTAGGGAGAATGATTGAACTGAATCATCGATCACCTCAATTCTTCTTCTATTGCTTAGATATGCTTGGTTGTCACGAGTAAAGTCACAATTCCCAATGACACTTGTAATATGTCTATTGCAAGGACTGTACCATCTTTATGTTCTTCTTAGTCTGTATCCTACTTGATTATATGCTCCAAATATACATGTTTTGTGAATTTGGCTGAATCGGTTTATGAAGAAAGGATCTTTGGGCTAGTGGTTATTGAGACTATATATATTTTGGAGTAGCAAATGTACACACATTTTAAGTATAGTTTAACTTGGTTTGTTTATCATTATGTCCCATGTTGTTGAAGCCCAAATCAAACTCATTTCCAGGTTTTGAAGATGGAGGTCCCAATACTCCTTCGAACATATATCCATGGTCCATAATCGGGAATGAAACAAACATTATTGTATCAACTGATCGAACATCTTGTTTCATCCGCAATAAGGTTGCACTTCGAATGGAAGTACTATGTGACAATAACGGATCCAATATTTGTCCAGCAGGAGGTGTTGGTGTATACAACCCTGGTTTCTGGGGCATGGTGAGACATTCTTTAATATATAATATGATATTCAATTTATCTTGTATAATCGTATATCTTATTGGTTTAAGATCATGAAGACATTGCAGCACTAGGTCTCTTATATTATTTTAAATACTCAAATTTGACTAGTGTGATAATTCTTTCTATATATGTACCTTCAAATTTAGCAAAAGCAGATAGACAAAAACACTTTGGATATAGTAAATTACTGTAATATATACTTTTCTTTTATTACTGTTGCGATACAGAATATTCAGCAAGGGAAGGCCTATAAGATTGCCCTTCATGTGAGGACTTCGGAGTCGATGACCTTATATCTTTCACTGACAAGTTCAGATGGCTCGCTAAACCTGGCTACTGCTACAATTGAGTGAGCCTGTTTTTGTTAAGTTTCACAAGTTGAATTGTTTGTGGTGAATAGGCAAATCTGCTTGTAATGTTTGTGCTACAATTTGAATTTTTCTTTTAGATCTGATACTTTAGAGAAGACAGACTGGACCAAGGTTGAGCTTCAGGTTGAATCTAGTGGAACAAATGTAAATGCAAGATTTCAACTGACAACCACTACAAAAGGTGTGATATGGTTGGATCAAGTTTCTGTGATGCCCTTGGACACATATAAGGTACATATTCGTTTTTTTTTCAAAGGTCTATATTCTTTGACATATTTGCTGAAACATCTAAGCATTCATGTGGCCAGTGAAATCTATATTCTTTCTACAGCTTCTACTGACACATTTGTTTGCCTAGACATATTATTGTTTATGAGAAAATTATAAATCAATATGTTTTTACAAAGATTTTATTTTAGTTGAGAAAACCATGTGATATTTTGATGGCATAAAGCTTCTTGTGTTGTTTTTTCGAAAGCATTTTTGGGTACTTAAATTGAATTAGGAACTGAATAAATACTGGCATTTTATTTACCATGATGATGCAGAACATATTATGTTTTTCCTGGTCATAGGAAAAATTCCATATGTCTTGGCTATAGAGTGAATAATTCTCTACCTTTTAGATTATCAAGCTCCAATTATACAAAGCAGGCATATTACATTTGTCTATGGATATCTGAAAAAAAAATGGCATGACAGTTTTTCTCTTTAAAGGTTGCTTCATAGATGACATGGTATGTAGCATGCACAACTCTTCTAAATTGTAGAATCTTGGTAATAAATGTAAATATGAAATAGGAAGTTCATGATTCCATGCTCTTAAGCAACTCAACAATTTTTCTCGGATGATATATTCTGAAAAATCATTTTATCTTGGAAAGCCTTGCTGATATGTGTGCATTTTACTTTGGTTCTCTGACATAATGGTTGTATATTCCTTTTGAACTTTTCTGTTTCATCTTTCTTTTAGGCGATTGTGGAGTTTACCATGTGTCTTGAACTAGTTATCTTTTTCCTTCTGAGATGCATGGAATATTATCAAGTGCAGAACACCAAAGAGTGACATTGGACACATTTGTTTTTTATTTCAAATCATTATTCAGTGGGTTAATGTACTGCAGGGGCATGGTTTCAGGATGGAGCTTGCTTCGATGCTAGCAGATCTGAAACCTCGATTCCTCAGATTTCCAGGTTTGCTCTTGGTTTTCCTTGTTAGTGTCTTCCATTATATTAGATGACAGCAAGTGAAGGACCATTGCATGGGAATCAATAGTCGCAATATGGAAGCCGAAATGCTATTGATAATATCTGTTCAAAATTCCAAATCCATAAGTAAAAACTGAGGCTGCAAAAATGTTAAATGTTTTAAATAACATTAAACTAAAGTTACTTTGACCATTTGAATCAGGCAATACACTAAGATTATTTGGAACACAAAACTGCAGTTGCCAATATATGTTGCAAATCATGAAATGAAAGGTGCCTAAGTACCAAGTTTAGAAGTTGATTTCATAACTTTCCAAAGTTTTTTCATAATTTGGTCAATCTTATTATCAAAATAATATAGCAATGTGATTGCTCATCCCATAGTCAGTGCTGTATATTATTCATTCTTCTACTAACTTGTTCTCCACTTGTTAATGGCAGTCATTTGGACAAGAAGCCGAGATAATTCTGTTTTTATGCTCAGTTATAAAATTCACTTATCATCAGTTAGCCAGGAGTTTTAGGCTTCACTTGGCTTAGTAGTAATCCTGCATGAACAGATTTGGAAATTCAAGCCCTATGTCATCTGACTCTTGAGCTGTGCTCAAAGAGCCCTCTTATATATATAAACTATAGCATATCAGAGTAGTAGATGGTCGACCTTGTTTTGCCTTTTCACCCAATCTGTAGCATTATGTTTTCATGCTTGAAAGGAGAGAATCAGTCAGTTTACTCAGGTTATATCAGGTCTTCAAAACAAAGTCTTCAAATTTGGATAGAACAACAGAATGGTTAGATTGGACTATTTTGTATTTAGACTTGATGAGGAGATTAAAGACAATGTTTAATGAAAGTTTATTTAGAAACATATAATTTATTTTTAACATTTTTTTTCTATGATATTATATTTTAGATAAATTTGCATGCATGTAAATTTACATAAATCTTTTTCTTTGCATAAAATATTGTTTTATAAAATAATTTTGTGAAAGAATTCTGTTTTTCATCTTTGGCGTTCTCTGCTGTCTTGCTGTAGTGTACAACAGCTGAAACACGGGTGTTTCAGTTGAAACAAGCTGAACAATGGTTTTTGGTCAGTTACACTCTGTTACCGGACATGACTATTACTGTACATACAGCTCATTAAACCTAATCTTTCATGGCATTACATTTTATGTAGTTCACTGTAGTTCACATGTTCAAACAAAAGCTTTTGCATTTCAAAGAAACGAGCAATGATACAATATGGTGACATCAGAAGTGTACTTGTGAGTTAGTAGCAGTGTAACATTATTATCTTAATATGCTTCTCTGATGTATACACCATATAATCTATGACATACTCTATTTAGCTGCATCTTATCTCCTGTGCATAAGTGATAATGAGGTTGACATAGTTGTGAACTGATAAATGCACCTGCTTCTTTGCTTTTTTCTATTGTTCTAGGTGGCTCTTATGTTGAAGGAGAATGGTTAATGAATGCATTTCGATGGAGAGAAACCATTGGTCCTTGGGAAGAGAGACCTGGGCATTTCAATGATGTTTGGAAGTATTGGACTGATGATGGACTTGGATTTTATGAGTTCCTTCAAGTAGGTCTTCTGATTACAGACTATATTTAATGCATTCTTTAGATGCTTAATAGTTATTAACTCCTCCATAAGCTTTGCATATTGATGCTGACTTACTGCAGCTAGCAGAAGACATTGGTGCTCTCCCACTGTGGGTGGTCAATACTGGTACTTGTCATGTGCTGTCAAATGAGCTATATTTTAATGGATTATCACTTCTAAATTATTTGTTTGTTACATATTTTTTTGACAGGAATAAGCCACAACGACCAAGTTAATCCCTCAAGCATATCAGCTTTTGTAAAGGCATGTCCAAAATTCAATTTTCCTCCATATATTCTTGTCACTGTTACACAGAAACATTCAATTTTTAAGTGCATCATTGGTTATCTTTCTTTTCTATCATAATTATCATATCTACCAAGAAAATACTTTCTTTTTTCTGAAAACTTAAACTTTGGACTTTAATTTGAATGTTAGAGACTTGTGATTTTTTCCATCATTCATATATATTACTTTTGTTACTTGAGAGTTCCATTATAATAGGATCATTTGTTATAGTTCAATTTAATCATCCTGGATCCTTTGGGTATTTGAGATCACGGTTATATATTTTGTGGATTTCCTGACAGTGGGTTGGGAGAATATTGCCAATGTTAACATGGTGGCCATTATGTTGGGACATTTTTGGCATGATCTATATGTTGCTTTGCATGTTTCTCGAGTTGACCTCTTGAACGTGTAACAGCCATCACATTCCTGAGCTCACAGGATACTTTGTCTTCCTCTTTATTCATTATATTTATAACAAAATCAACTTATGTGTCTCTATATTGTATCAAATCTTATGTTCTCATTGTTTGAGCTGGTGCCCTTATGCTCTTTTTATCTGAACCTACATCAAAAACCATAATGAGCTAGATCATGGCACCAAGAGTAAATTTTTGTTACTATCTGCTGATTATAAAACAGGATACGCTTGATGCTATTGAGTTTGCTAGAGGTGATTCTGGATCTAAATGGGGCTCTATTCGAGCATCAATGGGACATCCGGAACCCTTTCAACTGTACTATGTTGCCCTTGGGAATCAGGATTGTTCTAAGAGAAACTATAAAGGTAAATTTGCTTCATCTTTGACACACCTTAGAGTGGATTATGTACAATGGCAACACTGCTACAAGTACTTGTTTTAGGGAAGAGAAAGGATGTGGCCATTTTATTATTCTCTTAATTATACTGCAAGGATGTCTTCTTCTCAAGTCAGTCACGATAGAAATTGTTCATATTATTGGCTACTATAGATATACAATTCTAGGAACCCCAAGATTGTTAACTTTGCTTCAGTATGTGAAACAAAACTTACCCATACATGTAATAAACTAAAATACAGCTATTCACAGATTAAGTGCAGTTGTAAGGGCCGTTTGACTCTTTTTTGGCTCATGTATGTGTCGAAGTTTGCATTATTTGGTAATCCTTTCTTTGAGCTTGTTGATCTGTTATATTTTTTCTTAGAAGATCTTTTTCCTTTTAATTTCTTGACAACTTCTAGAAGAGTAACCCAGATTCTTTTGTTGCCAAAATTAAGGAAATACATACAGTATCAAATATCATTTTAGCTTTACTTTCCAAAGAGAAATGTTGGAACAAAGGATATCATGTCAATATATTAGGAATATGCTGACTTGTCATTGGACAGGAAATTACTTGAAGTTCTATTCCGCCATTAAAGATGCCTATCCGGATATTCAAGTTATATCAAACTGTGATGGGTCTTCTGGCCCTTTAGATCATCCTGCTGATCTATATGACTTTCATGTAAGATCCCTTATAATTTGTCTATAGCATTATTTATTTGTGGTAGTTATATCTGCTTTGTGTCAGTAAGAGCAAAGTGCCACTGTAACACTTCTTTAATAGGTTTATACATCTGCGAACAACATGTTTTCCATGGCTCACCAATTTGATCGCACATCACGTAGTGGCCCCAAGGTATGAATAAATTGCTACTTTATATGCTAACTTAAGAATTGAAAGCGGAGCCTTACTCATAAATTATTATATGCTTGTTCAATAAAACTTTTTACTGTCTCTGAGAAATAAATCGTGATGATACTTTTCCAGGCCTTTGTTAGTGAGTATGCTGTGACTGGAAAAGATGCTGGCAAAGGTAGCTTTTTAGCAGCTCTAGCTCAAGCTGGTTTTCTTATTGGGTTGGAGAGAAACAGGTTTTTTTTTTTCTTATTTCCGTATTTTATAAGCATATCAATACTCTGAAATTTCTTTTTGCTGGCAAGCACGAAGCATATGAATCATATCTTGGTGTAAGGATCATCCATCCCTTATGGTGGCTTGCTTGTCTAAAAAAGACCTATATGAATCAAGACATTTTGTTTATAACAACTTATAGTTATTTCACCCTTCAAGTTTTCATGGGCTTTACTACTGATTGGGAAGCAGAGATTAGGAAACTTAAAATGGCCATAGAATCAGGACAGGAAAAGGCCAAGGAACTTGAAGAAATGCATATTTATATGGATCCTTTTTCACCACTCAGGATCAATATCACTACTGAAATTAAGTGTTATCAAATTCTTTGCTAACACTTTTGGTGAAGTCTTCTTAGAATTCTTCTACATCTTCTGATATCATTAATCTAAGTATCCTCACCTTGATGACCAATGCTTTTATAGGTCTTCGTTGGATACATCAAAACCACCTATAAGCAGTTCCCTTTTGTTTTACTCTTGATTTATGCAACCATTAATTGTTCATAGATGTAAGATCTTCTTGCTATATTGTTTTCTAATTAACACTCTATTTTGTTCTAGTTGTCCAACATTTTGACGTATTAAAACTACTTAGTCTTATGATGCATAAACTAAAGATAAAAGTTAATTTAATTTCCATCAAGATTTTGATCAGAGTAATCAGACAAGTTTCTGCCTTGGATACTTCCAAAACTACTTAAGACTAAACTAGTATATCACAGATTCTTTTAGCCATTTGTAGGAACAATTTTTATTGGAATTACAGCATTGACTCAGATCAGTTGGACATCTTAAATTTGGATATACTGTCTCAGAAAAAGCCAAACCTTATGGTTAAATTTGTTGGCTGAGTTTTTCATCTTATGTATTTTGTGCTGCTGCTGATTGCTATTTTTGGTTTCTGTGCAGTGACATTGTTGAGATGGCAAGCAATGCACCACTTTTTGTCAATGACAATGATCGAAGGTAACTCTTTCAGCTGAGTCTTCACATCTTGTCTAATTGGTATGGTTTTGAGATATGATGTTTTCCTTTTCCTGATGGAGAACCTGTTCTCAACTATGGCAGTATAAAAACAGAGGACCATTCAATGCAGCAAGACGTTACTATTCCTCTTTGATCAGAATACTACTTTGCATAAAAATTTTTAATCTGATATAGAACTTTTCTTTGAGTCAAGGTGGAGTCCAGATGCAATTGTCTTTAACTCGTGGCAGCAATATGGAACACCGAGCTACTGGATGCAGCACTTCTTCAAGGAATCAAGTGGTGCAATTTTTCATCCTTCTGTCTTACAAGCTAGTTCCACCAAATCGTTGATGGCATCTGCAATTACTTGGCAGAAATCTGAAGATGGCAACAAGTACCTTAAAATAAAGGTTTCATTTCATAAAATCCACATCACATGTGTTTTTTTTGTTTGTCATTTCCATTCTGGCAAATTGATTGTTGATCTGGTTTCTGGTAGTTTTCTTCTTTGTCAGTTGTTGAATTTTCTTTCATGCATTCCTCCTTTCAAGTAGAACTTTTGCAATTTTTTTCTCATCAATTGTTTCAGCAATGCAAAAGCCATCATGTTGTCATGATCTGCATTCTCCTGCAAAGTCATTTTTTGAGGACAACTAACTAGTTTGACATTTTCTAAGCCAGTTTTTTTTAATAAAAGACATGTGTAATTGTTCTTTTCTCAATCCCTGTTTCTGATTCATTTGGCAATTTGTTTCATTGGCTACTTTAGTGTAACATGGCCAAGTCAATGGATTCAAGTAATATTTTATCTATTTCCTGACATTTGAGAATTTAGATGTGATCTTTCCCTCTTCTTATGTTGGCTAATCATTCTCTTTTCCTTTTACGTTAAGAGCTCAGCCGACTGTTTTCTATGGATGTAATATATTTCATGGTCTTCCTTTCATTAACCAAGCGAAGTTCTGCATGCAGATAGTCAACTGTGGCAGTGACCTTGTGAATCTAAAGATCTCTGTCACTGGACTAGAGAATGATGTTTGCTCATGTGTATCTAAGAAGACTGTGTTTACAGGTGGATTGACAGATGAGAATTCATTCAGGGAACCAAAAAAGGTGAAGTTGACCCTCTTCATTGCATTTTACATTTATTAGAGCCTACTTTTCCATGCATAGATAGATAGACCTTTACTATGAGAAGAGAGGATGTAAATATGCATCATATCTGCTTTCTTCAGTCTAATGAATACTAAATACGTATGCATGTTCCTATACTTCCAATACTAAATATCGAATATTATCTTTGGCTGCAGTGAAATATATTTGTTTCTTTTGTTCTTTAAATCCAATGGTATTCCTCTCCACTTATTTGTTATTTCAATATTATAGGTGTTTCCAGTTAGCAGCAAGCTTCCAAATGCAGGGAGTAACATGGATGTTGTGATTACCCCATATTCCCTCATCGCATTCGATCTGTTTCTTGCTCCACCAGCATCCTACAGCTCTTCAATGTAATTAGAGTTGTGGCATGTAATAATGGTTTATAATTCGTGTGTAATGTGACCTTATCCAATTGATGAAATATGCATACTTATTGATCAATGTAAATCGTATTTAGCAATGAATGCTAAGCACAACAACGTGTACAGCCTTGTATCTCAAATTCAATTTAATAATCTGTGATTTCCATGTTCAGATCTCTAAATTTAAATTTAGTATATGTTTGCTCAAAAGACCTAAAAAAACTTGCAGTACTCAGAATAGAGATTTCCAATACTAAATGACAATTGTATAAAGAATAATAAAAATATTGTAACTATTTTTGTATTTATATTTATTGTATACTATATCTAAATGTATAGGCTCATTATGTCATTTCAAACCTACAGTATTAAATTGTTAAATTAAATTAAATTGTTCGATCATCGACGTTAAAAGACTTGTGAAGTTTGCAATTCCAACTCCCAATTTCTTCATTGTATTTTTTTTTTTTTTTTCCCTTAATATTTTTTTTTCTCATCTTATATCAACATTAATTAAATCAAATCATTTTTCGGTAGCTAACGAAATGCATGCACAGTTAAGTGATGGAGGGTTAAAATGTCTTAATCCAAACCCACAAAGACCCAATCTGACCCGGTCTAACCTCTCCTCTCTATTCTTGGGATGCGACTCGAGTGTTGTGTTAGTTACGGAATATTGGGTCGGATTAAGACCGGATTGATGCGGGGCTCGGATGGTGTTGTGTGGGCCCGAATTCCAAGGGGCTTTGATCCACCGCAGAGTCTTACGCGTTGAAGAAAACCAAGCCGTGGTGGTTTCCCTGTTCGTGTCTGACGTCGAGCAGCGGCGGCAACATGGATGCTCCGAGTTGAAGCGGCGGCGATTGGTGGAATAGGAAGACGCCCTCCGCCCGCCGCCCGCCCCCACCACAAATCATTCCTGTCGCCAAAAGAGGAGGAGGAGGCGGGGACGGGCCGATCGATGGGGCGGCTGGGGCTCGTGATGTGCGACGCGGCTATGTCGTTCATGTGGGTGTGGGCCGGCGCGCTCGTCAAGCTCCTGGTCTACGACGCCCTCGGCCTGGGCCACCGCCCCGGCGGCGAGGCCCTCAAGATGGCCCTCGTTGTCGGTTACATGTTCCTCTTCGCGTGGCTCGGCCACGTCACGCGGGGTGGCGCCTACAACCCTCTCACCGTGCTCTCCTACGCCTTCTCCGGTGGTCCCGACGGGTTTCTTTTCACAGCCCTGGGAAGGATCCCTGCGCAGGTGAGTTCCTTTGCTTGCTTGGATTCTGCTCCGTTTTGGTCGATCTGCCATGTCGATTTCCTGATTCGGTGATACCGCTTATTTGATAGATGTTGAATGGGGATTGGCTCTGTTTGTTGAATCCGATCAGGTAGTTGCTCGATTGATTTGCGACCAAACTGTGACAGATAGGGAACTTTTGATCCGTCACTCTTTAGTTTGATCTTCCTGTCAGGACTTTGGCTATTTGTGTGTACTGTGTAGTAGTCATTGCCAAAGATCGGTATAAATGCAGAGACACTCCTATTTGTGTCAATATTAGGAAAAGGCATTAAAATTTATTACCATGTCTTTTAATCAATTCTGTGATGCATGTGCATGTCATGGCATGGCATGCTTTTATCAGTATGCTCAGCTGTGGGACTGCACACATCCCATAGGCATGTGTTCAGGGTATCTACAATGTGCTCTGACCTACAAAGGAGTGAAATCAATGGCGAATTGAGAATTCCCAGATCCCAGCATTATTTTCGAGCATGTAATTATGAAGTGCCAAGAGTCAAACTTATGGACCACATTTGAGTTCACAATTTCAAGGTCATATGTGAATAATTTGTGCCCCTGTATCCCTCCCGAAGATATCTGTTGCTTGATTTGGTGAGATATGTAAAGAGTTTCTATTGGATTCTAAGGGAATATTGACCTCCCAAGTCTGTAGTTAGAACTGTGCCTTAACAGAATTCTTGTTTGCTAGGGTTTCCTTTTTCTTCGCTTTGTTGAGATCATGGAACAAATGTTTCAAGTAATTTTATCCCTAGATGCAAACCTCTTCAATGCAGCATGATATTAATTTTTGTAGAATACAATGCGCTTAATAAATATCGGATTTTCTAAGTTGTATATTTAAGTTTGATCTATTACCAAACATTTAGTAGTGCGTCTCTATCCTTTCTCATATGAGTGCAGTTTAGTTTCCAAAAGATAGTTAATTATCTATTGATAAGTTTTCTCAGTTTTGCATGTCCTAGCAAAAGAATGGTTGATACGAGGTTAGTTTGCATATTAAATTATTAATATTAGATTAGTTAGCAGCCTTTTGCAACTTAATCATCGACTGTATTTTTTGACCTAAATTTGGCATGTTCAGGTGATAGGATCAGCAACTGGTGTTAGATTCATCAAACAAACCTTTCCTTCGATAGGCCATGGACCTCGTTTGAGCATTGATATCCATCGTGGGGCATGGACAGAAGGGTTCCTTACATTTATGATCGTGATGGCCTCACTAATGCTAAAGAAAAAAGATCCTGGAAGTTTCTTCATGAAAACATGGATTTCAAGCATTTTCAAGTTGGCACTTAATGTCCTTGGTTCTGATTTAACTGGAGGAATTATGAACCCTGCCTCTGTAAGTGCTTTATATTATTTTGTAGTGCAATTGATTTTAGATAATTGTTCCGAAACATAAGCTCTTTCGGTTGCCTGAAAACACATGTCGGATATGTAGTACTAAACAATATCACAAAAAGAAAAATCTCTAATGAGAATCCAATATGTGTTCAACTGAAAAGAAAAAGAAGAGAAAATTATATTACAATTTGATGCTTGTGCTTTTCTTTCAACTTAATAAATGATTTAGTCAATTATGTTACTTAATAGTGTAGAATAATAGAGCTAAATATTCCATTTGAGAATTTTGTGCTAACAGCAAGCATTCTCAAATAATAGATCAACATGTAAACCTCCTAAAATTGTTAAAAGGGGTGCATCTTTAATGCGATAACATGGTGTGGTTGATATCTCTTTTTTATTTATAGCTAACTTACAGCTCCAGTAAATGCATGTGAAATCTCATCTAATCATCTCTCACTGTTCTAGTCATGCATTCTTTTTTTATTCTTTTGAGGATGCACGTCTTGATATACTATGTCTATTGATGCATTAGATCACATAGATAATTGTCCCAGATGGCAGATGCTGGCACTTGGGGTATGCTAGCATGTAACTTATGTTGCTGTTTTGTTCTGACGTCAACCAGCACAAACCGGCATGAGTTCAGTTTGCTTTCTAAAGCCTCTTGACACATGACTATGCATAATTATTCCCAGAAAGTGGTTTATATGTGCATGGCATACTGTCACGACCTTAGCTGGAATTGCCTAAGGCGTGAGGCACCCTTGCGGCCAAGACGCGAACTTAGCTTGCGTTGCCTAAGTCGCGCTTCGCCCTTGCGATATTGCTCCGCAAAGATCAACCCACTTGCAACCTCTCGCAGGTCCCGAAGGACCTGTAAAAGAGAAAGTTGATTAGTTCGAAAGAACAAGCGACGGACAAGTCCCGATGTCTCACGAAAAGGGGAAGCTTTACAAGCAATTCAGCAAGAACCTTGCGTGCACAAGAGAAAAGAGGGAGAGGGGGAAAACAAGGACTTTAGAGGGTTGAACGAACAGCTGCAAGTCCACAAACAGCTGCTCACCAGGTGCCGGGCGCGACAACAAGTTCCCGTCAAGGTAACGTGCGAACTTGCCAAAGGTTGTTCAACGCCCGACACTATACCGAAGCCCCATCCAGCCCTGTGCCACCCGGGGGGTTCAAAAGGGCTGAGATGGCTGACGTTTTGGTGAGCGGAGGTGGACTGCAGAAAACAGCCCGTGACACACGAAAACGGAGCTGTTTTGGGGCTGTTTTGCTCGGTTCGGTGAGCGGTCGCTTGGTAACGCTGCAACTTGTTCGAACTTCAATTTTGACAAGCAAAATGACTCAAAACCGAGGCAAAACTTGCTGCCAAGAAGCTGTACATGTGGATGTGAGCGACAAACGGTTCGTTGAACGGAGTTGTTGCGGGTGTGCAATGACCGTCCGTAACAATACGGTACATCGATCATAGTTCTAAAGGGTGGATGTTATGAGATCTTGAGCTGTTCTCGTAAAAGGAAATTCTGACCCCATGTTCTAATCCATTATTTTTCTCTTGAGGATGCATGTCTTGATGTACCAAGTTTATTGATGCATTATATGGCAAAGATAATTGTCTCAGATGGCAGATGCTGACACTTGGGGTATGCTAGCATGTAACGTATGTTGCCCTTTTTTTCTGACGTCAACCAGCACAAATCGGCATGAGTTCAGTTTGCTTTCTAAAGCCTCTTGGCACATGACTGTGCATAATTATTCCCAGAAAGTGGTTATATGTGCATGGCATAAGGTACATCAATCATAGTTCCAAAGGGTGGTTGTTATGAGATCTTGAGCTGTTCTCATAAAAGGAAATTCTGGCCCCATGTTCTAATCCATTGAAATGAAAACATCGTAACTTCTGGAGGACAATAACTCTTTGTAGTTCTTTCATGATTAAATGCAAAATATGAAGAGAACAATCAAGGTTTCTGATCTATGTATTAATTATATCATTACACGTTTGCATTTAAATTTGTCTTGAGCAGCATCTTGATCTCTTGTGCGCGATCAATGTCCTGTTTGGTTGTGAGTCCCAGATATCCAAGTCTGTTAGATGGTTGATCCTGGACATGGTTTCAGATTCATTTTCATTAGTTGTAATGGATTCGGAAAGTTTGATGCAAATTTGCATTTTCCCTACATTGTTTTTTCTTGTTCCAAGCTTTCTTTAGATCATGATTACTACTCCTTACCACATGTCATCTGTTCTGCAGGCCTTTGCTTGGGCATATGCTCGGGGAGATCACATAACGTTGGATCAACTAATTGTTTACTGGTTTGCGCCCATTCAAGCAACTTTATTAGCAGTCTGGACATTCGGATTGCTTACCGAGCCAAAGAGCAAGGTGCAAAAAGCTGAAGAAAACAAGGTTAAGTCGGAGTGAACGAATGTTTGCGTTCTCATTCTTGTAATAGAAGGTCAGATTGTTCATCACACACACCACATTTAATTTTGTAATTGGCAGCTCAATGCCCATTAGGGAGGATGACGTGGACTTGTCTATGTTTTGACTTGTTCCCCATGTTGTTGCCACAAAGATTGCAGTAGAAAGTAGGTTTTTGCATCCTAACACTGTTTATCATCATTCAATTGGAAACCAAAGAATATGCCTCATCAGTGTTGTTTGCAGCATACACATATTTGAGTTGAAGGATTTGTTGACACAGTTGTCATGATATAAGAACACAAAATGAATGATTAGAATGATGGAGTTGGACAATGATTAGTTCTAAAATACTGGAAGCTTAGGTGAGATTTGTCACTTGTGGATTACCTATGTGGGTTTGCACATTGCCATGGATAAACAAATCCTGAACTGATTCACCAAAAATTGGAGAGGCAAACAAATTAATCGTCGATTCCTAGTTCAAGCAACCAAGGGAAAAGGAATCTTTAGGGCCACACTTGAAACATAAAAGCATGGAAAATACTATAGTTCTTCATCTTGAGGCATGATCACAGGAGAAGCAAACTAAATTAATCAAGCAAATGATTTCATCATCTTCCAAGTTCAGGATAGTTGGATTCAAACAAAACCCACCCATGGGGTTTGTAAATTAAAGAAGACAGGGATGATCATGAGATTTTATTTCGAGGACTCATTTTGCCATCATGACCTTGACAAACTCGTCGTAGTTGATCTGACCATCTCCATCAACATCAGCTTCACGGATCATCTCGTCAACTTCCTCGTCCGTCAGTTTCTCACCTAGGTTGGTCATGACATGACGCAACTCAGCAGCAGATATGAAACCATTCTGATCCTTGTCGAAGACTCGGAAGGCCTCCTTCAGTTCTTCCTCTGAGTCGGTGTCCTTCATCTTTCGGGCCATCAGATTGAGAAATTCAGGAAAGTCGATCGTCCCATTACCATCTGCATCAACCTCATTTATCATGTCCTGTAACTCTGCTTCTGTAGGGTTCTGACCCAGAGAGCGCATCACAGTCCCAAGCTCCTTAGTAGTGATACAACCTATTGAGATACCAAAAAGAAGAAACCAATGTGATTAGGTCCTATCTTTAAATTGAGTGATTAATGAAAATCTTTAAAGAATGGCTACAAATTAAACACAATCAAACTTCATAATATACCCAACGCAACATAATTGCAATGGATTGCTGGTAGAAGAAAGAAAAAAACTCAATACAACTGTCGAACTGCATTGTACACATCTGATTAAGATAAATAAATATATTCTCATTTAACTAAAATATTTTCTCCTGCTTTGTCTGACTCATTATTACCACCTTCATCGACAACAGTATATAACAATTTCTCCTCAGCCAGCTTCCGTAACTAATGTGAACTCCTAAACGCTGTTACATCAGGAGGTTGAGATCGATGGCAAATCAAAATAATCCATATATGGCCTCAGGTGGCACTACTAGTTTATGACTATTGGATTTAGCATTCATTCTATGATCAACGTGTAGAATGTAAAAAGAATGGAAGTGTTCTTCACATCCTATCTCTTTCTTTTTTTCCCCTCCTTTCTTAGTAGCGGAGAAAATCAAGTCTAGATGCACATGAGGCATGATCTAACATCGACAATTAACCAAACCATGACATCTTCTTCAATCACATTCATGTTAAACTCATGGTCCCAAATGAAGTCCATAGTATTATTGTGAGGCCAGCAACGAACATTGACCTTTCCAAGCCTCGAGCCTTAAAAATAAATTATACTCTTATTAGTATATAGATCTACTTTTATGATTAAAATGTTAAATAATAAAAACGAAAATATAGTTGTGAAATCTCTTTGTTATAGAATGAATTGCAGAAATTTGGTGATCAAAAGATAAAATTTCATTTCCTATTAGTTGGATGACAGAAGAATAGGCCGATAGCACACAACATGTGATGATCAAAAATAAGAACAAAGAATGATAGTGAAAGGGAGCAACTACAAAGAGGATGGTGATGAAAGCATGAAAGAGGTCAGGAAGAAAAGGATAGAGGAGAAAGAGACAGAACGCGGAACGACTAGAGAGAGGGTTTGGGTAAAGCATGGGTCCGGTTACCATTTTTTTCCCAAAGGATCGGCCACTCTGGTTCTACTTTAATAACTATGGTCCAAAGATGTCAAGCCCCGAGTCCCGTAATGCCAATGATAATACACCATCAAAACATAACCAGAAATAGATTAATACTATTAATTTCCAGCATCAATTTCTCTTTCACCAAAATAAACGCAACACGGTATGCCAACTGAAAGTAGATGGCACATTTTGTCATCAGCTTGCTCATGGGAGCTCATGAAGTATGGTTCTCTCTAGGCTACAGCTCGCACGGTTTTGTCCCTTGGTATCCATCCCAAATGGTCATCACTCTTCGATTCCTGGCCAGTGTGAGACTGATGTGGCCTCATCAGGTATTCAAACTTTGCTTGGCTTGCATTGCTGCTATGTCGGCCATGATAAAGCTTAAAGAGTTCAATGTTGTGTAATGGAGAACGCGACCATATCAACAACTTCATCCTAACATCAAATCATGGCATTCTCAGCACTATTGTATCGAACATCTACCACAGCAGACCAATCTAATCTTGACTACTACAGCAGACCTAAAAGAAGAAAGAACTTCTTTTAGGCCCCAAAAAGAAGAACACAAATCTCGAGCTAAGAAGTTATATTCACAAAACAACATGAATCCATCTCAAATTTTTCTAGAGTCTCAACGTCGAGAAGATTCCTAACAATCTCATAAACAACCCTGAAAGAATCATAATCGATTTCTATGCGTGCCAAACAAAGATCAAACGAGACCCAGATCCAAAGAAGAGCAGAATCACCACAAGATCCGAAGGCAGGAGGAGATAACGAATCGAAACAAAAAAGGCAAATGGAGCAAAAGATAGGATCAGAGTGGGAGACGGAAAGGATCTAACCATCGCCGTCCTTGTCGAACAAGCTGAAGGCCTCCTTGAACTCCGAGATCTGGTCGTCGGTGAGCTGCTCCGCCATGCGCCCCCTCAAGAATCGGGATCGGGCACCAGGGCGATCCGAAGGAGGAGATCGGTAGCAGAGGGACGCGCACGGAGAGGGAAGGAGGAGAGAGACAAGCGCCAGATCTCGATCTCTTTATGCTCTCGACATCGGGGGCGGGGTGGAACTTCGCAGGGCCGCCTGCGACGGCAAACCAACGGCGTCATAACAGACGTTATCTCTATTTTTACGAAAATACCCAAACTCTTCACCGTCTGTGAAATGACGATTATGTTCCACTACAGCTTCTTCATTTCCCAGACGGCGTTTGTGACGGCATGGGGGTAGTTTCGGTAAAACAGCATGAAAGGTTCGTTCGTCTGTGCTCCAGTCAGTAACGGCGACTCGGAATACCGGTTTTACGCCTTCGTTGCAACCAAAACGACTTATTATCGCTCTGTAAAATATATTATGTCCTCACAATAATAATAATAATAATTAATAAATAAATAAATAAATAATTCATCAACTTCATCTATATTTTTAGAAAAAAGAAAGATAATAGATTTTATTTCAAGGATTTACCTAAAAAGAAAAGACCCTTTAAAAGTTTTGGAATAGCTTATTTGGATTTTATATGTATATTTCTTTGACTGTTCAAGTCATTCATGCATGTCATCCATTGAATAAAACTTAGGAAAATCACTATCAACCGTAACTATCAACAAAATTTAAAGACATTATAATATTTAAATATGTAAAATATCCAATAATCACTTTCACCAAATAATTTACTTCTTTTATCCAAACATATTAATTGATGTTTCAATACCATTATACTCGCACTCAATATAGAAATAAATAATGCAAATTTTATTTTAGTTTTATATATATATATAATCAGCCAATTAAAATAAATAAAAAATTAATTGGAAGAAGGGTTGAATCTCGTATTTTGATGATGAAACCACTTGATATGTGTTTATGATTTAAACTGTATTTTGAGTGATGCAGGTCTACTCGATCAAGATTAAACAGTTGACGCAGGAGGAATTGACGTTGCGACGAAGGAGATCACGTCAGGATATTGGACGGCAGAAGACTTCGGACGTTGGGCAACAAGCCGCAAGAGAGGACGATGCGCTGAAGAATCGGACGAAGCGCCAACCAATGAGTTGTCGGGCAACAGAATATCAATTCGCGTTGTAATAATTGTCTAGATTGGAGTAGAGTTTCGGCTTGTGTATACAGGATTAACTACGATAACGACGAAGACATAAAGCGAAACAAAGTGTTGGAGTCAAGCGCGAAGGATTCGTTGGGAGTTCGAGAGTTCGATGGAAGTCCGAAGGTTCGTCGGGAATACTGCCGGAACTAGCTGAGAATGAGTAGGGAGCTTGCCAAAGGGTTTTTCGGAAGCTCGCTGGAAGGTTCGTGGGAAGTTCGCAGAGCTCACCGAGAAAGATCGGAGCTTGCCAAAGAAGCTCGTCGAAACTCGCCAAGATCGAATCATGAAGTCTAGGATCTTGCCGGGAGTCCGCAGAATGGTTTCCGAGAGTTTATCGGAAGACCGTCGAAAGTTCGTCGGAAGCTCGTTGGAAGATGTCTTGACTTACGAACTTTGTAATAGCTTAGAAAATGTCTTTAAATTTGTAGTTAGCACATTAATTAGGGTTAGGATTATGTGTTAATCCTATAACCCAAGTAGGGGCCAATTGAGCTCGAATTCGGACTGGTTTGGGCCAAGTTTAGAGCCCAACCAGTGAGCTGAAATAGTGTAGGCGGTGGCACCGCCCAGAACCCGAGAACCGAGCGGTGGCACCGCCCAGCACCCGAGAGGTCCGGCGGTGGCACCGCCGGACTGGGTGGTGGCACCGCCAGTACACTATCAGTGTCAGACACTGACAGGCGGTGGCACCACCTGCCTCGGAAACCCAAGAGAATTCAAAATTTGGAGCCCAAATTTGAATCCTCTTGGGGCCTATAAATACCCCTCATTTCTGAGCAGATAATACATTGAGAAGCAAAAGATTGAGATAAAAGTCTTAGCAAAGCCTTTAGCAAGTTTTTGTTTTCAATAGCTTGAGTGTTCACCTCCCTCTTTCTCTTTGAAAATTTGTAAGAGTATGAACCACTTGTAAAAGGTTGTAAGAGGGGTATTTGTCCTTCTCCTTTAAAGTGATTTACTAGTGGAAGTTGGGAGCCTCTTCGAAGAAGGCTTCGCAAGTGGATGTAGGTTATTTGACTGAACCATTTTAAATTGGCGTGTTCATTGAATGTGTGAGTACTTACCTTTCTACAATCATTATCTACATAGTAGCAAGTTTCCGGTTTTTACTTTACTCAAGTTACAATCAAAAGCGAAATCTCTTTGCATTTTACGGAATCATTTTCGAACTTACAAGTTTTGAAATTTTTGGTCCTGAATAATATTGTTTTCATAAGAGAATTACAATATAAAGACCAAAATAATATTTGGGTCTCTGTCATCTAATTCTCTAATAAAGGCCAAAATAATATTTTGGTCATTGTCTTGTAATTCTGTGATAAAGACAATACAACTATTCATGACCAAATTCTACAATGTATGTTTCGAAAGGAATTTGGAGCAAAAAGAATTTAACAGAAAAAATCTCCTGCATTAATCATCATAATATTCCCTCTTTACTAATCTACGTTTCTTTCATATGCACGTATAAACATACATATATACACATATATAATAACGTATGTGATTGTACACAAATATACAAGTCAGAATTAATTCATCTTGTTTTTTTATTCTCTCTCCTCCATATACATATATACTCTGATATTAGTGACCACAATCCCTTGACAACAATTATAAGCATAATATAGGAGAATAATATATACAGATCAGATCAGAGATTATCTATTCTTTCTTTTTTGAGAATTTAGATCATGACAAATGTAAAATTAGATCACCATGACATCAAACATAGGAGAAAAGAGCACACCAAGAACAACATGTATTGAACCAGTGGCTGGAGCTGTGCAGTGAAGTGCAGTGCAGTGCCTGCATGAAGACCATCCATTAAGATGCTACTCCTATTTGAGATTATCTACGACCATCGAGAGCGATTATGGTTTTGGATGGATCTATTGCACTTAATTCAGCTTTAATGCTGGAGAAAGCTTCAAACAGGCAGTGTCAAGCATTCAAGATGTGTCCGTCTGTCTGTCTTCCTACCGAAGACTGCCTGTCTGTCTGTGCATCTCAAACAGCTTCTCTTGCTTTAGTTTTGTTGCGATCATTTCGTACAACTCTTAATCTTTTTCTGTCTTCCTTTTTTTTGGATTTGGGGACTGGTGATTTCTGGATTATTGCTTCTTTCTTCCGTGCAACACATGACAAGACCCACAAAGTAGTTCCCAATACCATAATCTGTGAGCGAAGCCTGAGCATGCACTGCAACCTCTTTGTGAATCTAAACCTGCTTATGATCATACATGCTTTCCCATTCATCATCCCCCTCACCTCCGATCCTTTGCTATGGTCTCAAACCATACAAGCAACTTGGAATTTGAATCCAAACGTGTGTCCCACGGATGCTGTAAACAAGAGGAGCAGCGAAAAAAGAGGGAAGTGTAGGAAAAGATCGAACGAGAAACGGAAGAGGACGGATCGGATCAACAAAAGAAAGCGCCATGGGAAGCTTTTGCTCAGCCTTCAGATCGAGACAAGGAGAAAGCATTGCAAAGCTTAGGATGGTCGGCTGCGCCGCCATCAAACACCATCAGTATGCTCTCGTAATAAACATGTCTTATTATTAGATACAGATCAACATATATGTGCCCTTTCACGATTGCTCACGCTTCACTGGCCATCCAAGATCCACCTACAAGATACTCATAGTTCGGCGGAAGGCCATCTAACGTCTGCGGGGTGAAAGCATCATCGAACACCTCAAACGGCGACGCCGCTGCGGCCTTGTACGGATCATCGACTGCACCCGTCGACTCCAAGCTCGGATCTCGAGGTGCCTCGTAGGCCGCTGCAGATCCGGGCAGGGATTCCGCCATCGACGAGTCCGTGGCGGCCATGTAGGCGACGTTGGAGTCCCGGCCGGTGAGCTTCTGCACCAGGCCGCGGAACTTGGCGGCGCTGGTGGTGACCTTCATGGGGTTGGAGATGTACACCACCTTGATGGGCTTCTTCTTGGCCTTGGCTTGCCCGGGGGTCTTCCGGGGGACCACGCTCGGCCTCCCCATGTCTGGTATGGCAGCAGCAGGGCCAGGTGAGGGGGAAATATACAGGAAGGGAAGCAGAAGGGCTGCAAGCGCAGGTGTGTGTTGCTGGTTGCTGCTACCCACAGATATGGGTGAGCGGATGAAGCGATCAAGGGAGACGGTGGGTGAAGGTGTACTGCCGTGCCCTCAGTGGTGGAATCCAACAAGGGACACTTGGTTATTTATGGTGATCTGTAAGAGCGGTAATCTTGGGAGGAAAAAGGAGCGCGGTTAATTTCCTGGAAGCTGAGGTTGAAGACAAAGACGTGCTTTGGAGAGGCCGAAGGATTGCTCGGTCGGGTTTGACGGACGCACGTGAGGATACTATTAGAAGCAATCAATCATGTCCAATAATTGTGCCACGTGGTTTTCGAGGAAGGAGGGCTCGAGACTTTGACGTACAAGTTGAGGCCCGTAGTGACGTCATCGAGACAGCAATGGTCCGGCGCGCCCCTATATATATATATATATATATATATATATATATATATATATATAACAACTCCTCTTTATTGATTTCTCTAGCCCTCAATTTCTTTTTGATTGATACATTTATCTTCTTTTTTTTGTTTTTCTCTTTTTCAATATATTGATGTATAGGGTGAAGCGATTTAGTTATAATATTTTTAATAATATCAAAAAATAATATTACGTATTATAAAATATTTATATTTATAGCATTTTTATATCATATTATTTTATTTTTAATAATACTAGAAAAATACTATCATGCCGTATAAAAATATTATAACATAATATTTTTATGATATTATTAGAAAATATCATAATATAATATAAAAATATTATAATTAGATCGGTTCACCTTATATACCGAAAAAGAAATGAATGAAAAGGAAAAGAAATTGGTGTTTTAGGTATTAGACAAAAACAAAGAGTTAGAAAAGTTAAAAAAAAAGAAATATTTTTCAAAAATTAATGTCCTATATATATATATATATATATTTATATCATCTTAAACGTTTTAATTATTATTTTTATTTTTTAATTGGGTTGGTAGAATGACGGCTGACCATTAAGAGAAGAAGCCTTTTGGCTTGAAAAGGGGCCAATAGAAGTCAGCGAGTGACGTGTATGTCACATGTCCAAAGCTTCACGGTAAGGAGATCCAACAACGGCATAAACACCAGCCGACATTGACGAAGGTGATGATGTTTTGTGTTCACGGAAAGGAGATCAAACAACAGCACAAACACTAGCATTTTAAGGTCCTATTCATGCATTTTGTTCACTCACTATGGCAGCCAATCTTCAACCCCACCAAATCAGTCAGTCATACTTTTGGTTTCAAGTGATTGTCCCAATTTTATTTATTGTAGTAAATTTGTGTGGTTAAAGCTAAAAAACATGACTTCCTTCCTATGTATTACTACTGTCTAAGTTTAAACCAATCAACATTCGAAGGCATCAACTAGTTTAATTAATAGAAATATCTTATCGATCCGCTTGGCTATACCTTTCGATCGTAACATAAATATATTAATTTTATTATTGATTAACCATCTTTATCGACCGAGATATCGAATCACGATTAGCCACGTTCCTTCGTCGACTATGCCAACCATCTTATAATAGACGGCCATGCCTACATAAAGGACGTGTTAGGTAGGAGGATTGGGTTTATCTCTCTGATTTATTATTATTTTACGGCAAATCGGTCATGTGCTGTGCTGAAGCAAACTCACATCCCATTGGCTTTCCTAACACCCACTACCGATGATAGATTGATGGTTGATCATTGCTAACTTATGCCTACCTCTCCACAGTTTGGAGTTCATCACATGAGATAAAACATCTTCTAAGTATGAATACATCCCTCATTCTGTATTGTGTTCAGTACTCTGTATCATAATATTAGGATTTTAGAAGATTCAAACTGTAATATTACAACACCAGATGCAGTGGATGTTGTGGCTGTGTAGTTTCCACACTTAGTCAAAAGCACAGTCCCTTTCCGATTCTCCTCTCCTCCAGCTTGTGTCATGTCTCCAGAAGAAATGGAGAAGACTTGTTATAGCTGTCCAATCTCCTTTTGTTTTCTTCTTATATTTAATTAAGGACTGCAGCACAACTTTGCTGGTGATGGACTAATTTACTCTTCCTTGTGATCCAGTCAGCATAAGATAACAATTTAATTTTCTAGTATTCATCCCTATCAAAATTTAGAAATAGCATATTTATCCCTTTAAATTATAGTATATATATATATATATATATATATATATATATATATATATATATATATATATATATATATATACTAATAACCATGACTATCATCGGAACTTAAAAATAAAAAAAATTAATATCTAAATATCCTTTATTATTCACATTGATTATTTGACTTTTTATATTATTATTATTAAGACATCACTATATATATATTTATATATATAAATCTGGTCAAAATGCTTAACACCAGATTTATATAATATCAAGCTTCATTGGTTTGACTGTGCTGTTGCGTCCAATATAACATTTTCTTTGACTTCAGCAACAATTGATCACAGACGCAAACCGAAGCTGTATATATTTGGTCAAAACCTGATACCGTTGGTCAAATCCTGATCACAGACGGATGAACAGTCTCCAGGAAACATGTCGAGCTGTCGAGAAGACAGCCACGTCGAAGAGGGGGTCTTCGAAGGCTGCTGCTGTTGTTGTGAGTCGACTAATCTATCTTTTTGGGCCAGCTAATGGGAGAACAGGTCGTGTCGACCAATGATTGGATGCAGGGTTAGGACTTGGGGCACGACTGCTACGGCTCAAAACGAGTGAGATCGCGTGGAACGCGAGGCCCATCAAGGGAGGCCCACGGCCCAACCAATCGACTGTCGATCCTAATGTAGGCGAGAGGGAGCAGTTGGGCTCCCGCCAATCTCTCTTCACCTCTACTCCGCGCCCAACGTCCCCTCCCCTGTCCAACTCATATCCGCCCCTCCTGAATCCCCTCTCACCGTCCGCATCCACAGCCTCTCACCGCCCCGCCCTCTCCTCCTCCCTTTCCCCACCGCACACATGCGACCTCCTCCTCTCCGTCCCTCGTAGGCCATCTCCCCATCTCCTCCTCCCTCCTCCACCGCCCCCTCCTCCTCATCCTCGATGGGGAACTGCTTCACCAAGAAGCCCGCCGACCCCGCCACGCCTACCGATGCCGACACCCCCGCCCACGCGCCGGACCCGAGCCCGGCCCCGGATGACGCCCCCGTCCAAACGGCACCCGTACCCACCGCCGCCTTCAGCCCGCCCCCTAAGCCGGCCGCTCCCATCGGCCCCGTGCTCGGCCGGCCCATGGAGGACGTCCGCACCACTTACTCCCTCGGGAAGGAGCTGGGGCGCGGCCAGTTCGGCGTCACCCATCTTTGCACCCACAAGGCCACCGGGGACAAGTACGCCTGCAAGACCATCGCGAAGCGTAAGCTCGCCAACAAGGAGGACATCGAGGACGTCAGGAGGGAGGTCCAGATCATGTACCACCTGTCGGGGCAGCCCAACATCGTGGAGCTGAAGGGGGCTTTCGAGGACAAGCAGTCGGTGCACCTCGTCATGGAGCTGTGCGCGGGAGGGGAGCTGTTCGATCGCATCATCGCCAGGGGCCACTACACGGAGCGGGCGGCCGCGTCGCTGCTGAGGACGATCGTGCAGATCGTCCACACCTGCCATTCCATGGGGGTGATGCATAGGGACCTCAAGCCCGAGAACTTCCTCTTGCTGAACAAGGATGAGGATGCGCCGCTCAAGGCCACCGACTTTGGGCTCTCTGTTTTCTTCAAGCAAGGTTTAGTTCCTCTGTGCCCCTCCATTGATTCGATTCAGTTCTCTTTTCTTCTTCCTTCTTCTTCCCCTCCTCTTCCGCCTTTTTGTCCACCACATGTTCGACGAAACTGTGTTTGCTTCTACAAAGAACAAGGGAAGTCATTTGAAAGAAAGAAAACTGCATTTGAATGGTAAAGGAAGAAGAAGCACCGAAAAGCCTTCATTCTTATTCTATATATAAACAGGACATACATCCACCCCCTAAAAACTCAGCATTTACATGAGCATAAATCTCATTATTATGTCTTCTAACTTGCTTCGGCTTCAACTTTTTTCTTGCAACATATATATGATATGTGGTTCAAACAATGATACAAGAAAGCAAAGTTGCAATCTTTCTTCTACTAATATAAACCATCACCCAGGATGTATCTTTATGTAAAGTCTTCTTGATGATATTGATACCCAGAACACAGTGTGAAGGACATCTTAATGTTTCCTACTTGGAACTTGCAGTCACTAAATATTTCCTACTTGGGAAGATTCTCTTTTCCTTGCTTTGGTAGTATGTCATCTTCTCTCTCTCTCTTTTTTTTGTGTCTTTGGAGCAATTGTTTTCATGTTTTGGTTTTGCAGCATCTGATGCAATCCTGATTGCAATTCATCCACTTCTGGATCATCTAGCTATCAGCTAAATTAAGATCTCTCCTGAACAGGTGAGGTATTCAAAGACATAGTTGGCAGTGCATATTACATAGCACCTGAGGTCCTCAAGCGAAGATATGGGCCAGAAGCTGATATTTGGAGCATAGGAGTGATGCTTTACATTTTTCTCTGTGGAGTTCCTCCATTCTGGGCTGGTGCTTCTTCATCTATTCAAATAATTCTTGTTTGTGCTGCCAAAGTCATGAAACCAAAAAGTCAAACTAATATTTATTCTATCAGAGTCTGAGCAGGGGATCTTCAATACTATTCTAAGGGGGCAGATTGACTTTACAAGTGACCCATGGCCTAACATTTCACCTGGTGCTAAGGATCTTGTGAGAAAGATGCTGAACTTGGACCCCAGACAGAGGCTGACAGCATTTGAAGTTCTCAGTATGACCAATTTTCATGCAACTCAATGATATCTATTTTGTGATTCACTAGCATTACTAGCAAACTAAGTTAGTTGTCTAAAAATCTTGGAGTCATAAATTACAATTAGAGAAAGAAGAGATAAAATAAAATTTTGCCTGTAATTTAGTCAAACATCTTGCCACCACCAGGTTGAGGCCTGGTTTGGCAGTCAACATCTTCCTTGGTTTTTACATCCAGACAAGATCAAGGAATGCTTACATATTAAGACAAAAAAAACCCACATATAGTCTATTTTGAGAATCTTCCACCCTAAATACAAGCTCTTTCCATGTGTTTTGAACCAAGAATATCTTTACTATGCAAACCACATAGGAAATCTCATGCAAACTGTCTTGTCTGATTATGGACTTACAATACAGACCATCCATGGATCAAGGAAGATGGAGAAGCACCTGACACACCACTTGACAATGCTGTCCTCAACAGGCTGAAACAATTTAGAGCAATGAACCAGTTTAAGAAAGCTGCCCTAAGGGTAAATTTCTTGTTTCCCCGTTCACAGATTGTATTAACCCAATGTCTGCAAAATTCGCTATATGTTTGACTAGAATTATTTGGTGACATAATTCAAGGATCACTAATGGAAAGCTTGGTGACCTAAATTTGTGTCTAACAACATGAAAGAATGTCTACCTGGATATCCTACAATATACTTCTCACCGTTGATCCTCATGACCTGAAAGCTCTTCAGACTTCTTAGAGAGAGGAAAGAAAATAAGGCACTCAAACTGGCAAGGCCTGTAGTTGATACTATCAATGAGTTTGCTGTCAATATGTGCAGGTAATAGCAGGATGTTTATCAGAGGAAGAGATCAAAGGGCTGAAGGAAATGTTTAAGAATATGGACTCTGACAATAGTGGAACTATAACTCTCGAAGAACTAAAACAAGGTCTTTCCAAGCAAGGAACAAAGCTGTCGGAGTATGAAGTCAAACAGCTGATGGAAGCTGTGAGTTCTATATGCACCCAAAATTTTACTGACAAATTCAATCAATCGACCCAGATAGAAAGAATCTAATCATTGTACCATCTAATCTAATACACTTAACACAGGCTGATGCAGATGGGAACGGAACTATCGACTATGAGGAATTTATTACAGCGACAATGCACATGAACAGAATGGATAGAGAAGAGCATCTATATACAGCATTTCAGTACTTTGATAAGGACAACAGCGGGTAGGTTTTGTGCAAAACAACAGCATAACACATTGATTTTATATAAAACAATATACAATGAAATAGTTTTAATGATGCATTGGATAATATATTAGACACATTGGTGACCTAACTGAATACTAACACCTTTTTCTTTCTATAGTTATATCACAAAGGAAGAACTTGAGCAAGCTCTAAAAGAGAAAGGACTATACGACGGCAAGGAAATCAAGGATATAATTGCTGAAGCTGATGTTGACAATGTAAGTAGAAAGAGGCCATGCAGAATATTACTAGAACCTGTCTAGCCATCTAGTATATTAGTAGCAGTCTGGGAAAACACAATTCTGATCTAAATCACTGTCAACATGCAGGATGGAAGAATAAATTATGATGAGTTTGCAGCTATGATGAGAAAAGGGAACCCTGAGACAAATCCAAAGAAAAGAAGAGATGTGTTCTATTAATCTGAGAATGGAAAAGAGAAGTGAGAGGACCAGTGTTGTTTGAACTTGTCAATGTACCCAATACTTGGTATGGTGGAGAAATCATACACGATGAGCAGAAGCTTTCTTTTTCTTTTCTTTGAGGGGTATCGAGAAGAGCAGAAGATAATCATGGCAAAAGGGAGAGAGAAAGCACTGAGAAGCTATCTAGTGAACCTATTCATAAGTCTCATGTACAAATCTTGCTTGTGGGGATATGAGGTAGGTGGAGAATAGATCATCTCAATGGCAACTGACGGTGTAAACGTTTCTGAACTTCATGACAGAGTTGGACAATCTTATGTCAACTAATGCCTGTAATACATTTTAGCGATACCGACTGATTCAAAGAAATTGCCACAGCAGATAGGTTCCAAAGACCTTCCAGCATCTCCAGACGGATCTTCTAGGAAAAGCTCAAAGTCTCTTGATCATGGACGATATGAACTTGCAACTTTCTCATTGTTTTCATGCTTAGTTTGAACAATATGGAGATTACTTTCCAACATGGAGAAAAAATTTTGAAGCTTTGTAATATTCTTTTGCAACCATACCGGATAACTTCTTTTGAGGGAATATTTGAGGGGAAAAAATGCTCACCTATGGTTCATAATTGAGTTCCATGTTCTTATAGTCTTGCCATATGTCGATCATCAGTCAGCATTCTAAGTACTATCATGTAAATATTGTTTTTAAGGGGTAAAGTGAACTAGATTGAATAGCTAGCTGTTCTCAACTTTATAAATCCATGTCGAGAATAATCATTCTTCCTCCCTAAAATAGAAGGTTAAAATCCTTTCCCATCTATAAATCTTGTTCTATTACTGCCAAGCTATTATTTCTTAGCAAAGAACACAGCCAGATCTATCAGAGAACTTAAAAAGAATTTCTATTCATGAATCTCATATTCTCTAACTGCAGAGAAACTAATGCTTGGCACATTAGTTATATAGATGCACCTGAAAGAAACTACCTGCTCAGCAGATAACCATGTATTCTTGCATTTAAGTAAAGAACCAACATATCGGCAAACGAGAAGAATGTTGGCAAAAGAGATGCTAGAACATGAAGTTAAGCCATGAAGTTGTGCATATTTTGCCAAAGGTGGACGCAATTGTATTTGATGTCCTTCACCCTGTACTGTCAGACCAACAAATTCAAGAGGATTGAGAAGCACAGATAATTTCGATGGGCATAAATTAATGATATATAAAGAACAGACATGCCAATAAAAAGAAAGGTTGGGAAACCAATAACAAGTGCACTATCTATAACATCAGCAAGTAATTATTTCCTGTCAGATGTTAACCTCTGTGGGACCTTTGATACCTACATAACATTAATTAATGAACAAATATGGTTGGCAATGTATTTATAAATCTTGAGATGAGTGAAGGGATAAGCAAGAGGCTCTGGATCAACTAACAAGGTACAGACTATCAAACATACCCAGTGAGGCTGGACCTTTAATCTAGATCAATTTTCTAAAAAGAAATCCCCCATAATAGGTTTCTCTTTTCATGGGTATGCAATGTCTCATCATTTTGTGCACCTCACATTTCCAAGTAACATATAATTTCCATCGACAATCATGCATATTTCATACTATAGTTGTCCTCACTTATCACTAATAACTGGATTCAATCAATATCATGTTATACAACACAAAATAATGAGTTACCAAAGCATAGAACATTGGTAAAAAAAGTTCAATTTCTTTAAACAATTAATAATAAGGCAAACTAGATTGAATCATAAACGTTGTCCTGGTGAAGCTGTCTATTTATTGACACTCAACTCTCTGTGGACTTCACCCGATAAACATATTACTCATTCTCTTCCAAACAAACCACTCGTGGCACAGAGAAGAAGCATTACCAGAGTAGAGACATAAACTAATCTTCTATTTTAGATCGCCTTCTCCCTCGGAGGTAAAAGAGCCCTTCTTCCAAACCAAGGCATGCAGAAACTAGCAATGATCGGCAAAATCTAGTAACCAGTCCTTTATTAGCAAACAGGTAAAATTTCACTGCCTGGATGACCTAGGTAAGAAACAGGGCCGGTTGTATTACCTGCAACGCGGAATCAGCGCATCCTTGCGATGAGAAATTTGCTGAACTTCCTGTAGGGTTAGGGATGTTGGAGAAGCCACCACCGTTCCATCCAGGCCGAAGAGGACTACCCATCACTCCCATAGTGTTGCCGGCGCTCCCAAAATGACGACGATCCCTAAATCGACAGTCCTCAAAAGGATTAAATCGGATACGTGACGGTGATCTATTGGCGTAAACCGCTGTTTGCTGCCTGTAACAACCAGGAAGGCTCACTCCGAAATGGAGGAAGAGTGGGACCCATCATGTGCTATGTAATATGTGGCGGTTACGTGTATATGGCGTCATTTTTCAATGTATATGACGTCATTCATGCGGCCCAAATAGGTCCGTTGACATTTTGGAGCCCAACCCAAAATTAAGCTGCTGTAACGAGTGCTCTGTGCCATCCTGAGGTCAGAAGGGTTTAGGGTTTCACGGGCGGCTAACGTCGCTTCCTCGCTCCGTGTCTAATTCTTGAGCTCCGTTGAGCGCTAGAGAGTTCTTGGTCTTTCCCCTACTACGTTCGATTCTCTTGTATTTGCGGAATCGGCAGAGGAATCGTCATGTTGGGGCTCCGAAGAGCTGCTGCCAGCTCCACGAGGTGAGCGTTGCAGATATTCTCTCGGTTCTCGAATTCATCCTGAGATATCCAGGGGAAGAACTAATCTGCTTCTTCTTTCTGATACTGCGGGCTTCTATTTGCCCTGTTGTCATTATCATCTAAAGTTTCAAGTGATGGTTTGTGAGGAAGTTTGTTGATTGCTTTATGCTAGCATTTGTGTTGCGTATCAAAAAATCGTGCTTTGAGCAACTGTTCTTTTGAAATATTTCGTCTTTATACGTGTCATTTATGTTTGAGGTTGCATCTTGTTTGATCTCAAGGCGATAAGCCTTTGAAGAAAGAAGAAATAGCCTGATAGGGAATATGCTGACATCAGTCTTGACCTGCCGACTGGCCTGCCAACTCACTGCCACCCGGATGCTAACCCCTTTTCCCAGTGGTGGACGGCATGGCAGCAACCTTCTGCTCCCGGTAGACCACTGTTGTTACACTGAGGCTGTCGACTGACGAGTCAGCTCGGCTTGATTCAGTGCCAAAAGTGCAGGTCCTTCCTGGAGAGCTTACATGGAGAACTGTTGTGGAGAGTTGGCGTGAGGCATGGGCGTAGAGAGCCACTGTGGAGAGCTGGCCTGCGGGGAGCTGGCGTGAGGTGCCAACGTAAAGAGCTGGCATGGAGAACTGTTGTGGGAAGTTGGCGTGAGGCATGGGTGTAGAGAGCCGCTATGGAGAGCTGGCTGGCCTACGGGGAGCTGGCGTGAGGCGTCGACGTAGAGAGCTGGCGTGAAGAGCTTCTTGCCTGTGGGGGGAGTGAATTGGCCTGGGAGGACGAACCGCCTTACCCGTGGGGGAGTCATCTCACAGTGCCTCCTTTGTCGCACCGGGGATCCTATACAATAGGTAATCGTTGGGGAATGTCCTAATGTGACCCCTCCAATGCTTAAGTCAAAGGGGTAGGGGAGGAGAGAGTTAGCAGTATTTAGGAAAGTATGGTGCTTACTTGCCTGCCCTTGTTTGGTCCAGGACTTGGTTTTTATACCTGGGCGCTTAGCGGCGAGGACGGGGATTGGTGAGGGTCCCCCCTACCTTGCTCGCCAAGGACTATTAATGGAGGCAGCTTATCGGCATGTCGTCCCGAGGCTGGCGCCGACGCTAGGTGATCGGGATGGCATTCCCTGTCTGGCCTTTTAGCCATTTTGAGTCAGACAGGGAGTGCTCCCTCCTTCAGTTGTCCGGAAGGAGGGTGTGGGGGAAGCAAACCATGCCGTCGGCCATTAATATGTGGCCTTTCTTCAGCTGTTGTGTTAGCGAAGAGTGAGTCTTGCGAACTCTCTTAGGAAAGCTGGGACAGGCAGGGATCGTGGGCTGCCTTTGCTTAGGTAGCCTCCTAAGCCCGGGTGGCGGGATGAGTTGGTAATGTTGGTACTTTACCTATCATTTTGTGGTTATCGTAGTTATTGCTAGAGTTTCTTGATAATTATTCCATTCGTTCTTATGTTTGTGCAGTAATAAGTGCTCATAATTTGGCCAATATTTATAAAATAAGGTATTTATTACTAATCTTTGTTTGTAGAACTGGTACAGTGATAATGCTAAGTTTCTCGTGATTCGCGCAAACTTGATAAAAATCTGAGGTGATATATTTATCTGGGTTGCAAGAAAGAACAGATAATAAATGTCTCACTGAATCCTTGAGCTAGTCTAGGATTGAAGACTAACTTTATGAGCAACAATTGAAAATTCAATATTAATTTGAGGTGTTATTGATCTTTTGATCAATTTCTATGCCAATGTCAGGGTTCAGAATTGCAGCATTTTGTTAGCTCGGGCATGTTGTGCTGACTCAGTACTGTCAAGAAATTACTTGGCGCATGAAGAAGGGCACCATGACAAAAGTTTTAGCATATCTGGGAGTTCCATAATTTCTAAGTTGTATTCCAGTGAATGTTTGTATCATACAAGTCATACAAAGTCTTTCCTATGGCGTCGAAACCTTTCTTCTCATGCTAGGGCGAGATCGGGCCAGAAGGATGATGATCTAGAAGATGGGTTTTCTGATCTAGATGTACCGCCAGAAGATGATGCAATGGTAGGACCTAAGGAAAAAGAGGCCAATGAGGAGTTGATGTCTGAAGAGGAGACGAACAATGCTGCTGATGATGAACTTAGTTTTTTGGACAGTGAAACAGATTTGTCTGTTGAAAAGAAAACACAGAGGAGGGTTGAATCACAACTTTCCAAAATCATAATAGAAAATCCTCGATACTCGCTTAATGCCAAACTTGATAAGTGGGTTGAAGAAGGGAATCCTCTAGGACGAGGAGAAATCTCACTTGTACTGCTGAATCTTAGGAAACACCGGCTCTATGGAAAGGCTCTACAGGTGACTTTTTTTTATCTAATTAGATTTTCCATCAGTGTAAATTTGTAATGTTTATGATTTTTGTTGTTGACCTTATTGACTATGATATTACTTGGTTAGATAAATTATCGTGCCCTGTTTTTTCTAAGTGCATGAAACTGCTAAGTGATAGCATGTGAGCAAGTCACATGGGTGAATGTCCTCTTTGTTTAAGAGGACAAAGAATTAGAATGTCATATAAACTGCCTGTTGGTCTTGATGCATTACAGTGCCATGTCATACCATTTCATACAGTGCTTGTGTCAGCATCTGGTAGAATAAGTTCCTATGCTCTAAGCAAAATTTATGTTGTCCATCCTTGTTAGTCTGCTGCACGGTGCCACCTGTATTGACATGGTAAAAGAAGGAATCGGGTTTTAATAAGTTTCCAACTTGGTAGTATGGTAGTGGTACTGCACCATGTGAGGCACAGGCATAAATCTGTAATTCAGTCCATATGTAGGACTAAGATCGAATTCTTTCCCCCTCCCTTTCCAAACCAAAAGAGGTGTGAGGAGGATGAGGATAAAACACAAATGAAATTACAGCTAACTTGCCACTGTGTGCAGGCTATGCACACTGAATCCAGTGTCCCTCTCCTCTTGCTATATGCATGCTGACACTGACCAAATATGAATATTCTAGAACAGTTGGTGGCTGGTACAATCTAAAGCTTAACCGTTTAAATCTGTGCTTATGCTGGCCTTTTCAACAAAAGTTTCTGAGCTGTGTGAAAATCATCATCTTGAGCAGGTTTTTTAGATCTTCCTGAGGCTTCACATGTGATATATATAAAACCTGCCATATGCAGTTGTATAATTTATTTATCTGTCCTAGATGAATGTCCTAAAGATGTATAGATTGAAACCGAGGAGGATTTTTTTTTGTTCAGACTAAGTTGATAACCATGGCCTTTGTCTTCAAACGACAAGAACATTATCTTTGAATTTGGACCAGTCTATTTTGCCTTCCTGTACTTTTACATATTTATTTGATTTTAACCTCTCGTTATTTTATTGATATATCAATATTTCTTTAAGATCTCAAGGGAAATAATAAGAGCACTTATATCTGCATGCTTGTGTATGAATTTGTGGCAAACAGACAAAAGATTATGTCCATAACATTTTCTTTGTTCAGTGCCATTAAATGCTTCTTTGGTAAGGAATAAATGCTATTTAAGTAGTCACCTTTTTTGGGTATTTGGATGCTAGTAGCCTAGTACAATGAACTTTTGTGATCTTTTGCAGTTTGTTGAGTGGCTTGAAGCAACTAACAATCTTGAATTTCTTGAGCACGACTATGCTACCCATTTGGATTTGGTCGCTAAAGCACATGGTATTCAAAAGGCTGAAAAATACATAGAGGAAATTCCAAAATCCCTCAGAGGCGAGGTGCTGTACAGAACTCTCCTGTATCATTGTGTTTCTGCTACCGATGTAAAGAAAGCAGAAGATGTTTTTAATAGAATTAAGGCTCTTGGCGTCCCCATTTCAGCATTTGCTTGCAACCAACTGCTGCTGCTTTATAAGTGGGTAGATCAGAAGAAGATTGCTGATGTCCTCGTGATGATGGAAAAGGAGAATGTGAAACCAAATCTCGTCACATACAGGCTATTGATAGACACGAAAGGCCGTGCATATGACATATCAGGCATGGAGCAAATTTTGGACACAATGAAGGCTGAAGGCGTGGAGCCCGATTTGCCGACTCATGCTATGGTTGCAAGGCACTATGTATTTGCAGGCCTCAATGAGAAAGCAGAAGCGACCATGAGGGAGATGGAAGGTGATGACATCAAGGAGAACCGTGCTGCTTGCAGGGATCTTCTTCGTCTTTATGCTGCTCTTGGTAAAGCAGACGATGTGGAAAGAATTTGGAATATTTGCATGTCTAACCCACGTATAGGTGAGTGTTTAGCTGCAATAGAGGCTTGGGGCAAGCTTGGGCAGGTAGAAAATGCAGAGGAAGTCTTTGAAAACATGCTCAAGATACGGAAGAAGCTGCCAACAAAATACTACAACACATTGTTGAAGGTTTATGCAAATAATAAGCTTGTATCTAAGGGAAAGGAATTGGCAAAGCGGATGTCAGACAATGGCTGCTACATTGGCCCTATGACTTGGGATGGACTCATTAAGCTGTACGCGAAGGCTGGGGAATTGGAGAAAGCTGACTCCATATTGCTCAAAGCATCCAAACAGAATGAGTCTAGACCCCTCTTTGGCTCATATATGACAGTGTTAGACAGGTACTCTGCAAGGGGAGACATCCATAATGCTGAGAAGATCTTTCAGCGGCTGAAGCAGATTGGATATGCTGTGAAATTGAGGCCGTATCAATTATTACTCCAGACCTACATAAATGCGAAATCTCCAGCATATGGGTTCAGGGAAAGGATGAAAGCTGATAACATATCTCCTAACAGGGCTATGGCAATACAACTCACAACTGCTGATGCATTAAGGAAGACTCAGATTTCGGAATTGCTTGACTGAGTTGAGAAATTTCTGATGCAAGTGAGACTAATGAAAAAGAAACTTCTCATCCCTTTTTATATTAGTGCAGGCTTTGCACAAAGAAAACAAATTGGAGATCACCAGCCCTATTATTGAACTGCTTCTGATGATGGTTTGCCAATGGAAGGATCGAGAATGCTCTAGTAGAAAGCTGAGCTCTTTTGGTTCCAGAATGAACTATTTTCCTAGCATGTCATTTTACTTAAGATTGCTGTAGTTTAGATGTTGGAATTTGATATGCAAAATCTATGCAATATCTCTAGCTTCAGTATGTTCTGGTGCTACTTTGTTATACAGCTATGGATACATCTTAGCTACTTGATTGGCATTATATAGCTTTTTGCTTGAATGTACAGTGAAATATGTTAGTGATGCCATTTCCTTGAACAGGTTACCATTTGAACACGGTTTTTGCCCCGACTCGATCTTATTATTAAATCTCAAAATGTTTATGGCATATGCTAATGTGAAAGAGAATGTGGAAGTGTGCACAGGTTAAGAGGTGAAAATGGAATTCACTGTAAGGATTTTACTATCGACGATCAAAATCTTAACCAGTCAAGCTAGTAGACATTTACCAGATGGGTGAAGCTGGTGGTTTATAGGGCTTAATTTGAATGTGAAAATTGCTACTTGCTCTTGATTGTATTGTCATGGAAAAGCTTTTACTGCAGGACCTGTTGCTTCAGTAGGTAGAAATATCTTCTGTAACTTGTAGTGCACCAGCTGCTGGGATTTTGAGAAGGGATTGAGAACTTGGTGGATTTGCAAGTTGGATCAAGTGGAGAATTGAGAGAGAGAGAGAGAGAGAGAGAGAAAGCATCAGTGTTTGTGTGGTTTGTGGTTAAGTTAGGATTGACTTCAACACGATTGCTTCATCGCAGCTCCAAGTACTTGTCAAGTAAGATTTCAAATATCCATGTACTTATATAATCTATAATTATCCTTGCATTTGTTCTTAGTGATACCAAGCGGTACAAGTCAGTATCCAACAAGGTGTTGAAATCAGTATCAGAGAGAGACATCTTTTAACTCTGGTCCCAAGATCTACCTCCACTTGACCAAACAAAAACCACAAAACTAAGGATTCATGGTAGATCTGTGACACAGATATCTTTTAACTTTGTTGCCAAGATCTACCTTCACTTGCTCAAACAAAAACCACAAAACTGAGGATTCATGGTATCGATTTGTTTTACAAGTTACCATAGAAAGAATATAACAAAAAAACTATCCTGTAAACAAACTGTATCAGCATGTACAGAACACAACAATTACTAATCTTTGTAAAGAAAGAAAGCAATTCGGAACCCCAAATTGTCATCCGAAAGATCTGGAACTGTCATACCCTTCTTGCTTCTCGTTGGATCGCAAAAAAAGTCATGCGAATGGAATGCAAGATTTCCTGAATGAATCAATGTTAGCTTTCCTCGCCATCTATGGTATAAACAGGTATTTGCCAGTTCTTTGTATTCTTCTTCGGGTCATCTGTGAGGCTGAGATCATTCTCATTTTCCTTGTATGTCTTGACAAAGGTTCTAGCTCCTGCCCATATCAATCTTTCCAGCATAAAAAGCTGATAATTGTTATCGACCAATGGGTCCAAAATGTCACTAAAGTTTGATGAGTACGCCAATCTGTAGCTGCGATGTTCAAATCATAATAAGCAAACATCAAATCGAGCTTTAATATCCGACTAGTAATTTACTGGCTATTACGCAAGGGGTTGACAGAATGAATAGATGAACAAAATGATATTATTCATTTAAGGAGTAAAAGTAGCGACCGCCAGAATAAATTAAGCTGGCATGTAATCATTTAAAGAGATCGACCAGTTCCAGACCAATATTGGCCAAGTCCAACAGATACTTGTCAAGTGATAACCTATCATAATGATACAAATTGGTGGGCGCAGATGTTGTGTCCGATCTCCATTTAACATGGAACAATTTTTTAAAGAAGGAAATGTTTTATAAACAATTGTCTAGAATCTCAACTATAGAAGATTGAGTACAAGCAGCAAGAAGCTGCAGATTAGGGAAGTCAACTACTAAAATGTAAGTCAACACTTAATCAGGAACTTCTTAGGTGAAAGAGACCTTTTTGAGGTATATCAGAGAGTAGATGAAAAATTAGAAGTCTCAGATACCAAGATTTCAGCACTTAAATATTTGAGTTCAAAGGCAGGATATAAATCATAGTTGAAGATTTCAAGTCTAGATCGATAGCTATATTTATGTCTATAAACATGTACTGCATGAGCATACACTACAATCAATAGATGTAATAATCGAGGAATTATAAGCGGCCAAAACGAGGTTAACGTTGTAAGCATACCTAGCAGAGAGTGGTGAAAAGAAGCCAGGTGATCTCTCATTTGAAGCAATATACAGTGTCCGTCCTGGTGGGATCCATTTTGCAATCCTCCGCTGAATGAATTCAGGGCGAGTATCTCGATCAAGATGGGGATGAAGGCTCCTCTCAACTCCAAATCGGTCTTTTCTGGTCTTTATTATATCCCCTCGGCGCACATGAATAGCATCATAATCACCAAGTATATTTTTAATCTGTCAAAGCACTTTTCTTTAAGACCACTAAAGAATCATGAAAACGAATGCTTTTTCAATAGTCTGAACACTTAATACTAAAGAATGAAAAATTACAAAAGGCTTTCCCTTCTATGCAAAAGTATAATGCAGAACCACTAAGCAAAAAGACTGTGAAATGTGTATGAGCACAAGTTTACGATCTTTCCCATTTGCTGGAAGCCTGGAATTATCTACAACTTCTCTAATTTTCTAACTAATTATATGCATAAAAAATCATTTTCTTGTTAATTCATATCTTCCAGTGATTTTGACATGCATCATTTGTCTGCAATCGCATAACTCATGCCATGCTCTGAGGTCACAGCTCTGTTCTGGCAATTCACATGCAAACCAAGCAAACAATTTAACAGGAGAACCATTCATGACTAATTATTTGTCGGTTATTGTAGAAACAACAGACACTAGAAAAGAAAATGCATTTTCCATGAAAAAGCATTACTTAGATCATCAGATAGTTGCCGATAAATGATGATTATATTTGTCAAAGAATTTAAAGTTTCAGAGTGATCTAGTCAAGCATACCATATTCAAGTGAAATGCACTTTGAAGAACCAATACCTTATCTGCGGCATCTCTGAGTCTTCTGGCAGCCATCATTGGAAGAAAAGAATGTGGCAGCAAAACAGAGCTGTGATTAGTTCGTTCCTTGCACTCCATAAACCTGGATGTTTATCATGATCAAGACTAGCGCTTGAGGTTTCAAAGATCACCTAGCAAAGTTGTGCATCATTTAACCATGCTGACATCTTGGAAAATAAGCAGAATTTCATGAGTGGATGATTACCATGAAAGAGGACTTGCAGTGCGGTTAATTAGTAACACATTAAAGTACTGGCTATCTTCCTTGAGATCAACCCTACTAACTCCTTCCACATGTGCCACTCCCTTGCTTCCTAATTTCACACCTGCTGACACTATACGAGACCACATCTTTGAATTGTCCAAAATCACTGTCACCTTACTTGAAATGAGGCTCAGATCATATAGAGAGTCCATAGCACATGAACTTGCTGCCCACCTAAAAACATGAAAAAGGAAATCACAACTTTTTCCAAAATTCTATTCACAATAAGTTACAGTTACATGGGCTTAGAGCTATGTCATCCACAATCATTGAGAACTGCTGTTAAAAATAAGTGACCTTTGTTTAGACGGATGGTCAGGAGATACATATCACAAATTGAAAAAAAAAAAAAAAAAACAAAGACTAATAATTCCAACAGGAAATCAAACATGCTTTATTTAAGGCACTCTAAAAACAAGGGTCGAGGGTCAAAGATTAGAACAGCAAAGCTCCAACTAAATAACCACAAAACAAGGATTTAAATGGGAGAAGATGGTCAGTTACACATTAAAAGAAAGGGTGCAAAGTCGCATAAATGAGCATATAAGCATGTTTTTATCCTCTTTATTTATGATACACTACAAGGTGATACATACAAAGTTCTTGCAGAAAGCCTATGGCATTTGCAATATGGCCGGGAAATAGCCAACTGAGTGATCATATACCTATGTAGAGAGGACAAGTTTAATTCTCGCAAACCTTGTTGTGCTTTCTACACCTTTACTGGAAGGTTTATGGACTATCTTCATAAAATCAACTAAGAAAAAACGTAAGATGACAGATTTAAATGTGTAAATAACCATTCGAAATAAGGAGAATCTCACAACAAAGAGCTGTCCTAAAAAGTGAGAAATGGCAAAGCACCAAGTTGAATGAGTGGCAACCACCAAAATGTATGAGATTCAGGCTTATGCGAATGAAAAAACTTCCTAACTCAAAATCATGAAGAAATTATTTTTTGTTCTGTATTCGGATGCAAAAGGGGAACCAAGTGACCGCACATCTCATCTGCACTTGCATTCCTGGGCTGGTACAGGATGCCCTTCTTGTTATGTATTGGATTGATGCACATTCTAGATGGCATTACGAACACTCTGCAGGGAAGATGCAAAAAAAATGTTAGACGGATTTCAAATCACACATAATTACCAGGTCTCATGTTTCTACTATATGATAAAAAGAGGGTCGCTGCAGGAGGCTCCTGCCAATGCAGACTTCACATAGGTGGCAAAGGTACCGGGCACCAAATCCTAGCATGAAGTTTCTACTACATAATATCGAAACATAGAATAAAAAGAGGGCTATTCAGCGCAAATATTTCTAGAGCAAATCATGAGAAGCACTTGACATACCTACCAAGAAGAAATCTTTATTGAATTCAACAACACACAATCACCCTAATTTAAAAGGAGAAAAAGAGAGGCTCGCTAAACTCTTCAAAGAATCATCAACTTAAACATCAAGAAAGATGTGAACTAACTTTACCGAAAGATGAACTCCGAAACAAGTTTCTGTGGCCAAATCAGACAGAGGCAATTGAAAATAGCAATTACAAAAAAGGAAAGAGGCAATCGAATTGCACCTGTGGAGGAAGAGGGCTTCTTCGAGGGCGCATCTCAGGCTGGACTCCTGATGGCCCAACCCGGCGCAGGAATCGCAGTGCTTCCCGGGGCAATCGATGCGGTTCCCCCAGTACAAGTACTTCCGCTCCAACCCGGTCGGTCCCTCCTCGTCCGCCGCACGCGGCGACGCGATGTAGAAGAACAGGGAGGCAGGGACCGCGGAGGAGAACGCGACCCAGAGGAGGGCGAGGGCAGCGGCGGAGATGGCGAACAGGAGGGGTACGATGAGGGATCTCGGCTTCTCTTTGCCCCTGGGGAACCGCGAGATCGCCATGGGAGAGGGAGGTCGGATCTCTCTCTTTCTTCCGCAGTCCCCCGTATTGACTGCGTTATAGTGCCAATTTTCCATATATATCCTTTTGAAATAAATGGTATTACTATTTAGTCCTCCAAAATTTTACGTTTAAATATATTTTTATAAAATCTAAAAACATATATACATATTAAGATATTATAAATCTTGTAATGATTCTTATATTTATTGATCAAAGATAAAGGATTCAAACACTCAATTTATTTTGGAATATACTACCAACTAAAGACTTTGTAAGATTAATGCAGGATAACTCCCCTACACCACTTGATCTTTATCAAAGAAATATATATTATTAAGATAGTTTACATTTGTATATATTATTTTTTTTTATAATTAAAATTAACTTTTTTTAATAATAATAAAAATATTATAACCATTTTATATGAAATCTTAATACTTTATAAATATTATTATAATAGAAATCGATGATTTTTGAGCCAATACGATTTGGGTTTGTATGCACATGAGTGATGAAGTGTCCGCCAAGACATCAAGGTGGATCTCGTGATTATCTATATGAAGATTGGGATCGGATGATTTTTTAATCCGATCAAAAGATAGCTTCTTGTATCGTATCGAATAGAAAGGAAGATAATATCCTATAAAATATTTCTGAAGGGAATAACAATTAATCATCCCTTTTGGATCATAGAGTTCGTTTTTCTCGATCACAACGATGACACGACAATGATACTAATAAAAAAAATCATAAGTTTTTATTATTTAAGATCGAATATACGGATCGTTAAGTATAGCATTTGAAGTCATACATCCCAACAGAAATATAGTGCTCGAAGCATCAAAATATAAATGTGGGAGTTGATGGGTTGGATTAATTTGACAAAAATGAAAGATGCATATTGATTTTAGTTTATTAGGAGTTGGGCTTCCATGGGCTCCTACACAATGTAATATGGGTGCGAAATTTATTATATTATAAATGTGAAAGGTATAAAAGTAATTAAGTTAATAAATGTAATATTAAAAGAAAGATTATTAATAAGTGAATCTAAATATTTAGCTCACTTCTTGAACAAATTCACATAGTTTTAATGCTAATTGTCACAATCGAACGGATAACATTAACTTCGTTGAGATTAAACTATTAGCTAAAAATATTTAAACTCGAGAAATAAATTTATCAAGCTCTTATAAGTCTATCTACATTCTGATCCATTTTCAATATAGATCTAAGTTGAGATGTTATAGTTATAATTGTTTTACGTACATACATTACTAAATGTATTCTATGGATAAAGAAATATAAAGAGACAAATATTTTAAAAAGAAAATAAAGGATATTGTTGAAATTATTAATTTAATTTTTTTTCTTGAGAAGTTAATTATAATCCCTTCTCTTTATCAAAACAATAAGATTAATAGATCAATCCATTTAAAGTCTTGCTTTTATTACTCATTTTCAATCGTCACTCTTTTTTTTTTAATAATATCACATGTAGTATTGAGTTAAGCGTCAAATATACAAATTTAAATATTATATAACTACGTTAAGGACATACTCGACATAACTCTTTCGATCGTTTAGTCATTAAAAGATTTAGATGACTCAATAAATATCAAGTTCTTTAGATGATAATTTTATATTATGACAAGGGGTTACGTAGGAAGATATGATGTGATATGTTGTATCATGTCTCTTTTGACCTATAGTTTTTTTATAGTATGATAGAGAGATATAGAGAATTAAATTATAATCAGAAGAGTCGAAGGTATAAATTCACTTTAAATTCTAATCGTTCATATCGATATTCATCTATTACCGGAAGTCGAAGTGTCGATCACGTATTGCTGAATTGATATTCTCGTGTGTAAGAGAAGGTCATATATAGTTAATACGTCGATAGCCCGACGGTGTGTCATTTTAAAAACTTTATCTAGTAACATAATAAAAAATAAAATCAAAAATCAAAAATCAAAAGAATATTTAATCAAACGTTTATGTCTGTGTGCGTTGTGAATTACAAAATCATATATTCAGGTGAGGTGAGAGGATGACACAGCATCCCTATCGGTAGTTTGCAGAGATGTCATCCTCTTCTGTTCCCTCTTCTTTATTTGTCGTGGCCAAAGCTCCACAGCTTGCTAACCCAGCAATGGCTGCCGGACAGCAGCACCAAAGCTGAGCCCATCTCCCTCTCCCACAGCACATAATGGCATGTCCCATTCTCAGTCCTTTTTTAGCTCCGTCCATCTGGAGAAGATGAATCGAATGTGATACATGCTGCAAGGAGCAGCTGCATGAGGTCAATCTCCCTCTTCCACAGCACATAACGACATGTCCCATTTTTCTCAGTCCTTTTTGTGCTTCCAGCCGGAGAAGATGAATCAAACGTGATACTACTGGCTGCAAGGAGCAAGTTGCATGAGGTCTCAAAAGGAGACAAGTCAAATCAATGGAAGCTTCGTGGCTTAAACGAGGGTGTGAAGTGGTGTGAGAGTCAGAGAAGAATGCAAGGTTTTGGACCACCATGTTTCCAATGTGAGTATATATGTATCTCATCCCCATCTTAAGAGAGAGAAAATATAGATACTGCTCTCCACCTGTTTCTTCAGTACCATTTTCATACATGTATTGCGATAGGAAGATTTTGATCTGTTTTGGGACACTCGTTCATCAAAATATGCATGTAAGTTTATTGGGTGATGTTCCATAAGAAAAATCACAGTTAAGTACTCACACGATTTCGACGATAAAACTATACGAAGACGATAAAACTATACGAATCGAATCTTAGACCTTTTGTCGAATGATTATTTTTATAAAAAAAATAAAAATAGATAATTTTTGGTGGAGTATCGATAATTTATTAATTAAGTATTTATTCATCAACCCATCCATCGTATCTTTTGTATATCTTTGACTAACCTTATTATTGGAAGACGATAGACTACGAATATCACATCACAAGAGTATCACGTGGTTACGATAATTATTTAATAAAATTTTGCTTGAACTTATTACTTATCTTTTCGACTAATATGTTTTCTTATGCGGAGAACTTTATTGAACCTTAGAGAATTACAATATGTATGTTATCTTGATATCGCATGAAAGTAATATTAGTTAAATCCGAATGATATGATACTAATCAAAATAATTATACATATGGTAATTAATCAAAAAGTAAAAAAAATTATTGTCGATATTATATATTATAATAATAATAATAACAACAATAAAAACAATGTGAAAAGAGAAAAAAATAAAAATAAAATTCGAGAATAATATTATGACACTTCTTGGAAACCTAAATCTTTAAGTTGTCGAAGGCAGTGTCAAAATAAAAATAAAAAGAGCCACATCCCCATAAAAGGCACCGAAAGTAGAATATGACATTTGGCCATGAAATGCAATAGATTCCAACACCACCAAACCAAAGTAGACACAGAATATACTTTATTTTATCTCTCACTCTTCTTCATTCATTTATTCATCTTCTTTCGATAAACTTCATATTTTTCAAATAAAATTTAATTTATAGTGGTGAAATTCTTGAATCGAAAAGAAAATATCACTCGACGCTCCGAGAAGGACGAGCATGCTACATCCTCACTCGGTTATATGGTATGAACCTTCTCCGACTCTTTTCATTATCGTTTGTTCACTCAGTCGATCATCCACAAGAAAAAAAATAATGTTAAAGCCACCATCTCTTCACGAAAACTCAACAAGGAAGGCCAATTCATCCGACATGATGTTTAATCTCATTCACAGCCTTTAGAAATATTTTCGTGATTTAGATCAACGTGATAAAAAGTTATTGATATGAATAAAAAAAATCTATCCAATATATATCTTTCAATTTAATTTTTTAATATTAATAAAATAAAAACATAGAGTTCGTATAAAATTAATTCTCGGATATTCTTCGCCAAGATCCCACCGATCCTCTAATCAATTTAAAACAATGAAAATAAATACTTTATGAAAAAAAAAGCATAATAGAATATTTGTAATTCAAAATATATGTTTGTTAGAATTCGAGTTGACAAATATTATTAACCTAATTTGATTATATTTACCTAATTAAACCTTAATTTTATGTGGATGATTTTATAGAATTGAAATTAGTTATCGAGATTCATTCGACATTTAAGTTAGAATTAATCGGTATAAAATAAAATAAAATAAAATAAAATATTAACCTCCTAAGGTTTTAATGATATATAATACATATTTAAAATATTTATCTAATTAGATATTAAGATTAATTTTTTTAATAATAATAATATAAAATATAGATTATTCCACCCAAAATGATCCTTTGACTACAGCATGACAAATCCCAACACCTCTTCTGACCCGCCATTTGTTAGACTGTCTCGCCACATTGTCGGCACACCCGCACGCCAAGTGGATGAAAGAGTAGATGCGATCATCACGCTCCAAATTTTCTCTCTCTGCATTTTATGCTTCCACCTCTTCTCTCCACTTTTGCTTTCGACGCTCGAGTGCTGTAGAGAGATCTCTCCTTCTTAATGTTTTACTTCGAGAACTGAGGTAAAAACTTGGTTTTTAGGAGTGCGGCGAGAGTTTGGCTGAGAGAGGAGAGGGGAAAACTTGACAGTGTGGGTGAGTGATCGAGCTAGCTTCATGTTGTCTTACTGGATTTGGCGGTTCTAGTTTTGTCGCGAGGGGTAGAGATGTTCCGGATAAGCGCGTGGGGTTGAAGACGATGTCGTCCTACGACTAGAAATAGTACCGAAGTTGATCGATTCTGCCCCCCGGCCTCATCTGTTCTGAGAAGTTTTGGAGTTTCGTGGAAAAAGATCTGTTTTTTGGGGATAATCCATCGAAAACGCCGTTGATCGGCGAAAAAAAATCGATCTTGAGTCGTCTACCAACCGCGAACCTCATGGTCGTGACGCTGTCGTCCTACGACTAGGAATAGGACCCCCTCGGCCTCATCTGCTCTGAGAAATTTCGGATTTTCACGGAAAAAAAATCTGATTTTTGGGGATAATCCATCGAAAACGCCGTCGATCGGCGAAAAAAATTTGATCTTGGGTCGTCTCCCGACCGTGAACCGCCTGATCGTGACGGATTTGGCCTCGGACTGCTGGGGTCGTTCTTCGCAGGAGCAACGGCCGCCGCCATGGCGAGCTTGCCCGGTTCGGTTGACTACTGGAGGAAGTTCTTCCGGAGCGCCGACTCTGATATATTCGGAGTGATGGAGCACGCGATCGTCGTCGCGGCGTCGGATTACCCCGAGGAGTTCAGGAGCAGAAGGGATGGGCTCGTGGAGAAGTTCTTCACTGCGCTGCTGCCGCGGTGCCTCGGCTGCGACCGCGTCGACCCGCGAGGGGCAGAGGTAGAGGAGGGGCGTGGCAGCGTGAGGAGGGTCGGGGAGAAGGAGAACAAGGTGGATAGCAGCAACGACGGGCCCGACTCGTCTACTAGGGTGGTGAGCAATTACACGTACGACGAGGCGGAGGCGCTCACCGAAGAGATCGAAGAGGAAGGCCAAATCGTCGAAGAGGTGCTGAGTATAAAGGAGATCCTCGCCAACCACCATGAGGAGGTCTGTTCGTGCCATCTTCTTCCTCTCACATACTCACCTTTGCCTTGATTTAGCAATGCATTCAGAACATGAATTCTTCTCTGTTTTGCATACATTTCTTTGGTTCAACTTGGATATCTAGTTGTAGCTCATGCAGATGTATATTGATGTAGTCAATTTGGATTGTTTAGTTGATTGAGCTGTCTGTCTTGACTTGCTGATACTGCTTTGCAGTCTGATAATGTCCTGTTCGAGTTGTTGAGGCGGCTGCAACTGATGGAACTTTCTGTCGATGTTCTGAAGGTGTTGTATTCTGATACAACATTCCTCTCTAAAGTTATTTCTTTACATTGTTGACTTTTCTTTTGTTGTTGTTTACGTTCGGATCTCAGGTGACCGAGATTGGAAGGGCTGTGAATGGCCTGCGCAAACACAACTCACAGCAAATTCGCCACCTAGTTCGCGCTCTGATCGAGTGAGTTTCTTTTGCTATATTACAAATTATGGATGGTGGCAAAGCAAACGACAACTTCGGTAGAATTTAGCACACCGACTTTGTTCTCATGGACTGGTGCAAATTTAAGATGCCATTGTTGCTCGTAGGGTTTAGATCAAGTACATGATTGCACTTCGGACTGGATGTGATTAGATGTTTGCATGTCCTTTTTTTTGCACTTTAATCTGTCTTCATGCCACCGCTTTCCGTAGTTTATACGACATTTGGTCATAACAATGTCAAACTTAGGCTAACACAGAGATTTGACATTCTGTTTTCGCATGCGTAAAATGTTATTATCATTTAATAAATTCATCGTAACTGTTTATGATTGCTTTGGTTTATATTTGGATTGCAGTGGTTGGAAGGTTTTGGTTGATGAATGGGTCAGTGCTACCAGTGCCATTGCTGGTATACTATATGTTTGTCTTGTGTCTGGCATCACTCTGCCATATATGATCTCTTATAGATGATTACAAACTTATGGTTTGCAGATAACTCTCCGGACTCTGTAAATCCTTCTATCGTCGATGATGAGGAAGGGCTTCCTTCTCCCCCATTAGATGAGGGAGCTCTATTTACTGCTCAGACAACTTCCATCCGACTCTCGGAGGTAAAAGATAAGATAAATTTTCGGCATTTCCCTTTATTCGTTGCCAGTGGTCGGGACACTGATCTTGTTTGGTTTCATGTGTCTACTGGCTGTCGGTTCGCAAAGTTCTTTGATGGAATGGATGATGATGGAAGTGAGTAGTGGGGCTTCGCTGGTTATTGTCTGGTTTTTCTTTCTTATGGAGATAACCAGATTATTAATATCATCCTCCTGCTGCCAATTTGCTGCAGATTTCAGAAATAATTGGGAGTTCGATAAGAAGTGGCAGAATAGGCGGAGGCCTACGGGCAATTGTGAAACGGTAAGAATACAACAACCTATCCAACAATTAGATATTGTAGAAGAGGAAAATGTAGAGATGAGGAGGCAAGAAGCACAGCGATCCATTTTGCCAGAAGAGAATATAAGGAGGCAAGAATCACAACAGTTAGCTATATCAGAAGAGAAGCTACACAATAATAGACAAGAACTCGAAACGAGGCAGTCAAAGCCACACAATATCTCTATAGAGCAAGCAAAGTCCCAAAGCATCATGAGCAAACAAAGCAAGCCTGTGATTGCTGAATCCGGGCCTGGCAGACCAGTAAAGTATACCTCTGAGCTGAATGTATGCAGCAAGGTGAAACCTGGACCACGACAAGATACTGCGACACTTCGAAGGAAGCCACCAATGATTCCACAAAATGTAAGCTTTGCCGAATGTACAAAAACATGCATTGTGATAGGTTAAAAAGAGCTTAGATCTCTAAACCTTTTCCATGTCATGTAGGAGCCGATGTACTTTGAGGAGGCCTCGGTCAGGGCTAAGCTGGAATTCGCAAAGCGAAAGCTTCATGAAGGTTACCGACAAGCAGAAAATGGTTTGTGTTAATTTATAAGCTTCAATGTATTACATAAATTTATTTTATATAAGAAAGAAATCACAGCTCTGATGGGTGACTTGTGCTTTATATGATGCAGCCAAGAAGCAGCGGACGATACAAGTTATGGAGTTGCATGATATTCCGAAGCAGGCACACAACAGTAGGCAGCCTATTCTGAAATCCAAAAATCACTTTAGAAATTGGGCAAATGGGTGGCACTAGTTCTGTTAATTATCCAACCAGGTTGCAAAATTGCACCACCGGACCTTCCTTTTTCTTTCGGTGGAAGATCTTCAACTTGCCGTGGAAAATTGAATGTACAATCTGAACTCAATTTCAAAGACTAAACCCAGAAATTTTCCATGCAGATGCCTAAGACATCTCGATCTCGTGCCACCATAAGGAGTCCAAGAAGAGTCCCATGGTGGATTGTTAAATAGAACTAGTTGTACATTTCTGGTTCATCTTAGATAAATTGCTGAAAAACAATATACAGAACCTGACTAACTATCTATTTCTGAATGCATTGATTGGTTCTTGCATTACATCGACAGTTTTGTTAAATGTCGATCTTTCAGGGTTGCTTTGGAACAAGATGCTAAGCTTTGGAGTTCAATCTAGTCTTCTCTTACTGCATCAGTCCGGGATCGACGAAGACATCGTTACATATCATATTGTTTCTTGTTACTGACCCCTCAATGCAACTATGAAGCTAAACATAATTACTTTGTGATTGCTTTTGGCTTTGGCCAATCTCGTTCCATAGTTTTTGCTCATTGCATGCTTGGGAAGAACAATTATGCCATAAAAGCTCTACCTAGAGTCAATGTAAACTATGTTGTAATCAATCTAGCATGCAAAAATACACACTGCAGGTGGCTTTGCTTCTCATCGTCTTTCTCTTCTTATCAGAACTTTTGTGACAAAACAGTCAACTTTTGCCATTCCATCTGAGATGTTTGGTTGAAAGATATATCATTGCATGCTTGAAAAGAACAATCATGTCATGAAAGCTCTACTTAAGTCAATGTAAACTATGTTGTAGTCAATCTAGCATGCAAAAATACACACTGCAAGCAGCTCTGCGTCTCATTGTCTCTGTTCTTATCAGAAATTGTGACAAAACAGTCAACTTTTACCATTCCATCCGAGATGTTTGGTTGAAGATCTATCATTTCACCTACTAGTTTAGATATGAAATGAACTTGAACCTTTAGATGTGGAGTATGACCATGGATTTGTGGCCTTGGCCCCACCTACCTCCCTGCTGTGTCTCCTTGCAACTCTCACCTTCGCTTTGCTATCTGCAGCCCCTTTCTTTGACCACTCCACTCGAAACTGTGCCCTTCCCTCCCACTCCATTCCCTCATTGTGCAAGCAACAGTGACCTGTCCTATATTTCTTTCAGAGAAGACTTGGCTGCAAAAGAGGTCGCTTTACATGGCTGGTCCGCCATGACCTTGTCACGGTCGTTAGCTCATATGCATCTTTCAAAGCCACCCGAAGTTCATGTGCTTGTCAAAAGCTTGCCGCTCCACTTTGTATTGCCACTACCGCCCATCTATTCCGTCGCCACCTGTGTTAGCACTGCCATAGAATTCTCGGCTACCTGTGTTGTCCTGAGGAAGTAGATTCAGATTTGTGGCTAAGTTTGGCTGCCTTGTGATGTACGTGTAACAGTGTTAACGCCTGATGTTGGTAGCCGTCGTCATTAAGTTCCTGATCTCAGGTAGTCCGCGGTGCAGGAAGCTCCCGATATGATGTCGAGCTCGAATCGTCTGACGAAAATAAGACCATCTCTCTCTCTCTCTCTCTGTTTCTGTTTCTTTTAATAGGACAGAGGCATTTTCTTCTTCTTCCTACCAGTTCACAAGGCATCACAATATTCTGCCCTGTTACTGCTGTCATCAACCCCATGCCCGGTAACAACACGTCAGGTGAAGACTGGTATTCTAACAGGGACTCAACAATGGATGCTATTATCACCTTGTGCTTGCTTCACCATGAACCAAAGTTCCAACTTGCAGGTGGGGAAGAACATGTGGAGGTCTCACTAGTTTTCTGCTTCCCTTTTGATATCCCTGATACTGATCCATAGTCAAAGAAGAGTAGGCCATGGACCACTGATCCCATGCGTGCACACTGGTGCTATCACCCAATCAGATCTCTTCGCCAGTCACTTCCTCTTCCGCCATAAACACTGTTTCAGCTTTTCCCATGCCATGAGTACTTACTGCATGGAAAATGTCAATAGATCAGAGGAGAATCCTGAGTCCTGTCTGTAATATGTAAGCTTTAGCAAGAAACTACTAAAGTGGATGTGTATTGAGATCGAGGAAACTAAGATAAGATCGCATAGGAAGATAAGACATCCGATGAACTGTATCATTAGCTCACAGAGAAGTGGGAAATAGCAGCACTTCCACATGCCCATGTTGTCGAGCACAAGATTCTGCAACCATGAATGACATCAGAAAACTTGACCTCTTCATTACTACCATGCAGATTTAGAACATCTGATCACATGACTCAACACGAGAAACGATGATTACAGTGCAACGAGCAGTGGAAGCACTCTGAGACCTACTGAACCACCTCACTGCATACACCTTAACCCTAGAGAAAGGCCAAAGTCTTCAGCCACTGCTAGCAGCGGCATTGTTGATGCTACTGCTGCTGCTGCTGTTGCTGAGGCTCAGCATCATTTGCCGAATGCCTCTGGCGTACTCGAGCAGCCTGTCGATGGCCGGGATCGTCTCCTTCACCTCCTGTTGCTCCTCGAAGTCTCGCAGCCATGCATGGAAGACGGGGAAGGATTCAGGGTCGATGAGCTTCACCTCCATGACTTCCTCGAAGACGGCCAGCCAGTAGGAGCCGCACCCGAGGACGATGTCGAGCAAGCCGATCTTGTCGCCGCCGAAGAACCTCCTCCCTTTGAAAGCTCCGTCTTTTAGCTCGCGCTCCAGCAGCTTCAGGTTCTCGTGGACTTGGTCGACGGCCGCCTTCTGGCCTTCGCCCGACGACGAAAACACCAAGCCCACCGCTGGGGCAAGCTGCACTCCCGACGACGCAAAGGTAAGGATAGATCGAGCCGAACTCGATGAGAAGGGAGACGTATAGATAGATACATGAGGTCACCTTATCGTCGGTGAAGTGGCACCAGAAGCGGGTGACGGCGCGCTCGAAGGGGTCGGCGGGCATGATGGGGTTGTCGGTCCAGGTCTCGTCGATGTACTGGAGGATGACGACGGACTCGACGATGGAGCGGCCACCGTGGAGGAGGGCGGGGACCTTCTTGTAGACTGGGTTGTGGAGGAGGAGGGCGGGGCTGGGGTTGATGAAGTCCTCCTCCTGGTACTCGAACTCCAAGCCCTTGAGCTTGAGGGCGAGCTGGACGCGGTGGGTGTGGGAGTCCGCCCACGAGCCCAGGAGCTTCACAGAGGAGGGTGGTTGATCCATGAACGGCGATGATCGCTAACCTGTCAAGGGAAAGGGAAAAAGAGAAATGGAAGGAGGAAGGACTGTCTTCTCTGGTGTGGCTCGAGAGCCAGAAGCAGCCCCTCCTTTATAGAACTCGGAGGATGGCATGGGGGATACGGGTGTGTAGGACCCTCGGCAGGTGACCCAAACCAAACCAGCTAATCTTCGAGGGATTAGGATGTGGTGGCGGTGCTTCTTCCTGCACAGGGGAAGCCATGATTAAACTCGGAAGAGATCAGGTTATAACCCATGAGTGCTTCCGAGAGAGATTTGGGGAGGTTGAGATGGATGCATCATGCATGGAGGGAGCGAGGAGCTCAAAGCGGCGGTGGGCAGCGGGAGGAGGACGGAGATAAGCGATGCATGTGATTAGAGTCAGGTGGTGGAGCACAGCATTATTAGAGGCGGAGCCCCGACGCTATCTCGACCTGCTGCTGCATGGTACGCATGTCTGTACGTGGCCACATGAAGCCAAGAAGGTGTTACCACCCACCACCGCAAGGCTACGCATCTTGGAAGCTTTCACTGTAGGAGTGGGCTTGAGCTGCTCATAGCAAAGCTCACAATATTGTCACAATCAGAAACAATCAACCATTGCAAAAATGTTCAATCCACAGGTATTCTTGTCACTGTACGAGTGTTGTTTCATCCACACAGGTTTCAGAAATGATGAGTCAAAAGCCTTGCAGGACCGATAGCAACTAATCATCTAAGGGTGCCCGATTAAAATGTAATCCAAAATTATAGATTGTATTCTAGCAATTGTCTTCATGTCTGTTCTTACGATGCAAGAGTAATACATCTGGGCCAGTCTTGGGAAGCAGTGTTCTGAGGTACCAGATGGAAGAGAATCCAAGGCAATCTAGGAAATTAATGAGCAGATACAAGGAGGAGTTAGATCGAACACATGGAAGGCACATTCCTCCGAAGCGTACAGGGGGCATTATCTCTCCTCTATTGGCAAACGCATGCAAGCATAATAATGGCCAGCAATTAAGACATTCCATCAAACACTGGCTCGCCCTCATGACATCTCATGGTGCCTTGTCCTCACCCTCTTCCGATTGCTTTCACCCGCAATAGGACGCTGACTCCACTTGAAACAGGGCTTGCAGAGGTGACGCAGTGCGGAGGACAAGAGGCCACCGACTCCCCTGTCCGAAGCCAAAGATCGCCCTTTAATCCCTCAAGCACGCCAACTCCACGCAAAACAAGGATTGCCAGTCCCGTCCATGGCGGTGCAGCATGCCCTTGGTTAATCTACTCTCTCACAACACCAGATAACACACGCATTCGGTGTGGAAGGCTGTCCGAGATGTGCAAAACAAGATACTTCTCTTCTTTGGACAGGAATCTTTCCTTTCAAACACTGATAGGCTGCTCACCGCTCAGTGTCACTGTTCCATGGTAAGGAGGGAGAGGAGGGCGACACGCTTTTCTCTGGAGCCCGTTCCTTAACTGGCACTGCTGCTGTCTTCTCTCTCTCTCTCTCTCTCTCTCTCTCTCTCTCTCTGTACTCTTCGTCAGGACATTTGCAACACAAAAGGAGCTGACACTGCCCGGCCTTTTGGTTCTCAGAGGCATCAAAGTGGTTTGTGCCACTGCTCGAGCACCTGAGAGCTACCGTCTTGAGTGGACCAAGCTATGGTCACTGTTGCGGTCCATGGGAGTCCTGCACGCTGCTGCGCACAACCTAGCTCTCCTTGAGGTCAGCATATTTATCATGCTGGGTGCGAATGAGGTGCATGATTCCCTGCGGTCTAAGGGTCTAAGGTGGGATTAATATTCACACATGCAGTACACGCAATGTGAGGGAGCGCGATAAATGGTCAACCAACGCAGCAGCCAAGAGCTCTACATGTTGACTAAATGAGCAGAGAAGACAGCCATGGCACAAGCACCTCGACCTAGACGATGCGTAGGAATCACATGGGATCACGGGGCTCAAGAACAGGCAAATGGAACTCTTCGGCATTGATGGGATTCACTGTCGAAGGTCAGTGTGGCATTTTCACAAACAAGATGATTCATCCTACAATTATTCTGAGTGTTTCTTACATTGACTTTTACTTCTTCCTCTCATTTAATGCATTTCATTCAGTACCATGGCAAACATCCAAATTACAAGGCATGAAATTGTTGGTCCTGTCTGGTACAAACAAAACAAGCATCTCAAGTCTATTATGAGTTTGCACTATTAGCAACCCCACAGTTGGCAGTGACACAAAGGATGTCTGTATCAGCTCTTTGTCACTATTTATTTCATCGAGGTAAATCTGGCCAAAGAAAAGAAAAAAAAAGGACAAATTTTTACATGAAAAATCGCATCTTTTTCAGTCATGAAATCGTTCGACGAAAAATCTTTCGCATTGACGACGTCTTTATTTGCGTAATCTTTTGGCAGCAAATGAAGCAAATTGTTTTGCAAGAAGACTCGAGTTGGAGCAGTAGGCCAGTGCAAGATTGTGATCAGCTGGAGGACCACTCGACAATTAATGATTCCAAAATGGTCATCGCAATCAGACTTGGATGCATCCCACAAAGATCAAAAGAACAAAAAGGATAAAGATTTCGTCCTGCCATCACAGAAGATTTTGTCTTTGATCATCTTGACCTGTGAGACCAATTGCATCCTTCTTTCGATCCTCGCAAGGTTTCGGTCAGTCAGCTTTTGCAAACTTGTAGTAGGACTGGCTCTTCACGGAACTCGTCCATTTCACTTGTTCTGTGCCAAAGCTAGACAGGGGAGTTGCAGTATGCATGCTGCAAAATTACACCTCTCTGTCAGCTGCATCAGTCCAAGGGCCAAGAACTGATTGATCTCTTTTGTAGCTCTCGCTCTGCACAGGACGTCTCCTTTTGAGGGTCAAAATGACAGAAGGCCAGATCAAGTACACAGAGATGGAGATGCAATCCAAAGATAAGACATCAATGCAGCTTTGACTGGGAGAAGTGCCTGTGACTTCAAAGAACAAGATGACTCGAAGACCGAGTTAGATTACCACATCCTGAGATTGCAGTCAAAGAACTTGATGCTTCTAGTTTGGCAATAACCTTGTCATCTACTTATGAGTGTGTACATTGATGAAAATTAGTGTCGCATTATTGAAAGGGTGGGAGAGAATGAAGTAGTTGATGTTGAAAATAAGTAGCTGAAAGATTTTTTTCTTCTTTCAGCCATATCAGTGTCAGATTCAGATACAATTCACCAAAGTTTGATGTGAATTAAAGTCTAAACAGCAGACTGGTACTGCATGTCTGAACTCTTAAGACTCCATAAGTGCTTGGTTGGATGTCAGACTGTAAGGAATCTTGCTTTCTTTGCTTCAAAGGGCCCAAATCTGTTTGCTTCATGAGATTGTGGCTGTATAGGTGAATGTTTGAAAGAAATATTTACCATGAGAAAAGACTTGGCTCAAGAAGTATGAAAACTAAACAATTCCAGACACATCAGAAGGAGAATTTTGAGCTTACAACAATTGATTCAAAGTGGCAAAGATGCAGCTTGAGGTCTTGTAAAATTCAAGTGATGAGTTGCAATATTTTCCAATATCAAGATGAAACTTTTTGAGTGAATGCTAAAGATTTGATGACCACATCTGCAAGATTTTTCCTTCAACACAAATGGAAACCACAAAGCATTTTAGTTTTCTGTATGAAGATTAAACATTTGGCTCCATGAATGTACTGAGAACAACACTTAAAGTTTGGCCAATTACCAAGTTGGAACTACTGACAAACCAGTGTGTGTTATCCAGCCTGCCTTGTAATAAGATATCATTTCATAGTGACACTAGAGCATGCACATGAAAAAGATACCAGGCCAAGAACAATGGCTAGCAAACCTAGTTTCATCAAATCTTGTCTTGCATTACCATGACAAGACTATTTTCTAGTGTCATATTTAAGCTGAAACAGTGGGCTATCTGAAATAACATCTACCTTGTGATCTTGCTTGCTATCAAAACAAAACACTCTTTCTTTTGAATCAGTGATCTTTAACTAGAGGCAGCATGGCAACTGTGTCATCCTTTCTCATCCAGATCCAGGCAGCTGTCAGCTTACATAGACCAGATGTTGACTCTTCTTTCTTCATCTGCTGGCTACAGGCTGCAGGCAAGTTAATGCATAGATCAGTCTTTGTTTAGTCACCCCACTTCTCTTCCATACTTCAAGACATGGATTCTTTATTTCCAAGTCAGTATAGGCATGCAATATTCATTGTATCAGATTACTCAGGCATGCAAACTAGATTTCCTTGATGACACATGGAGCATATCAAAATAATCGTCAAAACAACTTGATATACCTAAACTATTGGCACGAGACAGTGCATGTATCTGAATTGAGAAGCAGAAAAGATGCTCTGAGATCAATGAGGATGGCAGGGGTAAGCTTCACTCCACCATACTAATAATCCAAAGGTGGAATTCTTGCTGTGAATTCTTTCCTTCACTTTCTCTCTTCACCCTCTCACTGCAGACTTCATGATCATAAGAACTGGTCCAGAACATATCACAGACCTTACACCAGAAATAAAAGATCTATAATAACCAGGATACACTTCAAAAAGTTCTTAGCTTCAATCAATCAATATATATATATATATAGCTTAATCTCTATTGGTTGAAATTTTGATTGATATTAGCATCATTTAAGAGCTCGTTATTATCGTAAAATGTTAATGATATTTCAGATAATTTATTTTATGTAAATTTAAGTTAAACTATCATATTATAATGCAAGTTAGAAGCAATCTGGAATTTTTGGATGGATATTAATTAAAAAAAGTGTGCCAACAGATCAATATTTTGATGAACATATGTGGTTTCAAGGAAATGTAAGTTGTATGAACAATCAAATAATTTCCAACGAAATCAATTACTTTGTTTTCTCAATAAATATTTTTTAAATAAATAAAAAGAAATTTAATGATTTCTCAAAAAAAAATCCTCTTTTTTAGTTTTTCCTTGGAAGTATCCCCATTTTCGGAATTCTCAAACAAAGTCCTATTTTTTTTACCTAATATATGAAATATTCTTTTTACTCCCTTTTTCAGTTTGAACCGATCAAGTTATAATATTCTTTACATTGTTATACTATTTTTAATAATACTAAAAAATATTATAATATTTTTTAGGTATTGCTAAAAATAGTATACTATTATAAAAATATTATAATCGGACACATCCATAGGAAAAAAAGGAAATTTTGAAAATGGAAGATGCTTCTAAGATTAAAAAAGAGAGGTCCTTTCTAGAAAATTCCTCCATATATATATATATATATATATATATATATATATATATATATATATATATATATGTGTGTGTCTATATATATATATATATATACATATATGTATAAATATATATATATAAATAAAGAAGGGAGACAATATCAGCCGTCCATTGCTCGTTCTTATCACCCCAACTCCATGTGATTCCACGGACAAGCACACGAGGACAACAACGACCACCGGGGAAGAAGACGTCTCCGGTCCCGAACCCGTAATTACGTCACGAGATCACGGCCACAGTATGACGTGACCCCACCTCAGGAGATCCGCTGGCCCCATTCTTACAACGAGTTACTGCCACGGTTGTATCAAGGGTCGACGAACCTTGATTCGTAGATTTGAAGTAATACTTGAATCAGGCCCTCCTACTACCAAGAATAAATGCCACTTTGTATGCTGTTTGACATCATCATACATACTTAATGCGAAAGGAAGTATGTGATGACGCGTAAGGAACCACATGTAGACAACAGAGAGAGAGAGAGAGAGAGAGAGGAATGGAGTACATGATACATACCTGATAAACATACATGGTACATGATAACCCCACATCAAAGGCGAGCACCCCATATAACTCGAGATATCCACCTCGAACCCACCACCACTCCATCTCGCTCGCGGTCGTCTCCTTTCCTCTGATCCCTTTCTCTCCTCTACTCATCCTTTCTCTTTCGTCTCGCCAGATTCGATTAGTCGATCGATCGGCCCGCTTTACAACAGCAGAGGAGTGGATCGATCAGGATAACATTTCCACTGCAACCACATCTGGTTAGTAGCGATGAGGGAGGAGGAGGAGGAGGAAGAGAACAACTGGTTCGCTCGCTGGGAGGAGCAGCTGCCGTCGCCCGAGGAGCTCATGCCACTCTCCCAGACCCTCATCACCCCAGAGCTCGCCCTCGCCTTCGACATCACCGCCGCCGGCGCCGCCAATGGCAATCTCAACCCCGCCCTCTTTCCCCAGCCGCCGGCCCCGCCCCAGCCCGCCGCTTGCTCCCACCCGGCCCCGCCTCTCTCCTCCGATTTCGAGTCCTCCGCCTCGGCCGCCGCCGGAAGCGGCGGGGGCGACGAGCCGGCGCGGACCCTCAAGCGGCCGCGCCTCGTCTGGACGCCGCAGCTTCACAAACGGTTCGTGGACGCCGTGGCCCACCTTGGTATCAAGAACGCCGTCCCCAAGACCATAATGCAGCTGATGAGCGTGGACGGGCTCACCCGCGAGAACGTGGCCAGCCACCTCCAGAAGTACCGCCTCTACCTCAAGCGCATGCAGGGCCTCAGCACCTCTGGCGGCGGCCCGATTTCCGCCGCCGACGCCGCCACCGACCAGCTCTTCGCCAGCGCCCCCGTGCCACACCAGTTCCTCAGCCGCGGGCCGGCCGCGGGTCCCGAGCCGTTCCTGCCGTACGTGCCGACGGCAGCGCTGCAGCACCAGCAGCAGATCACGGCGGCCATGCAGCAACAGCAGCATCAGCAGCAGTACTACCACCAGAGGCATCTGGGGCATTTCGGATCGTCAACGGGTGGGTTTGACCACGGATTCCTGAATCGGGGAATGCCGCAACCAGCGATGCATCAGATGGTAGGACCGGCCCCGGGGACGGGGTTTCTGCAGTTGACACCGCCACCGGCCGCTCTATCCGTGGACGATTTGGAGCCTGCCAGAAGAGAAGACGGCAGTGAGAGGAAGGTGCTGACGCTTTTTCCCGACCGATGAGGTCTGATTCCGCTCTTTCTCTCGGTCTCATGTCTACTCTAATTACCATCTGTAGTAGGTCTTCGTCGCAAATAATTGATGCTCGATCAATAATTACCATTGCCCCATGCTAGGTCTGAGAATTATGCTTAGGAGCTGAGAAAGAAAGGAGAACAATAATGTGGTCATTAGGACACTTGAATCAAAGGAAACTAAGTCCTCAGGCTTCTGAAATCTATTGATCTCGCTTTAGCGATCAGTGGATATTAGTTTCTGCAACTCTGGATTCAACTCTCCCTGGATGCCTGGGTTTAGTGCTTATTCATTTGCAAGATTTGGAATTAAGCCATGGTGTATTGCAGATGATGAACAGATCATAGAAGCTTTGTTTGTGCCTTTTGAGTATCATTGGATGCAAGGAATGAGTTGGGAGATTATTAGTTCATGGATACCCCAATTGCATGTGTCTCCTCCGTCTGAGTGAAAAGCCTCTGTTTCTTTCAAGGGAATTCATTGCATAAGAGACTATAGATGTTTCTGTCCAACATTTTTATTTTTCCCTCTCTAGCATTTGTATGTAGGTGAATTTTAGTAATTTAGCGACAAGTCGATGAATGCGTTCTCTTTCGGTCGGTTATTATTGTATATTTCATTACCTAAAAATCGTGTTCTATGTCAATGGCATATTCCATGACACCATCTGGTTGTCATCTGAATCTTGAGCATATATTGATGTTTTATGAAAACTGCACTTGTATAATGTGGAAATTCTAAAGATCACCAGCTAATCTTCTATTATTTTCTTAGAATTATGCCCTTTGACTCTCTTGTATGTGATTTTGAAAGAGTTGGTTTGGTTTTATGTTGCAATTATATTGATGCTCCATTTTTATATATTTTGAGATACATGTCTGATAGCTGTGGTGGCTTCAATTCCATCCTAGAAGAGATTTTGCTGATACCTATATAGAGGCACCACAATTTGCTGCTCTATAGAAAGAATATTATTTCCATGTTATATACTTGTAAATTGCCATGTTGTTGTCAGTCAAACATCTTAGATCTTACAAAAACATTCATAGAATTGACTGTATATACTATTTGGAAGCACTACAATTTACTGAAACAGTCTCAGTGCTGTTATGCATCCTTTGTTTCTAGTTCTTAATCTTTTATCATGTAACTACTGTGTAGATGCATAAAAGGCTTTATTAGTGTGTACTTATGAACAGTAAGACACTGTTTAATTCATTTAATCGAGAATTAATGGCCACTGTAGTACCATAAATATGTCACAGCATCTCTTTCTTTTTTCTTTTGACACAACTTTACAGCCCCTTCTAACTTTCCGATTCGACTGAGCTATATCCAATCTGCTTGTTCACACTCCTTTCCTTCATGAATTCCCTCACTCTCTCTGCATCGCTGTATCTGCCAGCATCTGCATACATGTTTGCTACGCTCATGTAGTAACCACTCTTCGCCGGGCGCATCCTCATCAGTCTCTTCGACACTCTGTCTCCTACCTCCGTGTCGCCGTGCACTCTGCAGCCCGCTAACAGAGCTCCCAGTATGGCCTCATCCGGCTCCATCGGCATCTCCGCCACGAACCTCTCCGCCTCCACCAACCGGCCGGCCTTCGCCAACGCGTCGGCCACACAGGCGAAATGCTTCAGCTCCGGCTCTATGCCACACTGTCTCATCGAACCAAAGAAACCCCATGCCTTCTCCACAAGCCCTCCATGCCCGCACGCCGACAGCACCCCAAGAAAAGTTACCGAATTTGGCTGTATCCCTTGCGTGCACATTTCGTCGAACAGCTTCAGGGCAACATCTGCATGGCCGTTCAGTCCGTGGCCGAGTATCAGAGCGGTCCATGAGATCACATCCCGGGCGGGCATGCCATGGAAGACCCTCTCGGCGGCGCCAAAATCTCCGGACTTCACGTACATGTCCACGAGAGCATTGCATAATGCCAACGGCGACCCTAAGCCCCGACGAACGCAACAGGCGTGCGCACTCTTCCCGTGCCTGATCGATCCCGACTGCCCGCAGGCCAACAGCAAGCTCACCAACACCACATGGTCAAGTTGCAGCCCACCGTCCACCATCTTCCTGAAGAACGCCAAGGCTGACGCCGAATCCCCGTTCTGGGCATACCCCGACAGCATCGACGTCCACAACACCGCGTCCTTCTCCGGCATTCCATCGAACAGCTGTCGTGCGTCGGATGTCCGCGACAGTGCCATGTAGAAGAAGACCAACGCCGAGGCGACGAAGATGCTGCTCTCTGCTCCCGACTTGACGGACACGCCGTGGACGGACATTCCGGCGGCGGCGTCGCTCGAGCCGGCGCAGGAGCGGAGGACGGGCGGGAAGGTGAACTCGTCGACGGGCACGCCGGAGGAGCGCATCCTGTGGAAGAAGCCGATGGCTTCGAGGGGGCGGCCGGAGCGGGAGAGCTCGGCGATGAGGGTGTTCCAGGAGTGGGAATTGCGGCGGGGCATGTGGAGGAAGACGGAGAGGGCGCAGGGGAGGAGGCGGCGACGACGGGAGTAGGAGAGGAGGAGCTTGGAGGAGAGGATGACGTTGGAGAAGAGGCCGGTGCGGAGGAGGCGGGCATGGAGGTGGCGAAAGTGGCGAAGGGAGGGGGAGATATGGAGGAGGTGAAAGTAGTAGGAGAGGAGGTTGGCGGCGTCGGTCATGCTGATGCGCATGGCTTCTGCCACGCGCGGCTGGACCGATGCAACTTAGCATGGCCAGTCCCGTCCTTAATTGTCGTGCAACAACGCATGGAATGAGGCGAACTCTGCATCAATTGTCGTGCAACAACGCATGGAATGAGGCGAACTCTGCATCAATCAAAATGGCGAAGCTTTCTATTACACCCTCAAAGGAGTGTCGTATCACGTACAAGTAGGCCTTTTGCTTTCCATTTCTATACATCCGAAGAACCTATTTTGGCTGCTCAAAGTGATCCAACCTATTTGGTCTCCTACATCCAATCTCCTCATGGTAGCACATGAGTCATTTGCAGAAATGCCTCTCAGAACCTGCACGAGGTTCCCAGCCTTTGTTTCAATCCCATGCTCTTCCTAGCCTCCAATGCTTCGGGCAAGAGATCCTCAAACCTCTCCAGGAACAGACTCCACTCCTCCTCGTTCAACCCTTCGAAAGATATGCTCCTGCTTCCGTCATGGTCGAAGTATGCCACCGAGAAGCTGAAGCTCTTGCCGAATCCCCCCAGCTTGTGCTCCGTCACGCTACCTTCGTCGCTGCCGTCGCCGTTCTCACTGGCATAGTCCTTCTTCCGATCCTTCCCAAGCAGTAGCGCGACGTCGAGCGCGTCCTCGGCGCCGCTCCCGTCGGCGTCGTCCATGTCGAACTGGACTTCTGAGGTCTCGTCGCCGCTGCTCACTTCCTCGTTGCCGTCGTCTTCTGGGGAGAGCGTGGTGTTCTTCATGCAGTCCTCCACTCTCTTGCAGAGGGCCTCGAACTCACTGGGGCCTTCCTCTAAGCCGGAGAATTCTCGAGTCATCATGTGCCCGATGTCGGCCAAGCAAAGGCCGGCCACGACCGCTCTCTTGAGAAAGATGGTGCATATGACGAGGATTCTTAGGGATGATTCCCGCAGGGATGGCAGCTCTACTCGGAGGAGCTCGGCGTCGCCGAATGGGTCTAGTGATGCTACGTACTCTGCCTCCGATTCAAAGAAGGGCACCGATGCCTGCGGCCAGTGGAGCCACTCGAAGTAGGGGTCGTCGAGCAGCTCGGGCAAGCAGAGTCCGTGATCGATCGGCACGAGCTCGGCCATGGAGTCACCGGTGCAGCCGTCGTAACAGCCGCCACCGCTCCCTTTCTTGACGAGGATGTTCCCGGCATGGCGATCGACGTTGAGAAGCCGCACGTCGAGGATGCCGATACGATGCACGGACGAGACGGAGAACCTCGACGGCCCGAGCTCGCCCGCGTCGAAGTCATGCGGCATGAATCGCTGAATCGATGCTATCTTCCTCTCCGGCGTCTGGTTGGCGAGCGGTGCGGTGGGATCGCCTTGGGAGGAACCGGAGATTGGCCGGGATATCACGATGAGGGCTGTGGGCGGGACGCCAGCGAACCCGTCGTGATCGAGGAGGTGAGCGGCGACTTCGCGGACTCCCGTCTCACTAGCGTGCGTCGAGTGCTTCCAGCTGGGGCGGCCGACGGCGCTCAGGGCCGGCGCTTCCTCGTCGACAGGCTTGACGACCGCGAAGCTCTGCCCGAAGCGATTGAACAGGTAGTGCGCCGCGCTGAGCCCTTCGGAGACGGGGACCGGCGTGGCGCCGAAGGCCAACGCGATGGCCGCTTCGGCGACCAGGGCGTGGATGGTGCGCGACTGCCGTCCGGCGACGATCTCAATGCGGGCGGTGTGGTCGCGCCTGGGCTCGTCGGGGCCGATGGCGCTGGTGGAGTAGAGGCAGGGGGTGGAGAGGCTTCGGCAGAACTTTGGGGTGCGCCGAAGGGGAAGGCCAGGGGCAGCCGGCTCGGGGTCGAGGAGGGGCGGGTTGGGGTGGGGGAAGGAGCGGAGACGGCATCGGCGGCTCCAAATCGGGGGCTTGAAGCCATGGCAGTGATCGACAGCGACAGCCATGAGAGATGGTCTCAACGAAGGGTTGGTAGGCATGCATGTGTTGTCGTCATGGCTTTGGTCGCTCAAACTCCGTGGCTGTGCTATCTTTGGCGGCTGTATGGGCCAGGCATGATCACAATTCTCACCTGCATCGAACGAAGAAGAAGAAGAAGAAGAAGAAGAAGAAGAAGAAGAAGAGTAAGCATGGCATGAGATGGATACGTTTGATGCATGCATGCATACAAGAAGAGAGAGAGAGAGAGAGAGAGAGAGAACCTTCGACAACGTTGGTTCTTCCTGTGGAAGGGTATGAAGAGGAAGCCGCCTAAGAGAACAAAGTTAGTGTATGGCTGTGCCGCTGATACAAAAAGAAGACGACGAGAACAGAAAGACAAAAGCTGAGATGAATCGGTGTCTCCCAAAGGAAGGAAGCGAGCGAGACAACGAAAGGGAGCAGAGGGATGTAGACACGGTTGGCGATGTACCCTCACTCCCCCACCTCCTTCTTCTTCTCCTCTTACTGTTGCTGCAGGGCCCTCGATGGCTCGATCCGATCGATCACCCCACCCGCACCCTTGTCCTCCTCTCCTCTCTCTCTCTCTCTCTCTCACACTCTCCTCCTCCTACTTTCTAAGGCTTCTTTTTGCTCTCAGCTCCTTCCATTTAATCTCCCACCAGAGAAGGGACAGGAAGAGAGAGAGAGAGAGAGGAGGAAGCCCACCGTCTCCTGCGGCCCGGGTTGCCGAGATAAGGCGTCCAGCGGCTATTAATGGAAGAGTGAGATACCTGTAGCGTTCATGCGACTCTTCTTGCACAGTTTTCCTCGTTATCTTCTTCCTGCTCCTCACCTTCTTTAGAGTTTTCACCAGTCAATGGCTATCTGCTGATTGCTGTTATTTTCGGACAGGGAAGCAGAAGATTGCCGCTTCATTTCCGGAACGTAAAGAATGGATAACCAACCGTTCTTTATTTCAACTGTGCATCGTCGTCGAGGCAGTAAGAGAGAAAGAGAGAGAGAGAGAGAATTCAAATCTGAGTTATAATTGAGCTCGACTAGACCTATCCATCCAACGAAAAAATCATAAATTGGATTCATGTTAGGTCCAATATTTTGGGTTACTATACGAATTGAGGATTTGGATCTAGTCGAGATTAATATCTCATATGGAAATGGTTTACGTCTCAATGCTACCTTAATGCTACGTGGTTAAACACTTTATCATTATAATAGTCGATACTTTGATGTCTTTGATAATATATAATATAGTTTCACATTGATTGACATTTCGATATCGTGCGAATTGATATGATTTCATTTCTCGTATATTATAAGTCGCATTTACAATTGGATTCAACACAATATGATTCCAACAAGGTTAGAAAAAATACATAATTATCCTCGATATTAATATACATCTCCGAATATAATAATCCTAAAATCATACTAAAAAAAAAAGGGCCTCTCAATTACCTCTCCCTCTAAGATTCTCACCCTCTAATACATTTGACCAACAATTTTATCAGCATTTGATCAACATCTCATAATTAAAATTAATTGAAGTATCGAAAGGACTTTGTCAGGCACGACTCTAACGTATCCTAAATTAGAGGGATTTGGCATTTCCCAACACCATTGCGAGACAAGTATAAAATAGGAACTCGGTTGGCATTCCAATTAGACAAGTAAAATATGTATTAACAAGATCCAATTGATATTAACTTTACTAAGCTTGATCAAAGTCAAACTAAGCTCAAGCTTGACTTGGAATTAATTATGAGCATATTTTATTGTTTCAACTCAATTTATTCATATTTGATATAAGAATAATAATATGATTGACATCTCATCACCAATTGAGGTTCAAAGAGGTTTGAACCTAACCAACGAAGAAGAAGGGTTGAACAGAAACTAAACTATTTGAGATCTACTAGTTGAATCGATTCAAAATCAATCAATTAATTTTAAATTTTAAATAATTTATTAAATATATATATATGTATGTATGTATATTAAATAAACCAATTCGATTCAATGAATTTATTCAATTTAATTAAATCAAATTAATTTATTATATATATATATATATATATATATATATGTATGTATATTAAATAAAACTAAGTTGTGTGTCACTCTTACGTCTCCATTCATAAATAATAAACGTTTAACTCGAGATCAATAAACTCTACGACACTTTACACCAATATACGGAGATTAAAAAAAAAAAAAAACCCTTTCTCAAAATGATTCTTTAGATAATATATTTCTAGATAATTTTATCTCTTTTTGTAACGACTAAACACAACCATGTTTATAAGCTTAAAATAACTTATTAAACACCCAATTAATAACTTTATCCGTGATAAGACATTAAGCATAAAAAGTACCTGGGAATTAACCCAACAATTTTATAATATACGCTTGGAAGCGTTCAGGCAGTACAGTACCTGAGAATCGATAGTAATTACTTATAGGTGTGAATAGCCAGCTAAGAATTAACTCCCACCATTTGATCCATTAATCATACATCAAAATCATGAACATCAAAAGCGGTACTAATCATCATGTCATGTAGGTAATGTAATGATAAAAACATCATAGAACTCCTCCAATCTGAAAACGGGCAAATATGACTACTCTAACAAAAGCTTCTGTCTAACCAAAGACATGTAGGTACAATCACGATGCAAAACACCAATAAGTTCTATCACGGTTTACATGGACACGATTTAAGGTCTATCAAGCTTAAGGACTATGGTTCCAGACCAATCGACAAGCAAGCCAGCCAAAAAGCATCATTCTGATTGGTGATGAAATGAAGCCACAGGATTTTCCGAAGCTCGATCATTCATCGAGGGCTGCATTAACAAGTCATCAATGAGTTTCAAGTTCCTACCACTTCATCAAATATTATGTGGCACAGTATCGACCTGTACGAACGAGACCTAGATGGGCTTCGTCCATTGCCCTTGGGACTCGAAGACTGATGATGCAACCCATGATCCCTATCATCAGGAGATCGGGAGATGGATCTTGGCGGAGAGTAGTAATCATCACGTGTACTCCTGTCATGGTCCCTGCTTTCATGTGCACAAAAGATAATATCATTACATACTGAAAAATTAGACACCCCCGCATGAGAAAACACATATTTCAGATGATGAGAGCAACCACATGAACATTTATCTGAAGGCAAGACAGTAGTATCTTCCATACTCAGGTAAAGATTGGCTAAGAGAGAAGAAGCAAAATGTATTTTGACATGTTCTGATTTAATAAATGAGTCGGCATGCCATTGGGCATGGAGATGCTTCAGGTCTCTCCAACTCAGAAACTAATATGTTGGAAGCATGACGTTTACCTGTGGTATATCACTCTCGGAACAAAATTATGAAACTTTGTCCAAAAATGTTTCAGTTAATGCCTTTAATGGTGTACTTGTTGGTCGAACAGCATCTGCTGACTTCAAAGCTCTTTGCTTCAACTTTCTTAGGGCACACTATCATTACTTTCCACACAAGTATATGACCACCATCAAGACAATGCTCTCTCTCTAGCAATGTGTACTTTCAAGGTCTCCCATTCTCTGGAAATCATGATACTTCCTCTTTTGCTTTATGCACTGGAGATCATGATTCTTTCTTTTGGCTTTTTAAGCTCTAGATTCTTTCTTAACTGGATAGTATACAAAATCAAAGCAACAATCTTTAGATTGCCAGAAAAGTAACAAAAAATGTTTAAAGAAAGATACTATGGATTGTAGTTTCTCTGTATTTACTGTTGATGGAGATGGGCATTAATAAAAGCTTCTTGAATAGCTTCAAGAAAAGGTAATCAACTAGCCAATAACATTTGGGTCTCTTTCTCTTTTCTCTTTACTAACCCCTTGATACTTTAGGATCTCTTTTCACTTTTATGATCTGCATGAGCAACATATAGTCGTTCAACTTCCCTGGATGCAGGACAGAGTCCAGTGAGAACAAGTATACATTTATGCTTAAAGGATAAACATACATATAACTACCAGGGATTCAGATTCTAGAGCCTCATATTGTTAAAGTTCAAGAAAATCTAATCATACAAGCAATATGCAGGTAAAATATAAAATTATAAACATAGAAGTTGCAAAACCATAGAACAGTAAAATTCACTTCAACAGCTATATTTCAGAAGTATCAACTAAGCATCTTCAAGCAAATATCTGTAGACCTAAAAAACTACAAAAAAGAATTTCATTTATCAGATTCTGAAGCAACACTCTACGTGCTTAGTACAGTCTCTCAAAGCATACACAGCCAAATATAGCCCATCAAATATTGAAATACTGCCATGGATACATCATAATGGAAGAAAATATATATGATAAAACACATTATGGATGTATACAACAAAAAAAATTTAACTAGAGGCTGACAGAATATAATGCCTTATATAGATACGAGAAGAGGTTTTCCTGCCAGTGAATGTGTTTGGAAACCAAGTATTAGAGGAATAGTACATACTTTGTGTTTCATGCACTCAAGTAATATGGATAACAGTTGGAACACAGCCGATACCAAGAAACTAATGCTAAAGGAAGACATCATCAGGAAAAAAATTAGACTTGTACCTCTTTCTCTTCCATCCAAAGGCAAATATCTTATAATAGCCAATGATTTTTCCCTTGACCGTCAACAACTTAAGGATTTGATACACTTAAGGTAAAAAGACCAATACCATCAAATAGGTAATCGGTCACTCATGCTCAGGAATCTCTTGATGCCATATAATACAAAAACCGAGACCATCCAAATTTGTTCCTTATTAATCCTTCATAAATCTTGTATCCAATTAACCAACAAGCAAACACTTTGAAGGAAGAGGCTGACAGAACAAGGCAGTGATGTATTCCAATGAATCCAAAGATAGAATGTACTGCATTTCTAACTGGAAATGTCCAATTTCCAGACTAGATGCATTCAGCGACATAGGCCTGTCTACCTTTGGTGTGATCCAACCATACATTTCAAATAGGAGAAATCTGACGTTAATAAGAACTGTGTCACTAACTGGAGGTACCAATAACCAATAAAAGGTGCCAGATCAGCTCAAAGGCCATTGAGATCAAATGATCATTATAAAGGAAAACAGAGAAAAATCTTATGAACTTATGGTCCAATATCAACTAGACCCTTGTAAGCTCGTTAACTCCACTGAGGGCGGAGAGGAAGAATCAAAACCATGTGATCCAAGCCCATGCCCAATTCTTAACCCTCACCACAGATGGAAAGCAGGAAAATTCAAAAACTAGGTTAGAGCATGGCATATCAACATCAAGTTAATTCTTGGCAACTATGGTTCATATCAATTAGGTCCTTATAAGATCATTATATCATGCTCATAACATTTTCATGATGATACAACTGGTTTCAAAATTTCAATATTCACAGTTAAGTTTTTTGAAAATAAACTTACCAATCAATTTTACCGGAATCCACCCAGGAACCCAATCTCCATAGTTAAATCCTGGAATCCACCGAGGAACCCAGAAGTGTATTTACTTTCTAAATCCAGGTAAAAAGACATCTTAACATCATTAGCCATGGCATCTCAGCAAGACATATCATGTAACCATAGCTAAGGTTTGAGAACAATACAAGCCCATTAGAATCCTATAGGCCATCCTAAAAGTCAAATCTGTCAAGTTTTTTACCTAGTAGGTGCACAATGACTGCAGAAAATTTACAAGGTAGTCCTATTGTTTAAACAAAATTGCGAAGAAAGAATACTAAAGCTATTATTTGCATTTTCAGTAAAAGCATCATTAAGCATGTGTCCAAACACGATTTGATGATTATTAAAAATATAATTACAACATATGAGGCAAAATGTGCAAACAGAGATAAAAATCAATAAGGTACATTAACCAAAAAAAGATTTTTGAACTAAATAGGTGTAACAAAGTCAAAAGGAGCAAGTAAATGATATAAAGGAGAAACTAAGATGCCTATAGACATTGCTGGTAGATACGATGCACCAGAAGGTAATTTCTACGAAGCCTAAATTTACCCTTCAAAAAGAAAAAAGACAAAGGAAGATAATAATCTGTTTACTGATCTGTATAAAGGGTTCACAGTGCCAAGTGGCAACCAACGATCAATAATGGATATTGTACAAAGGCTTAATCACATTAACTTCTACCATAATTGGTGCTGAACCTCCACAAATGCTTAAATTGAAGACAACACAATCGAATTGTTTATTATTCTATTGCATTTACTAATCATAAGGCAAGCAATTCGTGAACAGAAAAGATACACTTCAAAAACAAATTAGGAAGCAAAGATGATGACACCTTTGTTCCCAAAGATCCAAGACTATCATCATTATAAGTTCATAATAAGACTTGCTAGCTAATATTTTACCACATAAACTTGTTACAAAAATTCATTTATGCCTTACACCAAATCCAAACAAAAAATAATATATAACCCTGTTATGGTTTCAGGTTGGTACTGCCAAAAACCATAGTCAAAAGGTCCACTTTGAGATGTACCTAGTCTTAGTAAAGTTACCTTTAAAAAATAAAAAATATTATCTCACATAGGACTAAATAGAGAACACTAGTGGCTTATAGGTAGAAAACAATGTGTTCTTGAAATAGATAAGTAAGCACACTGACCAGATATAGAATGAGAATTCAGGCAATGAGAAAACAAAAGGCATTTGGTATGGTTGTAAGTTAAACAATAAGTTCCCAAATTGAAGTTCATTTAAGGAAAATTCACCTTTCACTTTAGCTCACATGACAAAAAAATAAAAGAGCAGGAGTGGCAGAGTCACCAATAATTCATGCAAGAAACGTACATGAAATGAGATGATAAAGCAAATATATTAAAACAGGAAAAAAAACACAAACCTTGACTCTCGTCTTGGTGGAGAAAGTGAACGTGAATATGCTGCCAACAAAAGCATAGAACAGAAGAAATAAAAAGTAATCAATTAAAAATTTTAAGAATTACAAATATTTTATATCTTTTGCAATACAGGCAGTAGTGACTAAGCAGTTCCAACTATACAGAGTAAGAGGAAATCAAGGTTCAAAATACTAACAGCGACGTCGTCGACCAGGAGATCTCGGTGGAGATCGTCTCCTGTAGCTTCCTCCCATGTATCTTTCACTGGAGCAGCACAATGTAATTGGCGCAATAAGTATATTCTTTTCTAAAAAAATTATTGGCTTGACCTACCAATTTTGGATTCCAATAAATAAATAGGAATGCCATGAAATGGAACATAAACTCAAAGCAAACTATTTCCATAATTTTCATAAGTTCTGGGAAAAAAAATACGATGGAATAAAAGAAAGAGAAAATTACCTAATCCTTGCACTCATACGCATTTCCTGTGGAGTTTTTCGATTTTCTTCAGCGTATACAATTGAGATCTCACGCCCACAAATAATCTGATGATTCATATGCTGCTTAGCTACAGCAGCATCTTCAGCATAACGGAACTTGACAAATCCAAAGCCTCGTGGCTCTCTGCAACAATCATATTCAGAAAGGTATGTTTAAAATTGTAATGTCATATAATGCATTTTAAAAATTTCATAAATGGCAATAACTTCAATACTAAATTTCCATGAAGTAGCAACAATATCGTCTGTGGAAGCATTCATGCTATCCGAGAGGTTATCTAACCTTCCTATATGTGGTCATCTGTGTTACATCTCAACAATCTTACTCTCTAAAAGCATGTGTACCTATATACTATTTCTATATATGTCATAAAAATCATAGAAACAAAAAGAAACTTCTGATCTTATACTACAATTGCATTAACAAATTGTTTGATGGTCTTAGATTTAATCATTTACCATACTTTGTTGAGGACAAAGGCTGAAATATTAAAACATGGTCCATACCTGGGTGCAATTGCCTATCTGAAGCTATGAAGTAATAAAACCCAGATGCCTGGTGACTTCTATATTTTTTGAATTAATAAACCAGACAAAAATAACTTGTAATGCCCATGAAAAACACAAGTAGATTTTAGGTTCCACAAATAAGTCCACAGCCATTTCAGTTCAGATCTCCTAATAAATTAGTCAACGTGAAGCTGGTTTACATGTTTCATTTTCACAACACATTATGCAGCCAAAGTCATGTGAATTCATTTACAATGATAGAGACCCAAATATTTGCCTAATAACATGACTAGCTTCTTTATCATTAGTTCCATGAAGATGAATAACTATTTACAAAACCAAAAGATCTTGATCTCAAAAAGATAATTTACCATTATTTCAAACCAAGAAAGCATTTTCGTACAAATAAACAAGAAATCTGACAGCATAAGACAATTAAAGACTGCCATGTTGCTCTTTTATACAATTAAGAAGGATATAATTCCAGCTAGAAAAAACAATACCCTGTATAGTAATTTTTTGGAAGGTAGACATCCTTCACAGGGCCAAAGCGCTCAAAGGGAATACGAAGATCCTCCGACCTGGATATCAAGAGAAGATTAAATACAAAACCAATTCGCTTGTGGACCAAAAATTGCCATTTTTAAAGCTAAAAATATAAATTTTAACAAATAAACAACCTTGGACAAATGTAACAGAAAAGGAGGGTTTCAAAACCACTAAATCATCTTGTCACCACCATTTTTCTAAATATAAGAAATAACAACATCAAAGTTTTATTAAAAAATGAGAAATCTCCAAGCATTCCTGTCATTATATATCACTTCAATCCATTATTTATCTTTCTCTAACAAACACATCATATTAATTCAATCAAATTAATATTGATCATTGACAGATACCTCCTTACACATCATACTACTATGATATTGACTTTGCATACTTTACTGCCAAGAGAGATATCCTAAGCAAAGAATAAACACAAACAAGGATTGTCAGAACATGTAATACATGAGATTATTCTCACTATCCAATAAAGAACCAAAAGGCACACATGTCTCTGATCGCAAAAACATTTAAAAGCAAAGATCAAAGCACCTGACACAACAAAATGAAAGCAAAACTAATGACAAAAGAGGAGACGCCTTTAGCAACTGAAAGGGGAAACCATCAAGAACCCAACCCTAGGTGACCAGAACAGTAGTAGAAGATCGAGCTAGGCAAATGTTACAAAAACGAGTATCAGAGCCAATATTGATGGATCGATCTCATAAACCACTGGAGTAGCAACAGGTATAAAGAAAGGAGCAGGCACATAACTGGCAAAACATAGAAGAAAGACGAGAAGCGACGCAAATAAACCCTAACCCTACGACCCAACACAAAGGATGCGTCTAAAAGACCCAATAACGAGAAGATGGGTGAAATAGACAAGCGACCTAGCGTCGAGGGCGACGTTCCGGATGAGGAGGCCGGAGGGGCCGGAGGAGCGGCGATCCCTGTAGTCCCGTCCGCCGCCGCCACCACCGCCGCCGCGGAACCGTTCGCGGGGGTCGTCGTAGCGCTTACGGCGCGGAGGGCTCCGGCTGAACCGCCGCGGGCTGACGCTCCGGCTTCGATGTCGCCCCATTAGAGAAGGAACAGAGACCAGAAACCCTACGATTGAGGCAGTATGAAGCAAAAGAAAAGCACAGGATTAGGCGCTCTTCCAGACCCTATATATATGTATATATATATATATACATATATATGTATATATATATACATATATATGTATATATATATATACATATATATGTATATATACATATATACATATATACATATGTATATATATATATATATATATAGTACTCTACTTTGTAGTAGGCTTTTATTTGATTAATAATTGCATGTATTTTTGGTGATTTTATTTATTTTCCTATTAATTTGTGTTTCTATTTTAATTAGTAATTATTCATTATTAAAAAATAAAAAAAAATATATATTTGAAGTATGTTAATAGTTGGGTTGATATACTATTTTATCAACAAAATAACGAAATAATAATAATGATAATAATAATTTATCAAAAATAATATTTCTCTTTTTGAACTTCTCTCAAAAAATACTTTTCTTTTAGATTTTTCTAACAACACTCCTTTTTTTTGTTTAATTCCAAATACACTCTTGATTTGACAACTAGTCATCTATCATATTTTTCTCCCTCTCATCCTAAAAAGCATTGTAATAATTTTAAAAAACATTGTCACTCAAATAGAAGTCAAGTTATTTTAATGTTCATTTTCTTAAACTAAGAATCATACCCATTTGAAACCCAACCATGATTTATGTTTTTTTTTAGTCTATTTCTTTATAATGTTTTATAATTAGAACAATGATTTTGATGGACAATAAAGATGATAGACTCAAATAAATATGAACTTTCCTCAAGTTTTAAATAAATATTATTCTCCATTTTAAAAAATAAAACATTCAAAATAATTTGACTTACAGTGTTTTCAATATGGTAACAGCATTTTTGGCATTTTTTAAAAATACTATAATCCTATTACGAAACATATAACAACAATAAAACCGTAAGTCTTATTACAAAACATTAGTGAGGAAATTGATTGAAAAATATTAGAAATAACATTTATAAATATTGCTCATGGATTCTTATAAAAATATTAAAAAATACCTATAATTCCTATACCATGTATACAAAATTACAATATTTTTAATAATATCAAGAAAATACTGTAATGTAATAGAAAAATATTGTAACTGAGAATAGGAAACATTTTCAAACCTAAAATATCCTTTTTGGAAAAAAAAAAAGAAAAAATAATAATAATGTAATAAATAAATAATAAATAATAATAACAATGATATAATAATAATAATAATAATAATAATAATAATAATAATAATAATAATAATAATAATAATAATAATAATAATAATAATAATAATAATAATAATAATAATATTGAACAAAATGCAAACGCTAACCGCGAGCGATGTCAACTGTCGTGCCCCCAAATTAGTCGGCATGGTGGGTGCCGAGGAGGCGGCGGCAGTGGTAGCGAGGCGTCAGGCTGAGAGGGTAAATCAAGCGGCAAAGGCCCAGTCTCCGGTGTGGGCGAATGCTTCTTTGGTGGTAAGCAGGTAAGGCGCCGAGCCACCTTCGATTTGATTTGTTCGGGTCTTTAAATGACTGTTTCTCTCCACGGATGAAATGCTATATCATTTGTGAATGGTTTCTGTTTCCGTCGTTCCGGTGATGGTGTCCGAGTCCTGGAAGATATGTAGGAACAAGTGTTTTGGATTGGCCAACAGGAATCATTACGGTAACATGGGGTATCAATAGTAAGTTGGAACCCGTGGGTTGGAAGTTGGAACTCGGACCTGGTACATTAGATTTCCCGGTGGATTTTGATGACCTACGATGGCAGAAGAATTCCATCACCAAAGGAAAGGGGTTATATGTAGAATTTGATGGCAGAACTCATGAACACTTAAAAGGTCCACCTGCAGCTCTGCTGACTATATTGCAGCACATAGGAAAAAAGAGCATAAGAGTGGGTGAGAAATGTCCTCATATTAGGTGAAGTAGATCTCTTTTAATTCTAAATGATAGTTCTCTTTTTTTTTTAGTTTAGATTTTTGTTTCCATCTGGTGGAGATATGTTTTTGTGAGGTTATATAAACCATGAAAGGAAATCCACTGGCTTTTGTAGAACAATTATCTTCATCAACATTGAAAACAGTTGCTAATTGTAAATCTTTATCTCTGGCACTCTCTTCCCTTTTCCCTCTTTGAAAAGTTACTATCTGAAATTATTGTGGGCTGTTTGAGTTGCCTACTAAACAAAGTTACATCATGATTATCTGATTTGTATAGTTTCTTCTTGTGTTAATAATTTGATTCTAGTCCGATTTTATTTCCCAGGTCGACAACATATCTAGAAGATCCAATTTCTTGTCGGGCATCAAACAGATGTGTTCTCAACTATCATCGGACAGGCTTCGATGAGGAATGTGAGAGGTTTTTCAGTCAAATATACAAATGTTGGCTTCTATATTCAAGTTTTTAGTGGAAAATATCACTCGGATAATATGGTAGGCTTGGAGGGTTTTCATGAGTCAGATAACCGAGACTTCTGATGCTGACCTGAGGCTATTTCATGACCGTATTACCTGTGAAAGATAAATTCTTCATCAGAGAACTCTGTGCCAATCAGAAGTAGAACCGATCAACTCAGTTCATGGACCACAAATCTATTTGAAGGCTGATAAGTGTACTATGCATTATACAGATCAAGTAAGTCTGCAAAATTTGCTTTTTTTTCAATATTGGCGTACTTTCATGACTGTATTTTATGTTCAATATTCCCTGAGACCATTGCTTAAAGTGTTTGTGTAGTGACATTCTTTGTAAATAAATCACTGATGAATGATCATTTCCATTGGCTCTGATTAAAATCATATTTCTCTTCTCCTACCCACGGCATTCTATTTTTCTTCTTAGTTGTCCACCCCTTTTAGGAAGGTGTTTGGAGCTTGTGGAATCTCCAAGTTCACCAAGTTTTACAAATTTGCTTTTTTTGCATCACTGATAGCAAAATAAGCTACATGCTTGATTGAACTCAATACTCACATAATGTATGGATCTATTGATCATGCAGTTAAGAACGGCTACTTGCTCTTGAACACCAAAGAGAGAAAATATTAGAAAATTTGGCATGTTACATATTTGGATGCACAAGGTATGGTTTTCTGTTACTGCAAGTGCCAGCTACCCTATAAATAAATAATTTACTGAGAGTGGCTTTGCTAATTTGGTGCAAAATACTTGAGTACTTGTGTTTAGTAAATGACACACATGCAGCATATGCTTCTTTTTTTCCTTTTTTCTGTCAATATACGATACTGGGTGCTGCAATCTCTCTCATTCATATGGTTGATGTTACTTACATATCACCATAGGTAATGATCTTCCTCTTGGGTTTTGTTTAGGACTAACTCAAGGAAACCTTCATTTCAATGTGCAAAAGAAACCACAATCTGGTCATGTCAAACCAAAATGTCATAGTCCCTGTTTCTTTTGACGCAACTTTCTTTCAGTATTGATGGGCTGATTTGTCTGTAGGGAGAAACCCCAATCTGATTTGACGTAACAAGGGATAATCCACATATAATGCTGTTTCCCAAAATCGCATGGTAAACGCTGTGGGGATGGCATCTTCTCAACCATCAGGAAGATGCATCCTTCTTTATTTTTGTGTGTTTAGCAGCATATGTCGGTAGTCTTCACCCTTCATGGGGCAAACAATTCTTCAGCTTCCGTAAGGTGCATTTTTAATGTCCTCATGCTATAAAAATCAATTGACAGCCCAACAATTACGGGTTCACTTGTATCCTCTCTTGATTATCTGCCTGGGTTGAAGCAGAGCTCCTCAGAGAATTATAATGTTTATAAGCCTTTTATCTTTCGAATCAGGATCATCGACACTGAGATTTTAATCTTGTATTATGTAAGTCCAAGAAAGACATGGGGCAAATCAATCAGGAGAAATATAAACAAGTTATAGCACAGTAGATCCCCAATAAATGCAATCAATTCAGTGGAAGCTTTCCAATACAGCAGAACCTTCCCCCATAATTTGGTATGTTCTTTCTCCTTGTTCCATCTATCTTCATGCAGTGATTTGTTTTGCTACTTCACAACAACCTTATGGTAACATTTGAGCCTCGGCAATGGTGTCGGCAGGCGGGGCCGCAAGTTTGCCATTAGCTTTTGTATCCATTGGAGGTGGGAACAAGCTTTGCTCCCATGGAAGCCAGAAGAGAAGGGGAACAACAGATGAGACCAAAGACAAAAGGCCATGTACTGCCCCACAACACTCAATGGGACTCATGATAGGCTGGATTTGCTTGTGGCCTGTTCAAGGTCCCATGATATTAATATCTAAGTCGGCAACTTGGCTTCTTCCCTGTGATGACATGAAATATAATCAATCAAAATGCTGAAATCATTGCCTTTTAATGTGCTGCACATGCAGATGACACCTTTTCTTGACGTCAAAAGAAGGATGATCAAATGCACAAAATTGGATAGGTCTCCATTTGCATGGATTTCGTCGGCAGGAATCCTTTGTTGACTTTGCGTGATTGTATAGAGATAAATCAGTTTCATTCTTTCCAGTATCATGTGGGTATGTGTGTATGAAAAATATAAATATGATGTATTATTTTTGAACTCTAAGCAAAGTATGTTTGTTCAGTTACATAAGATCCTAGAGTTATTCTTCAATGGAACGATGATGATAATTTACGTGCATTCTTTGTATTATTTTTTATCGTTAATCTGTTTTTATTCTATGGATGTTAGGTTATGCGAAACCTTTTGTCTTTAGCTGAAGGCACTTAATTAATGTGGCGAAACCTTTTGTCTTTAGCTTAAGGCACTTAATTAATGTGGCGACATGAGACGTGAATTAGGACAAACGCATAACCCGTGTGAATTAAATGCCCTCCAAAAGATATTTGTTGAGAGTAATGAGTGTCGGCGTTCACTTCCTGTGATGACAAACGACTCCCAAGTCATGCATGTCGGCTGCTCGTTGTCATGCTTAACAGCAACTTCTTTTCCTTTTTCTCGTGATCCATGGTTATGATAAACCAAGCCGAACCGGCTCGATTATTTGGTTATTTGACCCGAACCTGACCCCCGCATAAACCGGGTCAGCTTGGATTGGACCGAACCATATCACCAGGAAACACTTGGCTTGACCCGAACCGGACGAAGATGCACCTATGAACCCAACTCTTACGTACGAATCATGCAGGTGGCGTCAGGAGAAGCCTTGAATTCCGGCTCAAGGCGGATCGGCAAACAAGCCCTGTTGGTCTCACGCACCAAATGGTTCCATCCACCACGGACGGAGATGGAGATGGAGATGGAATGCACAGCCTACAGAAGGCACACGTACCCTCCTCTTCCTTGCAGCGAAGAGGGATCTGACGTGAGACGGAGAGGGAACCGAGGCTTGGCTGTAGAGCGAACACGTTTCGAGTGGGGAACGGGAATGGGACCTCTCTTTTGGTGGCGTCTGCGTACGCTTTGGCGCATGCGCTGGTGTGCTCGTCGGCGTATGAACAGAGCGAGAGAGCCACGACGAGGTACCGCAATTTGTCCGCACACGCCACCGCTTGCCAACTGCAGACGGCCTTTTCTACGCGTCCATTCTCGGCACTGATGGCCGTGCATTCTGGGAGAAGCTGTAGAGGGAGGGAGGGGAGACTGATCTGGACGCGAGCAGTGAAGTCTGCAGTTGTCTGATATCTTTGCTGCAGGTGAACGCTCGGCGATGATGATCGGAAGGAAGGAGGGAGGGAGGAGGACTTCGAGCGAGCAGGTCGAAGAGTCTTTCTTTGGATCAGTAGGATGAGTGCTTGGCTAAGTGGAAGCAGCAGAAAAAAGTTGCTGACTGCATTCACAAGCAAATTTACTCGAGATGGTTTCAGATCATTATTCCCTTTCTTTCTAACTCCATCTCCTTGTTCGACGAAGACCATCATCAAATGATCTACTCTTTCTCTCTCTCTCTCTCTAACGCCTTGTTCAACTAAGACTATCATCAAATAATCTACACACACACACTCTCTCTCTCTCGGATATGGTTGACTTTCTACGGTGGAGACCGGAGAGCACAAGGGAAAAAGTACTCGACATCCGACAAGATCTTCCCCTATAATTCCCTCGAAGCATTTGCTCATAAATATTTCTGCATAAACGCCATGATCTCGTTAAGCATTGTGTCGAGCGCGCTGTTATTGCTGGATCGATGGCAGGTTTGACCTGCAGAATATTCTGTGGTTAGACAGGATGAATTTTGCCGATGAAGAGGGGAGAGGGATCGGATGACATTATCATGGGAGAACAGTTCGTCCCTGTGGTGGGCGAACTGTTGCCCTGCGCATAATAGTTACTTTAGCTTTACTCATGAGAAGGCCACTCTGATAGCTACAATGGTTTTTGTTTCTACCTCGAATGTGCATGGCTTCAGGTGACTGTCCTGGCATTGTGAAGCAACAGTCATCATCACTGTAGTTGTCGTACGTGCGATGGTGGGATTTCGGTCATAATTCCTCCTCGGTTCAGTGTCGGTAAAATTCTCGCCCACCCCAACTCGGGTTGCTGCCGTTGGCTCAGAGAAACATGTTGGTTCCATATACGGTGGACGCTTCAATCGAGCAGTCAAAGAACGGAGGCGGCGTTTGTGTGAGACAGCTTCTCATGCTCTTCCTCTCAACAGGAAGAAGCCGAAGGGAAGAGGAAAGAGCCTTTCTTCGATGTAACATTTGGGTGGACTCCGTCTTATCTACCGCTGGGTACGAAGTGGGTCCATCACCGGGGAGTGCTCATTTATTATGACGCCTCGGCTTCCCCTGTTTGTCGTCTCCTTCGTCTCTCTCTCTCTGTTCTACCGTCCTCGCGTGCTCGTTTCAATCTCCTCTATTCCTCCGCACCGGTTGGCGTTGCTTCGCCCCCTCGCCCCCGTCTTGGTCCATCTCTTTCTGCCATTTCGCTTGCTTGTGGGTCTGCTCCTTTGGATCGCGAAAGGTCACTAATTTCCGGGAGGACTAACGGGAGTGGAGGTCGGGAAAACCGAAACAGGGTTCCCGGAAGAGGAAGGAGTCGACGTTCGATGCTTGGAGCCCGTGTCACTCGGAAAGGAGAGAGCTTTCGTTGATTTTGATGCTATTCCGGATCTGCTTCCTTCTCTTGACCGACTGCTGAGCTCGGTTTCACTATGGCCGGAAGCAACGAGGTTAATGCCAATGAGTCGAAGGTACCCACTCTCTTTTGTTTAACCTCGTTTTCCCTTCTGCCTTCTGCATTAGATATAGAGCTCTGATTTCGATGGGTTCGACGCGATTCCGGCGATTTAGTGTTAGGGTTTCGCCACTTGGGTCTTATCTTGCTCCCTGATGATTTCCTATGGTTTAATTCGGCAAAAGGCCAGAGCTTTGATGGATTTGAATCGATTCCCATCTGCTGTGTCCTCTCACTCGGTGTTCCTTCCCCCTGTGCGTTGAATTCCGGTGACAAAGATCCTATCTTTATCTGAGATGGATGAAAGAGATACAGAAACCCCATTGATGTCATCTTGTTTTCTCCTCTCATAGATTTTGATCAGGTAAAAGCAAAAAAACAAACGCTTTTGCGATCACTAGGAGCTGCCCTCTTCCCGGGAATGCGAAAAAGATCGAAGCTTTAATCCACAGTTCCTCCTATAATTGATGAAAAGCCAAAAGCTGAACCCCACAAAGCCTGCCTGATCCGTTTGTTGATCTCACTTCCTCATCGCTGTGTTTGATGCCCACACAGATGGCGGTTCCCCTCAACACCTGGGTCCTCATCTCCAACTTCAAGCTGGCCTACAACATGCTGCGCCGCCCCGACGGCACCTTCGACCGCCACCTCGCCGAATTCCTCGACCGCAAGGTCCCTGCCAATGCCACCCCTGTCAATGGCGTCATCTCGTTCGATGTCCTCATCGGCCGCACCAGTAAACTGCTTTCACGCATCTACCGCCCTGCCCCCTCCACCTCAGCCGCCGTTCCTCTCCTCGCCGACCTCTATCAGCCGCCCTCTGCTGACCCCTTTCCGGTCATCATCTTCTTCCACGGCGGAAGTTTTGCCCATTCCTCATCCAACAGCGCCATCTACGACTCACTCTGCCGCCGGTTCGTCTCCCTATGCGGCGCAGTCGTCGTGTCCGTCAATTACCGCCGGTCACCCGAGTACAAGTATCCCTGCGCTTACGACGATGGGTGGGCTGCCCTTAAGTGGGCTTCTGCGGAGCCGTGGCTTCAAAGCGGAAAGGATGCCAAGTTTCGGGTGTTCCTCGCAGGGGACAGTTCTGGAGGAAACATCGCACACCATGTGGCCATCAGGGCAGCGGAGTCAGGAATCGAGGTCTCCGGCAACATTCTCCTTAACCCCATGTTTGGTGGAAACTGTAGGACGGAGTCAGAGAAGAGGTTGGACGGCAAATACTTCGTCACTATTAGGGACAGAGATTGGTATTGGAAAGCGTATCTCCCCGAGGGGGCAGATAGAGACCACCCGGCTTGCAATCCCTTCGGCCCCAACGCAGCGAAGCTGGATGGTCTTCCCTTCACAAAGAGCCTCATTATAGTGGCAGGATTGGATCTTGTTCAGGACTGGCAATTGGCGTATGCCGAAGGGTTGAAGAAGGCCGGCCATTCTGTGAAGCTTGTGTACCGGGAACAGGCCACCATCGGATTCTACTTGTTGCCAAACACTGATCATTTTTACCAAGTGATGGATGAGATCAAGAACTTTGTCATGGCTAACGTGCAGTGAGTGCACAACTCTTGATACCTTCCCGACTTGACTACGTACATCGGAAGCTTGACTTATACTGCTTGCGGCTTGTTTACTTCGTCTGCTCGGCACCGACGACATGCATTTGGATAATTGCCGCCGCTGCTACTGCTTGCATACGGTCAGACTTAGTTTTGGTTCTGATTCATGGGATGCACATGAAATTAGATTAAGATGGTTTCTTTGGCTTGGTTTGAATTCTGTGTCTCAAGTTTAAAAGATTGTTCTAACAAATTCTCAATATTATTCAGCATGATCCATTTCGACACGGCGGCATGGAGATGCTTCTGAGTTCATGGAAGAAACTTTGTTTCTTGGATGGACTAATGTGTCCATACCAAATCATGTTGTATATTGAGGTTCCAAAAGTCCATACCGAATCATGTTGTATATTGAGGTTCCAAAAGGCAAAGAACCATGTCGATCTTGCTGGGATGGATTGCCGGGACCGAACTGGCTAATGCTGTAACAATATTGATTATAACAACATGGTTGAACATTCAAAAGTGTTGTTCTTATCCATGTATGTCTTTCAGTATGAAGATGCCCTCTTGTTCTTCTACCTCTCGCCTAAGTTCTCTTGATTTGTATCCTCCATTCTCTGCTAATGTGTTTTGATTCATTAATATCGTTCGTCTTGTGTTCATCGTCTCATCTCATGATTGGAGTCTGCAAAGTGTTTAGACACACAACGTTGGCACTTGCAGTTTCCCCGTGACAGCTCATAGTGTTCCAAGTCTTGGACTGCCTTTGCTTGTTATCCTGGCTTCAACAGAGGAAAAAGATCCTTTCTTCCATCCCGTCCTGGGACTAATATCTCTGAAGCATCTTCTGCATACGCTACACTGTCTTGAACATTGCTCAAGGAAGTTACGATGGATGGATTCATGGAACAGCTAAGGTGGCCGTAGGGAAAGAAGGCGTCAGAGAACAGCCAGAGGTTAAGCTGTCACAAGCAATAATGGGGCTCTTCTTTGTCATCTTTTTACGCATGTCAGACCCCCTTCTTGGCAGCTTCGCTGCAGCTGCTCTCCGGCACGCCTGGCTCTCGTTATGCGTCGAAGACTCATCCACCTACCTTCCCTCGACAGACAACCTGCGCATTACTTCACCGGGGAACTGGTTTCTCGGTAATGCCACGCTCGATGCTTCCACTCTTCGCATCAATCAAGTAGTACTGATGGAGAAAGGTGGGACTTTTTTGACTTAGCAACCTCTTTGATTCTCTCTAATGGTTAGAAACCAAGTATCGTGTATCATCACAAGTACAGAGATGGGAAACAAGATGGTGCGTACAGATCTAACACCCAAAGGTTTTTTGTTTGTTGAGTCATGATGGCATCCTCTCACGAGTGGGCCAAAAGGGAACTGCGAAAGCAGAGCATAACAAAACATGGCTTGACAGCAAGCGAACAAACAGCTTCGCCAACTCTTCCTGCGCCGCGCCCTATCAACACCTGGCTTCGCAAGGACTGCTACCACATTATTGGGATGGATCCACCGGCGGCCACGATCTGCTGCTCCAGCTTTCGTCCAACACACAGACAACGTCACAAAGGCGTGGTTGGATTGGAACCCCCGAAAGAAGAGCTTTTAAGCACACTTACCAGGAACAGAGTCTCCAGCTTGCTCTTCACCAGGAAATACTCCTGCCGCACTTGCTGCAGACATCTGAGGCACCTGCAACAAGGCGAGTCCTACGGTGAACTCGGTGGCGACCAAGAACAAGAATCATGTATTTCGAGAGATCGCATGCTGACCCTTCTCGGTTCATCTCCTCGCAGCAGATGCGGAAGGCCATGCAGACATTCTTGACTCTCTGAGCACCTATGCTGTTCGATGGAAGAACCCAAGTTCAGTATCTCATGCTGATTATTATTATTATCTCGCTTACACAGGGATCGGCATGCAACTGAGCCACGGTAGATCAGTGGTGGCTTTGTCAAAATGCTAATGATCACAGAAATGAATCAAGACAAACCACAAGGATCTCAAACATGCATTCTGGGCTCTAATTTCATGGTGGTGTTAAGAACCTGGCACTGCTGCCTTTTAACTGGTGCACATGAGCAGCCACCTTCTTGAAGTCCACGACCTCCTGATCTCTGCGGAGATTGCACCCAAACATATGGCGGAGGATGAACCCAAACACAAATCATGCGGAATACAACGGCAAGACAGGAGTCCGTGGACCAGATCACTCACAGCGTCCTGCTTAGTTCATCCTGAAGCTTCTCAGAATCTTGAAAGAAAAGAGTGACGACCTCCGTAACAAAGTCGGGGTTGCTCTCATCCTGCAGCTGCTGCAGCTGTGTGTACTGGCTATCCAGAAACCCCTTCTCCGTCACCAAACACAGATTTAGAGGAACATCACAAAAACCCAAAGAAATGAAGTAGTAGCAAGACATGATCTCTGTACCTCGCGGAAGAGGGTTGATGTGAAGTCAATGTATCTCCTCTGCAAGTTACTCGACTCCATGTTGTCTCCTCTGCTCGCAGGGACCCGGTTTCTTCTTCACCGCTTCTGAGGAAAAGATAACAGCAAGAACAACATGGAAGAAGGGATCGCACGGAGATTCAACAGCGTTGGAGGGAATTTATTGGTGCGGAGAAATCACTCACCGTCTTACTTGCTGCTTTTAAGTTCGGCCATAAATTGTCATCACCATCCGTCATCAATCGCCCCTTTCCTCTTTTGCTACTATCCTCGCTTCTCTCTTTACAGCCTATCCTCTTACCATCTCCACTCTCTCTCTCTCTCTCTCTCTCTCTCTCTCTCTCTCTCTCTCTCTATGCTGGAGTGACAGGTTGGGTTCTTGAGATGTGGAAGAGCACCTCAGCCCAACCAGGCAAAAACAAGTGTCAGCCACCTTCGATTGGCTTACTGTGATAGGAAAACACAAATCTAGAACTCGCCTTGTTGTGGCGTAGTTTGGTCCCTCTCAGTGTCTCTTTCCCTCACCAATGATCAAGTAACACAAGTTCCTATCTACTCTCCTCTCTCTAACGATGGACAAGATTCTGAACCTGCTTTTGGCTGCTGCTGTTTGGGTGATAGGTGCTGTCAGCTGCCAAGATTACCCCCTCCTTCTGTAAAGGATTTACTCCATGGCTGGGTGTTCCATTAAGCAATCCACATTGTAGATTTATTCCCATGAACCTAATCTTGATTGCATGTATATTTTGTGGTTGAGTTGGGAATGGAGTCTCCCCTCCTAAACCCTTTCTCCATTGTGTTGAATATATTTGCTCTTATCATCTTTATTCCCAAAAGAAAGCCTACAGGTGCTACAAACGAGTGCTCCGATTGCTTTGCTTGAAATAAGCATGGCCACAGAACACACTCGTCTGCTTCACGCCAGGAATCATCAACATTCCATGTACTACTTTTAAGAGAAAATTATCGGAGGCATCAACATTGTTAATTTGAATTTTCTGTGCACAACTGTTCTTTCAGAGAACGTTATCAGAGAGATCAACACTGTTCAGTCATTGAATCTGATTCGATCAACATTTTGGAAGGGAGTTGTGGCTATCAATCACGGGCATATAGTTCAATCAATTCAAGCTCTATTGGAGGAATACTTTCCATCAAGATTTGATGCCAATGTGACAGATGAGTTAGTTTATATAGGTGGAATCTAACATGTCATGATCTGATTAGCGTGAAATATTCACCATATCAAACATGAATAGAGCAGGAAGAACAAATAGGAGCTATGTCAAACATGAACAGAGCAGGAAGAACAAATAGGAGCTATGTCAAACATGAACAGAGCAGGAAGAACAAGTAGGAGCTATATCAAACATGAATAGAGCAGGAAGAATAAATAGGAGCTGAAATATTCACCATATCAAACATGGATAATAAAATGAAGCATAAAGAACAAGAAAAACCTGAATTGCAAGGGATCCACTCTGCAACAAGAGATCAAGGAAATAGATAGAGCTGGATATCTTTAAGTCGTCCCTCCATCCGAGTCTTCAGTTTAAAGATATAATTTGTTCTTCGCCATCATTTCCCGATTTCCATCCTTATATTATTTCCTGGATTATTGTTCTCCCTGACAACCATGAAGCAAACAACCTTGTGAATGAAGTTAGCTCTTCCTGATCTTGCAATGACTGCATAAGTGTCTTCTTGAAAATGACCAAAAGAAGACATGAGAGCACTAAGAACAAAAAGCATAATACCACAGAATTTGCTGATGGGTCAAAAGGCAGTACAAGATGAAGAAATACAGATCTCCAATAAGACTTTATTATTTGTTACTGATAAATCATTCATACGTCCCAATTCCCATTGTCTCTGATATAAAAATCATGAACGTTAGTGAAGAATCGCACAAACATAATAGAGCTAGAACAAATAGGATGAAGCCAAGCTAAAAGGGATATAGTGACATAAAATTCCTACATGAACAAATTATATTACACATATTATGTATATGAATAGACATATTTATATATGTAAACATTTGAATCACAAGAGGAAAATCTTCTCTTCATCTTTCAGACAAAAAAAATTTGCTTATGCGACTGAGTGAGTACAGAAGGGAACTACTGAAAGTCTTCCCACAAGAGCCATCAAAGGAAGGAGAGTCTATGTCTGGCACATCATGCAGTAATTCTCATTAATGTTATTCATGCCTTTCTACAAGGATGTAGTTATATAACACAATAAAAACTCAATAAACTTCCATCAACTATTTGAAAAAATATATCACAATCCAGTATCCACCTGATATCAACTCTGCAAAGCTGCATACATTTCAATGAAAGCAAAAAGTCTACTTACGGAGTAGTCATAGGCTCATAATATGCGAGCATCAAGACCTGAAAAAGGATGGATGATGGATAAGAAAAGTTCTTTTATTTTTTTTGAGAAAAAAAATAAAATGTATCATGCAGAAACCTAAATACAAGAGTTCAAGTAATTTTTTTTATGCGAAGGATAAGTGATAAGGACGAGATTTGATCATAGGATTTTGTTATCAATAATCAAAGCATTTACTGGCTAAAATAGTTGACATCCTCCCAATCTAGGTTTTTAACAAGAGAATAATTTATTAAAACTTGCAAAAAATGAGAATGTATTATTTCCATTGTGAGGAATCATGCTCCATTTCATGTTGTTCCTAGAGAAAGCTATTGTTCTTCAACAGTAGCTGAAAGGAGGAGGAAATGGCCTGAGGCTCAGTTGTTGCTGCAAGGACAAAAGCACTGAAGAATCTGATGCACTCTTGGGTTTGCAGCTGTAATGCAGATTAGGATGAAGATCACCTCAATGATACCTAAAAGGGAATAAATTAAATATTTATAACTATGATATTCTAATCCACAGCTGGATAGGACCTGAAGATGAGGTGATGTATTGAGAAAAATGGAGTCTGATCAATTAATCACTGCCTCAAAGCAGAAAGCAACACTAACTGGTTCAAAGAACTAAAATACAGAACCTCTAGGAGTAAAACTTCTTCCAGTCCTATCAGATAAAGACTGTAATCCCTGTTCTGGAGTTCCAATTGCAGTCCTTTGTTAAAAGAAGTGAATGCACCAAACAAGGGATTGCATAATGTGGGTTTCAATTTTTTTGATAATATTCCGATGAACTAAAGAAAAAGCAGATTCCGATTCCGAAAAAGCAGATTCAGAAGTGAATGCACCAAAAAACACTTTCCTAAAAATATTTGAATATATATATATATATATAATATTTTTAAATTTGATCTAATATACATCTGACAGGTAAGAATACAAAAAACTTTTTTTTTTTTTTGTATGGGTCACTTATAATTTTAAAGTGAGATATACAACATTCACAGGACAAACATATTTTTATGCTCTCCATTGAACACAAGGGCAGTGAAGAACACTGCCATGCTAACATCTCAACACAAATCTAGATATATTGCTTCTTTCAAGTTTCCCTTTCACATACATACAAGATTGAAGGTGCAAGAAGCAATTATTGATGGGTTATGCAGACATGATTTCAAGTCCTTCATGTTACTACCACTTGAGCTGCTGCAAGCCTTGCAATTGGTACCCTGCAAAACAACCAGATCTTATTGCTCTCTTTGTTTTTCCTCCAATATGATGTCAAGCAGATTGATATTTATTGTTCATCAATTGTATCTGCCTGTGCATCAACAACTGAACAAGTGGCAAAAGCATGGAACTATGAGTTGTGGATCCAAAGAGTGTAGCAGAACCTGAAGGGGGAGCATGAGACATAGTCCAGCCCAACTTGTGCAAAGAAAGCAACTGATGAAGGCTCTCCACCATGTTCTCCACAGATCCCTATCTGTTCAGAAGACAGACACACACATTCATGTAAGAGCTCTCCTTTTCTTGGGCAAGATTTGAAGCTACAGCACTGTTAAGAGTGTACAAACTGGCCACAGCTTGCACACTTGATGATACTCACCTTTAAATCAGGCCGAGTTCTTCGGCCTCTTTCGACAGCAACTTTAATGAGCTGACCTACCCCTTTCTGATCAAGAACCTGAATCAACAAAAAAAAACTATATATAGATGTAGACCTGTACATAACTAGAATAATCTTTCGAAAAAAAAACCGAAAAAAAAAAGATTAGACATCTTAGGTTGGCAAGAGTTCAAAAAGGACTCGAAATTTTTTATCAAAGTACTAGAGATTCAAAGTTGGTTAGAATGCATTCATAAACTCCTAAATCAATTACGACAATTATGAATGCTCAAGTGAAGTACAGAAAAAAAACCTTCATTTTTTTATTCATTATGATAAAGTAATTAGCTTTCATACTGGAATGCTATTTAAAGATTCATCTTACTGCTTGATTGAGTTTCTTTCATCCTGTTCCAAGTTCACAAGAAAGACAGTTTTTCTTCGTTTTAATCCCAAAGTCTAAATCATATTTGACAATCAAGTGGAAAATTATCATATTGTTACTTGTGCCGAGACACGAAAACTTTCCATATTGTCGATTGTGTCATGACACAAACCTTATAATGAGATAGATGCTTGCGAAAAAGCTTTACCTCAAAGGGATCACTTTGGAGGATGCCCTCGGATAAGTAGATTGGCAAAAACTTGCCAACATCATCCCTACTGTAACCAAATGTCATTTGTGTGAGATCATTTGTTCCGAAAGAGAAGAACTCTGCCTGTTCAGCAATCTGCCAACACGCAATTTAACACGGTAAGACGAAGCAATCAGAACTATATCTGTTTCTGCTCGCGTAATTATTGCTAGTTAACTTGAACAACCAATTTCTACTGTAAAAGTCACTATCATTTAGCCATATGACTAACCAAGAACAGTCCTCATTCATCAGAAAAATTATGAAATGATTATATCGGCCAGGATGTAAACTTATGCAAATTGATTAACCTCTAAAGGAATACATAGCTATGAGTGTGCAATTTACCTCATCTGCGATAAGAGCAGCCCTGGGAACTTCAATCATAGCTCCTGACTTGTAGCTTATGGATGTTCCCAACTCGGAGAAAACTTTCTGCGCTATCTTCTGTATCAGACTCATTTGATGTTCATATTCCTGACAATCCAACAGCACCACCGGTTAGACGATGCAGGGTCAAGCGGCACACTTATCTGTTATCATATCTCACCATAATGATGCTACAGCATCTCTCACAATCTACATATGATTCAGAAATAAAATGTGCAGTAATAGTAGTTGGATATGAAAATTTTCTTTTTCTTTAAAAAATCCTCAGTTTTCTAGCAGCTTTCAACATGAAAATAGTGAATATTTCTGATCCAAAAGAAAGATACTGAGTTTTTGAAAAATCATTAGCTTTTAAGAACTTTTTTGCGACTCGATGCCAGGATTTATTCTCCTCATCTTTTTCCCTTTTTTTCCTACTTACATTTGCCCATGGTAGCTAATGAACAAGTATCGACATTAATGAGAATGGATATGTAGGAACACTTTCTTCTTAGCTAAAAATACTTAAAATGACAGAAAGATAAGAATAGGTTCATACCTGAGGTGTTCCGATGAGAGGTACCATTATCTCTGGAAATACTTTGATCCCTTGTTTGCTCACAGAAATAGCAGCTTCGAATATAGCTCGCACTTGCATCTCAGTCAACTCGGGGTATGAAATGCCAAGCCTAATAGAGAATTCTCTTAGTTCATCGATAATTATTAGCATATTAACAATGACATCACCGAAACAGTGCCATATTTTCATAACACAGGATTTGTTTAACAAATTCTGAATCACTGTACAACTGAGAAAAAAAATTCAGAGAACAAAGGCACACAATTATGAAATTTTAAGACAATGGGTATGAAAGTCCACAACCTTTGAATATAACAATCAGGAAAAAGCAGACAAGACTCCAAAAATTATGTGGTATTGTCACATGTGAGAACAAGTGAAAGGAAAATTTCAATAACTAGAAGTAATTACAAGCTAATCGAATTGCAGTGCACTGTTAACCAGTTGAAGTATCATATCGAATCTTACCTGCAACCGCGGAAACCAAGCATGGGATTTACTTCAGAGAGCTTTTCTACTCTTGTAAGGATTTCCTCTTCTTTTATGCCAATTTCAGAAGCCAGTTCACCGACAATATCCTCGAGATTACCCTCTGGAAGAAACTCATGGAGTGGAGGATCCAGCAGGCGAATAGTCACCGGAAGCCCTTCAAGTCAGCAGCAGAGATGAAAGATAAGGTAAAAGCTCCAATTAGATGTAATTTAGCTCACAAGTGATCAAAGATTTGGTTGGACAACCAAGGCCATGTAGAATGAGACAGACACCAAACTTTTTGGCAGGTGCCAAAATAGTGATACTATGATAACCAGGGTGATGATGTACATAGTTTCGATTAGTTCGACATACAAAATTATTAGTGAAGTCCTGGGGAGGCCATAATTGACTATATGTTGTATACATAATATCAATATATAAAACATGTAACAACAGAGTCCGAAAAATATGTGAGAATTCAACTTCATTTGTTCCTTAAATGTTGAAACCAACCATCCATGGCATGAAATATTCCTTCAAAGTCCGATTTCTGATAGGGCAAGAGAAGGTCCAACGCCCGTTGCCTCTGTTCAGAATTTGCTGCCATTATCATTTCTCGGACGGCCTTTATCCTTTCATCCGAAGAAAAGAACTGAGGAACAATAGATGTCAAACACCAAAATGAACCTGTGAGTACAGTGGTAAAAGCTTCAAGACAATGTCAAGCAACAGCAATGCTTTCAACTTCATATTGCACTACATGATCACTCAAACATGTCCTTAGCTTTATTCTGTCAATGTTCATGTCAGAACAAGGATTAAGCAATTTCAAATGGAACAAGAAAACCAAATTAATGACAACCTAAAATATTTATATGATTAGTAAGGCAAGTGCAGCATCATCCATTTAGCAATAGTGTTACTCATCTTAGCTGAGGAGAACTGCACACTAAACTAACCATATGCTCAGTCCTACAGAGTCCAATCCCTTGTGCACCATTATTTATTGCTGCCAATGCATCATCAGGTGTATCAGCATTTGCCATGACCTGCATAGTACAAAGCATAATAATCTTGAATGAAAATAATCAAGCCAAGTGACAGGTGAATCTTGAGAAAGAATATGGTTCATAGACCAACAAAACAATCTTAAATTGTTTCTCAGACTTCCAGTGGAGTACTAATAGCATACTTGAAACTCTTTGACTTAGAAATGATACCTTTAGTTGCCTTATCTCATCAACCCATGACATGAAGGTTCCTAAGTCGCCACTCGGAGCTGGTGGAACAAGCGGTTGCCTTCCTAAAATTACTTCTCCTGTCGATCCATTGAGTGATAGCCAATCACCTTCGTGTATCATCTTGTCTCCGGCCACCACCACCTGGAAGAGACACAAAATCAAACAACAATGATGATGTAGGTTCTACATGTTCTTCTTTTCACAGTGTTAAATCTTATTAAAGCAATGAGAAATGATCAACCATGTTTGCCAACGAGGTCATTGATCATGACAGCCATCAAGGATACTGATACACCTCATTCACCATTTTTGAGACATGGCTTACCTTAGCTGCATCATTTACATGGATATCGGAGCAGCCGGAGACACAGCACTTTCCCCACCCCCGCGCTACGACAGCTGCATGGGAAGTCATGCCACCTCTAGCTGTTAGAATTCCTTCGGCTGCGTGCATGCCTCCGACATCCTCTGGGCTCGTCTCTGTCCTCACCTTCACATATGGACCAAGTATCACCGGTGATCGAAAGATCTCCATGCTTGATTGAATACAAACATTGATCACAACTATTTGGGACGATTTGGATTTATCGTCATCTAAATGTCTTCCTAAAAACTTCAAACAAAATTCAACCTTTCCAGAAGTAAATGACAGAAATCAAGACAAAGTTGCAGTTAGTCTAGCCTTGACATCAATGAATAAGATCATTCACCAAGAAGAAAGCCAAGCCAAGGACTTTGGAAGGTGATCCATGATCAGAAATGTCGCAAGGATAAAGATGAATGATCGATGGCATCTAACAGGAGACATCTAATGAGAATATTAATGCACACAAATAAGAATCTCAGTGAACAAGAAAGAATATCTTCAGTTCTGAACTGAAGGTATTCAAAAACATCAAAGCCTATGTGACAAGGAACATGACTCACCAAAATAACAGCCTTTCCTTGAGCATGCCATGCTTCTGCATCATCAGCAGTGAATACAATTTGACCGACTGCAGCTCCTGGTGATGCAGGCAACCCTGTTGCAATCACTTTATCCTTGTAAGCAGCTGGATCTTCAAACTAGACAAAACAAGAAGAAAGTAAAACAGAGAGATACATCAGGGTTTGATTGTGATAATACACATGCAAGTCACAGGCCAGCAATAGAACATGCTTACACCATCCCACATGTTTGACCACACATAGCACTTGGTTTTGATCAATATCTTGTATCCCAATGGATTCAAAAGAACAAACCATAATAATCTTGGAGTAATTGGATACGGGGGTTAATAAGTTCGTTTGATCCTTGGTGTAATTGGAATTCACTCACTGCTCTTCCTCAACATGTACCTGTGGATGAAGAAGTTGCTCCAGGTGACATGGCTCCACCATCTTAATGGCAGAACGAGTGTCGACAAGGCCTTCTTTGACCATGTCAACCGCAATCTTCACTGCACCTTGCCCTGTTCGCTTTCCTGTTCTGCATTGCAGCATCCAAAGCCTGTTTTCCTGTACAGTAAACTCGATATCCTGCAAATAGCGAAGAAACAAACACCATAGAAGTTCAAAAATCAAGTGAGAAACATTGTGGAGTTGAAAGAGATTTCAGAATCTAACCATCATTTCATTGTAATGCCGTTCTAGAATCTCACAGTTCTCCGCTAGCTCAGAGTAAGGTTCTGGCAGGCACTCTTGCATGGCGCCCAGATCTCGTGGAGTTCTGATTCCAGCAACTACATCCTCTCCCTGGAAAGAAAAGGTAGGAGATGTCACTAAAACCCATAGATCTACCTTCGTAACAGGGCAATGCTTTTGGCGCATCAGCTTAACCAATCAAGACGCGCAGTACCTGAGCATTGACGAGGAACTCCCCGTAGAGCTTCTTCTCGCCGGAGCTCGGGTTCCTGGTGAAGAGCACCCCGGTCCCTGAGCTGTCCCCCATGTTCCCAAACACCATGCACTGCACGTTCACGGCCGTCCCCCGGAGCCCCTTAATCCGGTTGATGCTTCTGTACTTCTTCGCTCTCGGGCTGTTCCATGAATCAAAGACGGCGATCACCGCCAGATACAACTGCCTCCTTGGATCTGCATCAAAGATTCAAACTTGTGGCCGCACCGCGAGCTGAGCGGGAAAGTGGAGCTCAAACTTGTACCTGTGGGAAACTGCTCTCCCTTGGCTTCGATGTACACGTTCTTGTACTGCGCCACCAGTTCTTTGAGATCGGCGGCGGTGAGGTCGGTGTCGTCCTTGACGCCTTTTGCCGTCTTCAAGGCTTCCAGTTGTTCTTCGAAGAGCGAGTGAGGTATCCCCATGACCTTCAAATGCCATGCGAGAGAGAGCGCGTCATTGCCATGACGTAACAGAGGAGCAAGATTCAAGGTCGACTAATGGAAACGATTGACCAGTAAATATCCTGCTTAATATCACTGTCGCTTATTAGTCCTGCTTCAAGCAGCAGAGCAGAGCGGAGAACATCGACTTACGACGTTCCCGAACATGTCCAAGAAGCGGCGGTAGGAGTCGTAGGCGAACCTTTCGCCGCTCTTCACCGCCAGCCCGGCCACCACCTCGTCGTTGAGACCCAGGTTGAGCACCGTGTCCATCATCCCGGGCATCGACACCTGCACAGACGCATCAGTACACGTTATACGACCACACGATGTATTCCTGATTCAGACGAGCGCCGTCGTCGACGATACCGCGGCGCCGGACCGGACGGAGAGGAGGAGCGGCTTGTAAGGATCGCCGAGTCGAGACCCCATGTCCTCCTCCACCGTACTCAGAGATTCGAGCATATCCTCCCAGAGGCCGGCTGGGAGCTCGTGGCCGCCCTCCTGGTACTCGTGGCAGGCCTCCGTCGACACCGTCAGCCCCGGCGGCACCGACAAACCGATGCTCGCCATCTCCGCCAGGTTCGCTCCTTTCCCACCCAGCTGTTAAGTTCAGAACCACATACACATGTAATCTGTTTCTATTCATACACGAAGCTTTGGTTGGATGGAACAGTGGCATGAATGCATGCGCTCACCAAAGCCTTCATGTTCTTGTTGCCTTCGCTCTTCCCCTTGCCGAAGGTAAACACCCTCTGAGAACGTAGATTAGCAGGCGCCATCGGTGGATCAACACAGGTAGAAATCGATGTCTAGTGTTTCAGCGTGAGGTCAGGGTTTGATGAGCTCACCATTTATAGGCGGTGGCGAGAGGGAGATGCGACCTGCAGGATAAAGACCATGAGGTGGAGGCGATAGCGTGGACATCTTTCCCGTCGACCGAGCGCAGCGCAACATGCACGCAGACGTGTGGGCGAGAGGGCACGACGAGCGAGCGCTGAGGGGCGGCCGTGTGCCGCCACGGTAGCGGGACCCACCTGATGCATCCAGCGGCGGGACCCACCAGACGTCTCGGTGGGACCCTGGTACGAAACCCTCCGGCTGGTGACGTTAAACGTCGGGGCGGATGAGGGTCGGGTTCAGACGTCTCGACCGATGGATACGTACGTCGTCTACGTCATGTAATCGGAGCTTCGAAATATCCAGTAGCAACAACGCACACTGAGGGCTTTCTTCTTGCTCTCGATTCACTTGGACAAGATTGGATGGGGCTCTGCACAAATTGATGGATCGGACCTCACATTTAATATATATATATATATATATATATATATATATATATATATATATATATATATATATATATATATATATATATTATAATAATAATAATAATAATAATAATACTAAGTGAACAAGGAATCCAACCTATAAGTTTCAGAATAGATCACATTATTGGCAGATGATGAAAATAATCCAAATCCATATATTTCTTTCTTATTTTATCTGTTTACTCACTTCATTTCTTGATGTTTTTCTTGTGTAGTGATCAAGAGTGGGTATTAAAAATTATGAAGAATTTGTTGTGACAGGAATAATATTATCGTAATATGTATTTATACATATGAGAGAGATATTTTTCTTAAATACTTAAGTCATGTATTTAAATAATATACTTAAATTTATGATTGATTTTTAAATCATAGATTTATTGGGAATTAGAATATGTAAAGAATGTAACTTCATATTTATCTCTATCATAATATTCTATTATGTCTCCTCCCGTGACCGAGGGATTTTATGATGAAGTCTGCTAATAAGTTTAAAGTATGGATGTGAGGAACATATATTTGATGTCTGACAACTTGATTTCTGTTAAAGTGGAAGTCGATGACAATATGTTTCATGGGAGAGTGGAACACGATAACGACGCTTAAGTAGGTGGCACCATTATTATCATATTATATATATATATATATATATATATATATATATATATATGAGTGTATTGGGATATAGTACCAAGTTCATGTGGTAGATTGGTGACTCAATCAAGTCTTGCAATAGTTACTCCAACAAATAATAGATGTAGATGCTCTATCATAAGTGTTGTCATGAAGATAAAATAATAAGTATTTATGAATAAGAATTGAAAGTTCATTTAAGAGAGTTCAATTAAGATATCACAAAATACGTTTTAGTGTAGACTAATACCTAATGGAAGGTTGATTAAATTATGATAATTTATTAATTATAAATAAAATGTTTGGATGTGTGTAAGATAAATATTATATGGAAACATATACTTGTTGGTACAATACGAGATCTATACTAGAGCTGTCATCATATAATTTGAATCATTTAGTAATGAAGAGTGAGGTTATGACTTAATTGATATTCTGTATGTTCATCTTTAATAATGAACAGAGCGTTGTATAATAACCATCGCTCAAAAATTTGAATCAAATAACGTTGACGGTTTCGTTAGAACTAAATTGGTTGATTCTAAGATAGGTGATGGTTTGATGATCTCATAGGAAGTTCTATAAATGCAAGAGGATGTACTGCTCGTACACCACTAAGTGGGGGTTACTTGGGTCATGTTATATATGCTTTGGCTAAACCTATTGATGGTATAGATCTAATTTTAGTTTATGGTAATCTCGATTAATTAAATCTTCTACCCCCGAGTATGATCTCAAATATATTTTTTTTCTAGATAAGAAAAGTCTAGAATGTGTGAGCATTACTTCCACTTTTAGAAAACGACTTAATGTTCATATGTGTTTACGAAGAATCGATTTGTCAATTACTTACAAAATTATTGATCTCCATATAATTATTTTTTATGATAATTATATCATCTACATAGACTAATAGATACATAATATATCTATTTTATTATTGTAGGAATTAAGAAGTGTCAAATTTGAAGTTGACGAAACTGACTTATATAAAAAACAAGCAAAGTTTGATATATCAAGCTCTTTGAGCTTGGTAAAGTCTATAAATAATTTTTCATAGTTTATAAACATGGTTTGGATACGATGAAATCAATGAGTTGCTACATAAAAATATCTTTAGTCAAGGTCCCCTATAAGAAAACATAGTTAATATTCAATTGGCATATATACTAGTTTTGAGTTATAGTCTGAGTGGAATTATCATTGGTTTAATAACTAGACTAAACGTCTCTATAAAATCAACACATAATTATTGGTAAAATCGCTTGGCTACTAGACATACTTTGTATCTTGCAATAGATTCATCTATGTTCCATTTAATTTAAAAGATCTACTTATACTCAATAATATTTTGAATGAGATAAGATGATTCAAGGGTCTATGTAACATTATGGAGTAAGACATCATATCATTATACATGACTTTATGCCAATGTAGATATTTTTGAGCCTAAATGATGGTTATGGGTTCAATAGACATAGATGGAGAACTTATGGTAATATAGTTATCTATGTAGCAATAATAATTTTCTCATGTATTGTTTTCATCAAAATATAAAAGACTTAGCATACGAGTACATGAGCGTGAGAATAGTTTGTAACTTGGACTATATAGCATGAAGAGATTAGTGGTGTCATAGAACTATCAATTGAAGCTTGAAACACTTGTAGAAGAAAACGATTAGACAAAACTTATAATTAAGATTTATCATTTAAATGGATTTTCCTAATATTTGTATCTTTTTTGGAATATACAGAAAAGAATAATAATCTCTTTCACTCCTGAGTCACGAGTGATGATAGGACGATCAAGAGGATGATAGAAGATAATGAACTATTACTGATTGATTGATTATGGATGTGACACACCTACCAGATGTTATGTAGTATGTGTCGATGTAGAAGCAGAAAGAATGCTCGTCAAGTAAAACTAAACAATAATAAAGAATCGTTGCAGAAATAGATCGATCACTAGATGAGATTAATTAGATCAATAAAGTAAAGTAGATTTGTTATAAAAAAAAAGAAGATCGCACTATAAAATTGATAGGAAAGAATTACACATTAGCATATGAAAAATGAGAAGTAAAAATCAAGAGCTATAAAATAGTAATAGGAAGGGCGCAGAGAAAAGGGTTTGCCAGAAGCAAGAAGAATTTAAAATTTTTGTTAAATAACTTTTGTTATCATAGATTTTCTTCGATTATATACTTAAATAATATATTTAATTATGATTGATTCGAAACAAGGATGGAATTCTTGATGCTGATATGACCCGTATGTGAAGTTGTATATGAATAGATCGAAGGGCGAAGTAATCTTGTCAAGCAGGATGAGAATCTTGGTCAGGCTATTGTTGATCATTTGAGAGATGTCAGAGGACAGGAACTTGTGTTGCTTGTTCATTAGAGAGAGAGAAAGAGACACGGAGGGACCAAACTACGCCACAACCATCTCTGTCATTGACTCCTTCGGAAAGGCGAGCTCCAGATTTGTGGTTTCCTATCACAGGAAGCCAATCGAAGGTGGCTAACACTTGTTTTTGCCTGGATGGGCTGAGGTGCTCTGCCACATCCCAAGAACCCAACCGGTCATTCCAGCATAGAGAGAGAGAGAGAGAGAGAGAGAGAGAGAGAGAGAGAGTGGAGATGGTAAGAGGATAGGCTGTAAAGAGAGAAGCGAGGATAGTAGCAAAAGAGGAAAGGGGCGATTGATGACGGATGGTGATGACAATTTATGGCCGAACTTAAAAGCAGCAAGTAAGACGGTGAGTGATTTCTCCGCACCAATAAATTCCCTCCAACGCTGTTGAATCTCCGTGCGATCCCTTCTTCCATGTTGTTCTTGCTGTTATCTTTTCCTCAGAAGCGGTGAAGAAGAAACCGGGTCCCTGCGAGCAGAGGAGACAACATGGAGTCGAGTAACTTGCAGAGGAGATACATTGACTTCACATCAACCCTCTTCCGCGAGGTACAGAGATCATGTCTTGCTACTACTTCATTTCTTTGGGTTTTTGTGATGTTCCTCTAAATCTGTGTTTGGTGACGGAGAAGGGGTTTCTGGATAGCCAGTACACACAGCTGCAGCAGCTGCAGGATGAGAGCAACCCCGACTTTGTTACGGAGGTCGTCACTCTTTTCTTTCAAGATTCTGAGAAGCTTCAGGATGAACTAAGCAGGACGCTGTGAGTGATCTGGTCCACGGACTCCTGTCTTGCCGTTGTATTCCGCATGATTTGTGTTTGGGTTCATCCTCCGCCATATGTTTGGGTGCAATCTCCGCAGAGATCAGGAGGTCGTGGACTTCAAGAAGGTGGCTGCTCATGTGCACCAGTTAAAAGGCAGCAGTGCCAGGTTCTTAACACCACCATGAAATTAGAGCCCAGAATGCATGTTTGAGATCCTTGTGGTTTGTCTTGATTCATTTCTGTGATCATTAGCATTTTGACAAAGCCACCACTGATCTACCGTGGCTCAGTTGCATGCCGATCCCTGTGTAAGCGAGATAATAATAATAATCAGCATGAGATACTGAACTTGGGTTCTTCCATCGAACAGCATAGGTGCTCAGAGAGTCAAGAATGTCTGCATGGCCTTCCGCATCTGCTGCGAGGAGATGAACCGAGAAGGGTCAGCATGCGATCTCTCGAAATACATGATTCTTGTTCTTGGTCGCCACCGAGTTCACCGTAGGACTCGCCTTGTTGCAGGTGCCTCAGATGTCTGCAGCAAGTGCGGCAGGAGTATTTCCTGGTGAAGAGCAAGCTGGAGACTCTGTTCCTGGTAAGTGTGCTTAAAAGCTCTTCTTTCGGGGGTTCCAATCCAACCACGCCTTTGTGACGTTGTCTGTGTGTTGGACGAAAGCTGGAGCAGCAGATCGTGGCCGCCGGTGGATCCATCCCAATAATGTGGTAGCAGTCCTTGCGAAGCCAGGTGTTGATAGGGCGCGGCGCAGGAAGAGTTGGCGAAGCTGTTTGTTCGCTTGCTGTCAAGCCATGTTTTGTTATGCTCTGCTTTCGCAGTTCCCTTTTGGCCCACTCGTGAGAGGATGCCATCATGACTCAACAAACAAAAAACCTTTGGGTGTTAGATCTGTACGCACCATCTTGTTTCCCATCTCTGTACTTGTGATGATACACGATACTTGGTTTCTAACCATTAGAGAGAATCAAAGAGGTTGCTAAGTCAAAAAAGTCCCACCTTTCTCCATCAGTACTACTTGATTGATGCGAAGAGTGGAAGCATCGAGCGTGGCATTACCGAGAAACCAGTTCCCCGGTGAAGTAATGCGCAGGTTGTCTGTCGAGGGAAGGTAGGTGGATGAGTCTTCGACGCATAACGAGAGCCAGGCGTGCCGGAGAGCAGCTGCAGCGAAGCTGCCAAGAAGGGGGTCTGACATGCGTAAAAAGATGACAAAGAAGAGCCCCATTATTGCTTGTGACAGCTTAACCTCTGGCTGTTCTCTGACGCCTTCTTTCCCTACGGCCACCTTAGCTGTTCCATGAATCCATCCATCGTAACTTCCTTGAGCAATGTTCAAGACAGTGTAGCGTATGCAGAAGATGCTTCAGAGATATTAGTCCCAGGACGGGATGGAAGAAAGGATCTTTTTCCTCTGTTGAAGCCAGGATAACAAGCAAAGGCAGTCCAAGACTTGGAACACTATGAGCTGTCACGGGGAAACTGCAAGTGCCAACGTTGTGTGTCTAAACACTTTGCAGACTCCAATCATGAGATGAGACGATGAACACAAGACGAACGATATTAATGAATCAAAACACATTAGCAGAGAATGGAGGATACAAATCAAGAGAACTTAGGCGAGAGGTAGAAGAACAAGAGGGCATCTTCATACTGAAAGACATACATGGATAAGAACAACACTTTTGAATGTTCAACCATGTTGTTATAATCAATATTGTTACAGCATTAGCCAGTTCGGTCCCGGCAATCCATCCCAGCAAGATCGACATGGTTCTTTGCCTTTTGGAACCTCAATATACAACATGATTCGGTATGGACTTTTGGAACCTCAATATACAACATGATTTGGTATGGACACATTAGTCCATCCAAGAAACAAAGTTTCTTCCATGAACTCAGAAGCATCTCCATGCCGCCGTGTCGAAATGGATCATGCTGAATAATATTGAGAATTTGTTAGAACAATCTTTTAAACTTGAGACACAGAATTCAAACCAAGCCAAAGAAACCATCTTAATCTAATTTCATGTGCATCCCATGAATCAGAACCAAAACTAAGTCTGACCGTATGCAAGCAGTAGCAGCGGCGGCAATTATCCAAATGCATGTCGTCGGTGCCGAGCAGACGAAGTAAACAAGCCGCAAGCAGTATAAGTCAAGCTTCCGATGTACGTAGTCAAGTCGGGAAGGTATCAAGAGTTGTGCACTCACTGCACGTTAGCCATGACAAAGTTCTTGATCTCATCCATCACTTGGTAAAAATGATCAGTGTTTGGCAACAAGTAGAATCCGATGGTGGCCTGTTCCCGGTACACAAGCTTCACAGAATGGCCGGCCTTCTTCAACCCTTCGGCATACGCCAATTGCCAGTCCTGAACAAGATCCAATCCTGCCGCTATAATGAGGCTCTTTGTGAAGGGAAGACCATCCAGCTTCGCTGCGTTGGGGCCGAAGGGATTGCAAGCCGGGTGGTCTCTATCTGCCCCCTCGGGGAGATACGCTTTCCAATACCAATCTCTGTCCCTAATAGTGACGAAGTATTTGCCGTCCAACCTCTTCTCTGACTCCGTCCTACAGTTTCCACCAAACATGGGGTTAAGGAGAATGTTGCCGGAGACCTCGATTCCTGACTCCGCTGCCCTGATGGCCACATGGTGTGCGATGTTTCCTCCAGAACTGTCCCCTGCGAGGAACACCCGAAACTTGGCATCCTTTCCGCTTTGAAGCCACGGCTCCGCAGAAGCCCACTTAAGGGCAGCCCACCCATCGTCGTAAGCGCAGGGATACTTGTACTCGGGTGACCGGCGGTAATTGACGGACACGACGACTGCGCCGCATAAGGAGACGAACCGGCGGCAGAGTGAGTCGTAGATGGCGCTGTTGGATGAGGAATGGGCAAAACTTCCGCCGTGGAAGAAGATGATGACCGGAAAGGGGTCAGCAGAGGGCGGCTGATAGAGGTCGGCGAGGAGAGGAACGGCGGCTGAGGTGGAGGGGGCAGGGCGGTAGATGCGTGAAAGCAGTTTACTGGTGCGGCCGATGAGGACATCGAACGAGATGACGCCATTGACAGGGGTGGCATTGGCAGGGACCTTGCGGTCGAGGAATTCGGCGAGGTGGCGGTCGAAGGTGCCGTCGGGGCGGCGCAGCATGTTGTAGGCCAGCTTGAAGTTGGAGATGAGGACCCAGGTGTTGAGGGGAACCGCCATCTGTGTGGGCATCAAACACAGCGATGAGGAAGTGAGATCAACAAACGGATCAGGCAGGCTTTGTGGGGTTCAGCTTTTGGCTTTTCATCAATTATAGGAGGAACTGTGGATTAAAGCTTCGATCTTTTTCGCATTCCCGGGAAGAGGGCAGCTCCTAGTGATCGCAAAAGCGTTTGTTTTTTTGCTTTTACCTGATCAAAATCTATGAGAGGAGAAAACAAGATGACATCAATGGGGTTTCTGTATCTCTTTCATCCATCTCAGATAAAGATAGGAACTTTGTCACCGGAATTCAACGCACAGGGGGAAGGAACACCGCGTGAGAGGACACAGCAGATGGGAATCGATTCAAAGCCATCAAAGCTCTGGCCTTTTGCCGAATTAAACCATAGGAAATCGTCAGGGAGCAAGATAAGGACCAAGTGGCGAAACCCTAACACTAAATCGCCAGAATCGCGTCGAACCCATCGAAATCAGAGCTCTATATCTAATGCAGAAGGCAGAAGGGAAAACGAGGTCAAACAAAAGAGAGTGGGTACCTTGGACTCATTGGCATTAACCTCGTTGCTTCCGGCCATATTGAAACCGAGCTCAGCAGTCGGTCAAGAGAAGGAAGCAGATCCGGAATAGCATCAAAATCAAAGAAAGCTCTCTCCTTTCCGAGTGACACGGGCTCCAAGCATCGAACGTCGACTCCTTCCTCTTCCGGGAACCCTGTTTCGGTTTTCCCGACCTCCACTCCCGCTAGTCCTCGCGGAAAATAGTGACCTTTCGCGATCCAAAGGAGCAGACCCACAAGCAAGCGAAATGGCAGAAAGAGATGGACCAAGACGGGGGCGAGGGGGCGAAGCAACGCCAACCGGTGCGGAGGAATGGAGGAGATTGAATGGAGCACGCGAGGAGGGTAGAAGGGAGGCGACCAGAGAGAGAGAGAGATGGAGGAGACGACAAATAGGGAAGGCCGAGGCGTCATAATAAATGAGCACTCCGCGGAGTCGTACCCACTATTGTACCCAGCGGTAGATAAGACAGAGTCCACTTAAATATTACATCGAAGAAAGGCTGTTTCTCTCCCGTTCGTCTTCTTCTTGTTGAGTGCAGAGAGTGAGAAGCTCTGTATGACAAAAACGCCGCCTCTGTTCTTTGACTGCTCGATTGAAGCGTCCATCGTATATGGAACCAACATGTTTCTCTGAGCCAACGGCAGCATCCCGAGTTGAGGTGGGCGAGAATTTTGCCGACACTGAACCGAGGAGGAATTATGACAGAAATCCCACCATCTCATGTACGACAACTACAGTGATGAAGACTGTTCCGTCACAATGCCAGGACAGTCATCTGAAGCCATGCACATTTGAGGTAGAAACAAAAGCCATTGTAGCCATCAGAGTGGCCTTCTCATGAGTAAAGCTAAAGTAACTATTATGCGCAGGGCAACAGTTCGCCCACCACAGGAACAATCCGTTCTCCCATGATAATGTCATCCGATCCCCCTCCGTTCTTCATCAGCAAAATTCATCCTGCCTAACCACAGAATATTCTGCAGGTCAAACCTGCCATCGATCCAGCAATAACAGCGCGCTCGACACAACACTTAACGAGATCATGGTGTTTATCCAGAAATAATTACGAGTAAAAGCTTCGAGGGAATTATAGGGGAAGATCTTGTCGGATGTCGAGTACTTTTCACCTTGTTCTCTCCGGTCACCGCCGCAGAAAGTCAACCATATCAGAGAGAGAGAGAGGAGTAGATCATTTGATGATAGTCTTAGTCGAACAAAGAGTTGGGAGTTAGAAAGAAAGGGGAGAATGATCTGAAACCATCTCAAGTAAATTTGCTTGTTCTTATGAATGCAGTCAGCAACTTATTCTGCTGCTTCCACTTAGCCAGCAACTCATCCTACTGATCCAAAGAAAGACGTCGGGATAGATGAAGGCTTCGACCTGCTCCCTCGAAGTCCTCCTTCCTCCATCCTTCCAATCATCACCGCCGAGCGCTCACCTGCAGCAAACATATCAGACAACTGCAGACTTCACTGTTCCCTCTACAGCTTCTCCCAGAATGCATGGCCATCAGTGCCGAGAACGGACGCGTAGAAAAGGCCGTCTGCAGTCGTCAAGCGGTGCCGTGTGCGGACAAATTGCAGTACCTCGTCGTGGCTCTCTCGCTCTGTTCATCCGCCGACGAGCACACCAGCGCATGCGCCAAAGCGTACGCAGACGCCACCAAAAGAGAGGTCCCATTCCCATCCCCCACTCGAAACGTGTTCGCTCGACAGCCATGTCATGTCAGATCCCTCTTCCTTGTGTGGAAGAGGGTACTGTGCCTTCTGTTGGCCGTGCATTCCATCTCCATCTCCATCTCCATCCGTGGTGGATTGAACCACTTGGTTCACGCGACCAACGGGGCTTGTTTGGCGAACCGCCTTGAGCCGGAATCCAAGGCTTCTCCTGACGCCACGTGCACGATTCGTACGTCAGAGTTGGTTTCATCGGTGAATCTTCGTCCGGTTCGGGTCGAGTCAAGTGTTTCTTGGTGATATGGCTCGGTCCAATCCGAGCTGACCCGGTTTTTGCAGGGGGTCAAGTTTGGGTCAAACAACCCAAAAAAAAGACAGTCATCATCTTATCCTCATCATTTCATTGTTTTTGATAGAAATCATCCATCCAATCTACTGATCCACTAAATAGCGTGTGTGTCTATATCCATACGTGCACCTGAAATGAGTTTTAGTCTTCGATATTATATGCTTATGTGTCCTATTTTGGTGCACGAGTGTCTGCCAGATGTTTGTCCAATCAGCTTGACACGTAGCAATCTAAGCAGCAGAATGAAACTAAGACCTTAAGTCATGTCTGTATTACCCAAATATAAATTATATATAGAATATTCTTTTTATATTATAAAATATTTATTTTAGTTAATCTAATTACAAAATGTTATTCATACCAAGGTCTATCGTACTGAAGTATATCGTCCGTATCGGGCGATATGTACCGATCTAACAGGTTATCGGTACGCAGACCGTCCGGTACCACAACAGTATGAAAAAAAGTATAAAATTGTTCGGTACACTAAGGTATACCGTTCGGTACGCCCTGATATATCACATGGTATACCGGTACCATACCGTATCAAGCCTGAATCGAAATATTGGTACGATATGGTACGACGAACCTTGATTCATACCATGATAATCAAGATCACTTTTTCTTATTTTTCTACTAACATGAGTGTAAAAGAAATCACGTTGAAAACTTATCCAACTTCGATTTTTTGAACGTCAAGCATCTCCTTGATCGTAACTTAAATATTTTTTGTACACATAAATCTGAACTAAATCGAGTTAATCCAGCTATTTTATCAACGATATCGATTCTTAAGTATTCTTAAATTCACACAAAAATGACAAAAACTATATATATTCAATAATGTTCTGTTTCACTCTACTATGGATGTATGAAAAAAAAAGAATAATATTTAATATATGAACATTATCACACTCCTTTTCTATATCATACTGATAATATATCAAATTTAAATATAAATATCTTTAGATTTATACAAAAATAATAATAAATACATCATGAAAGTCTGAGGTAAAATGGATAATATTTATGTTGCTATGGTGAATGTTATTACATTCATTTTTATAATTTTATTGAGAACACACCAAGTTTTAATAGAATTATCCATATTAATAACTATGTGGATGTCATTTCCTCTATTTGTAATGTATGTGACAAATGGTAACCCCCCAAAAAAAAAAAATCAGATAAGGTTTTAAACTTTTTAACTTTTGATAAATCGATTTAGTCACTAATATCACATCAATATTTTATGTACTAATATATTATATGATGTTTTCAACCCTTAATTTTTTTTTGTAAGAAGGTATGATACACCACTATCGTATCAATATTTAATGTGTTAATATATTGGATGATATTTTGAACCATCAATGTTTCTTTAATTAAAGGGTCGAGTATAATTAAAGAAACATTGTACATCATCAGACCATCGATGTTTGTATAAACATGATTATAAATGAATATGCTAAAAATATGTTAAGTATATATACCATTATACTTGCGATAGGAAGTATATGATGAAAATAATAGAAGATAAGAATAATTATTGAATAAGTTTTATTGAAGAAATGAAAAATACTTCAATACATTAACATGTTCCATCTCATATTTATACAGATTAAGAGAAATAATTTCTCTCAACAGAATAGAGGATGAAAATAATAGAATATAATAAATAAAAAATGCTTTAATACATCAACATGTTCCCTCTCCTATTTATAATAGTTTAGGAGAAAGAATTTTCCTTAATAGAATAGAGGACTTTCCTCGACAGAATAGAGATATTTCCCCGTATAGTTGAAAAAATTTATTTTCTATCAATATATTATCATCAATCCGTCATTAATTTGGAGGTCTTATTGATTAAACACCTCACCATATTTTGATGTGAGGCACAATGACATTAACTTTAATAACTTAATCAACTTATCATGTTCGAGTAACACTTGATGATATCATATAATTGCCCCACAAATTGAGACCAACATAGTATATTGCCATATTTGAAATGCTCAAGTAATTTCAAAAAATTTGGATGCTTCCATGTAAAAGCATATGAAATATTTTTTTGGGTATGTCATCACAAGAATAAAATAATAGAGTGATTTAAAAAAAATATATTTAATTTTATTATTATTTTCAAATAGTATTACTAATTTAAAAAAAATCTGAATTGCCCATTAAAAATTTTTATGCCTAGTGTTTTGGTTGATTACAGTATTTTTCGATTTGGCCATCATAACAAAAACAATATAAAGTTTACTTAAAAATATTATAAATAATATAAGTAGGCTATTAATCTCAATCAAACTAAGTATAAGTATAAAACTATTATATTATAATAGTTTACGGGGAATGACAATTAAAGTGATTTACAATATTTTGTACTAATATTTATAAAAAATTTAGCTCATTAATAAAATGATATAAATATTATTGAAAAATACTAAAAAAAGGGATGAAATAATTTTTAGATTTATCTTAAATTAAAGGTATTATTAAAAAAGAAATATCTAAAATATAAAATATTTTGGTAAAAGAATTCAAAACAAAATGTAAAGGACACAAAAAGAAGCCGCGCCCGATGACAACATCAGTCACCGTACCACAATTTAGTCGCCCGTCGGAGCATCGCCTCCGCCTCAGCTTCGCCGGCCGCGAGCGTTGGAGCGATATCTTTTCTATCTTCTTCGATTTCCTTTGGCGGTCGCAGTTAAAATCGGCTCCGAGGAGGTGTGGATTTGGGCTAGGGTTAGGGTTTCTCGCAGCCGATCGAAGGCGTTTCTCGGCTTTTCCCTGGAGATGGCGTTTCATGATTTCAAACACTGTCCCGGCCCCTCGGCCCCTCCAAGTTCCCAGGTCCCCGTGATCTTCCCTTCCGGCCCCTCCACACCGAAAACCAACATTTTCTATGAAAAGGGCCGATTTCCTTCCGCCCAGATCAATCAGCCGCGTCAAAGACAAGGAAAAGTGTCTTCTCGAGCGCAAAGGTGAATACCGATCTCTCTTTCTCTTCGTATTTCTTGTGCGGTCGCTCCTAGCATGAGTTTTGAGTCAATCCTCGAAGTCAATTAACGATATGATATGTTCTGAGCTGTAAAAGAATAAAAAAAAAGGAACTTTTTCTTTTAAGTTAACCCCACATCTTGCATTATGACATCGGTTACCTAATTCTTGATTACCGAGGTATCAGTTGTTCTTGATGTTTATGTTCTGTTTTGTTGCGAAGGACATTGGAGTTCTATGGTCCAAGTCCTAAATGTTGGTTGAAATTAGAACCATTTTTATCTACATGGGCATAATCATGAACAACTTGGAAGTGGATCATTTGATATTTCTTTGATGTTATAAGGGTTCAAACGAATCACTAAGAGCTGGATTGCTGTTGCACTAATAGATATTCTATCATGGGGTTCTATTTCTTTGTGAATACAGCTCGAATGCTGTCTTTGTTATTCAGACCAGTTCATAACAATCCTAATGCCCCCATCTCAACTAGGGGAAACATTAATTTGTATGACTGACCTTCGATTGGCCCCTAAATGGTTCTGTGGAGCCAATATGGCTGCTAGTCGTTTTGGTTGTGAGAAATTAATCCTTTAAAACAAAAAGGTGGCAATGTGCATAACTTACTCATTTTAACATCTTGCAGTTTGGGAGCATCTTAAATGGTGTATGTGAAACTGATACTATAAGAAAGGACCATAACAATACCATGTTAGGGGTGTAAGATTTGATGTCAAGAAGTGTTGTTAGTTATGTTCCATACAATTGAGAAATGGTCCAAATGGTGAAAGACTTAAATAAATAAGATGACCATGGCTGCAAAGATCAGATTGGGCAAGTCACAAATAAAGTATGATTGGATCTAGTGCCTATTGTCACCATTGTTGTCAAAAATATTTCGAACTCAACAAGGGAATACCTCAAGGTTGTTCTAGTTCATGTTTCTTTCCAAGATCTAGTGTTCAAGGATGCTGATGTTTCTTATGCTTCCAACTGCAAACTGAGTTCCAAAGATAAACTAACCATTGTCTGTCCTGGCAATAAATTGTCATCTAGATCTAGTGGCAAACATAGATGGGCCTTCTTGCTATCACAGAGTCCGTAGTGGCTGGTGTCTCCTTTTGTTCAGGGATATCAAGGATAAAATTAGCAAATGATGGATGAAACAGGTAGGGTTAGTTTAGATAGGTTACAAAATCGAGTCAAAATAAGCTTTGGTTTAAGTTGTGTTAATTTTTAGGTGCTTTCGAGGACTTCTTGCATTGAATTTCTATTTCATGAAGATTTAAATACATTGGATTTAGATTTTCTTTTGGGTCAGAATAAATGGTGAACTTCATTTTGGCACCATTCAGTCAATCCACTTTCCATTCAATTTTTAGGCCTAGCTGTAGTACTTCTTTGACCAAGATTCTTTTATAAGCAAGTTGGTGAGCTCTTGGAAACTAATGCATGGTAGATGCACATCTCATGCATCTAGATAATGTAGGTTGATTTATTCAAGATCATAGTATCTCATCCATTGCATGGTAGATGCACATATCATGCATCTAGATAATGTAGGTCAATTTATTTAAGACCAAAGTATCTTGTCCATTGGCCTTTCTTGATCTTCATCACTGTTTTTTTTTCTTCTTCTTCTGGCCAATTCTTCTACTACCCCTTGTCCATGCTATCCTTTTACAAGAGATTTTTTTTGCATTTAATCAAATCAAATGTTCTACTCTGGGTCTTAGATCCGATTTATGTGCCGTTGTTTTCAAACCATATTGCTTTAACAGTGGACATCTTGTTATTTTATTCCTGAAGCAACCCTCATGTTGTTGTTTTCAGCCTGTACAGTGCATCTGTTGTCTCTTTGTTTGTCTCTGTTCTTAAAGACTTTTTTGTGTCTCTATCTTGACAATGAAATTTAAGACTAAAATTTGATAATGCGAACAAAATTTTTCTTTACAAAAAGTTATCAAATCATTTGCTGCAGAAGTTTTCATCACAAACTTTATATAAACTCCTTAATACGTGAAAGTTCTTGATGGTCATATAAAAGTTATCAAACTTGATGCACTGCAAATATGTTTTAACGACAGGAATGACGGCGAGTTGAGTAACCTTGAATTTTGCTCTTTCAGAACCGAAATCCAACCCAATTAATTATCTAGGCACATGAACTCAAACATGACTCAGGTGCCTATTTTTTTTTCTGGACATATCCTAAACCTGATTAAAGGTCTTCCATACCCAGTTTAAATGGGTCAGTTTACACGGGCACCCAAAATGCTCTACTAGCTGCTACTGCTAATCAATGTATAGCCTCAGAATGCTTGACTATATACACATAAATGGAAGTGCAGATGGTGGGTTGGTGGTTGTAGTTCCAACAAAGAGTAGAATAATTTGTTTTCTTATTCAATGTTCTATTCCAAAATATGCTATTTTAGAATCTCATAAAATGTCTGATTTGACTCTTGTTAAATGGTTCATCTTTCTAATGGCCTATTATGTAGGATTACTTGATAAAAAAATATATACGCACCAGTAACATGATTTTAGTTACTAAGGATGATGTTAATGGTTTTTACAATGTCATAAGTTTCTGTGAATAGGGAAGTAAGTTGTTATTCGGTGAGAAAAAGAGGTACCACACTTTGATTGGCAAAAGTCATTGTGGAAGGATATTGCTTAATCTGGAGACTTATATTCTGAAATATCAGGTGTTGCTTAACATAACCTTGATGTCAGATTTATGAAATCATGTGCAATATCCACCTTTTTACCTGAATTTACCTTTACTGTTGTTCAGAAAAGAAAAACTAATATTTCTTACAATACAAAGTTCAGTACTTAATGCTTTTATTTCTTTTGGCCACAGGTATCCTGTCACTTCTTCTGGTTTTGCCAGCCAACTAAATGAACCAGTTAGGCTAGGTCATCCCACAAATCAAGGCAGAGTTTTGCTTGGTGCAACACATGGCACTGCAAGCCATGTTGAAGCTAAGTTTCCATCTCAGTTTTCCAACTACCATGTTCCGGGAAGAACTAGATCACCGGTGTTGCCATCTCATGATGCTGCTAATCTTGTGAACCATTATCCTACTGTCGATCACATAAGGTAATTTTTTCATTTTCTTCCTTGCAATTCTTCTAGGAATGCCCATTTGTTCTTTGTGTGCACCTTGTCCCAAAAGGGTTGCAACAAATGAACTACACAAGCATATTGTCACGAACGGTCATCATGCACCTGTAACATATTTGTCAACGGACTGTTCGTCATTTTTGTTTGCTTGTACATATGCTTGGTAGTGTGTTTTGCCTTGGTTTTGTGTATTTTTGCTTGAAAACTGTGAGCAAGAACAGATCGCAGCGTTGCGGAGTGACTATTCCCCAGAATGGATAAAATACCCCAAAATGGCTCTATTTTCGCATGCCATGGCTTGTTTTTTATAGGTTGCTGTGCAAAACGTCAGTAATCTCAGCACCATGTAATCTCCCAAGTGGCATTGGGCTGGATAGGTGTTTGGGGTAGTGTTAGATGTTGATTGGATTTTCGTATGTTGAGCTTATGAGAACTTGCCCATCGCGCTCGACACCTGGTGAGTAGTCATTTGCGGACTTGCTACTATTCCTTTGTAGACGAAGAACGCAAGGGTGCCTCATGATTTAGGCAATCCCAGCTAAGTCCGCGACATTGGCACAATGGTGTTTCATGACTTAGGTAATCCTAGTTAAGTTGGTGACATCGCCGCAAGGGTACCGCACAACTTAGGCAATTCCAATTAAGTTTGTGATAGTATGGAGATTGCATATTTAGTTTCACATGTATACATGGTTGTTCAAATGCAATATGTCATACTATATGTAAATTATCCTTTACGAAAAAGATGTCATATTATTTGAATTGGCCATTACGATAAGAAGTTCCATGTTGGGTTCTTCAATTGTTTGTATCTTGTTTGAGATATAAAAGATTTAATTAATTATTTTTGTGCCATCCTCTTGCTATATTGCTCTTTGTTGGTGGGCTAAATGAAGTATGGAAGATGGAGTTTTAGGTATTACTTTTTCTTTTTAATTTTTTTTGTGTGTTATGGATATTATCTAATAGAGGTGGATAGCTTATGAATAAGATTTTGGTTTTGTAGCTATGAATAGGTATTTGTACAAGGAGAGGGCTGAACCACATTGTATGTTTGTATTGAATTATGGGTAATGATCACTAGTATAAGATAGAACCGATAATTTAAAAAGCGCTAGGCGCTAAGGTCCCAAAATGTCCGAGACGTTAAGCGCTCGCTCGAGCGAAGCGAAGTGCTTTGAAATATTAAAATAAAAAAATATATAATATAATTGATAAATATGATTATATAAATAAAAATATGATATTAAATTAAAAAGATCTAAAGTACAAAGTCACATTATCCATCTTCTAATAAAAAAAATGTCAAAAGACTCAAAAGTCAAAACAATAAAATTTAGCATCAAATTCAATCATCATCATAATCAATATCGTCATTCTCAAACATATTATCATCCTTCTCTTCTTCTCGTCCATCTTCATTAAAATATGTTTCCTCCTCTTCAATAATGGCGAGAGATGAGTTTGAGGTTTTTGCACTCATTTTTTCCTTCGTCATCTGTTTTGTATACGTCTGTAATTTTTCAACATCTGAGGCTCTTGCCACATCTCCTCATATCAAGTTGTCATCTTCAAATACAAGCTCGTCTTCGATATCTTGTAAATTCAAACTCATCTCTACTACAAATTACTCATTTGAATCATCAATGTCTTGTAATGAGATTGGATCAATGCTATTTTGTAAATCATGACGAGCCTTCAATACTTGATTATACTTTATATAAACAAGATCATGTAATCATGCTCTAACTGATTTCTTCTTTTTGTGTGAATCTATCATGTGTCATATAATTTGAAAATATAATAATACATTTATCTAAAAAAGAATAGATTAATTGAAACAAAAATATTCTGTGATTCTTATATGCTGAAAGGCACTCCAATTTTGCTTACAACCCGTAGCGCTATATGTCAAACTAAAAATTTTGATAGTCAATTGTTACAAGTTTGGGATGGAATTTACAAATACAGTCCATCGTTCAGCTGTAAAATTTATTTTATTATTAGCAATAACATACTATATATTAGATTAATTATATCAGTTTATTAATATCTAGGGATGTAGTTGTCCCACATCGAACTGTCATTAGAATTTCAAAAAGACCATCGACATTCTTATATAGAGATAATTCATATGATCTTATCTTGCATCTCAAGGCTTGGAACCAATCTTGCAATGCATTGATATAACCCATTTACAACTTCTGCATCATACCTAACAAAGGTATTTTTTTAAAAGAATTTTTGGTTCAAATGATATCATGTTGTATGTAATGGATGATGAAATTGATAATTCCATCTTTTATCAATGATTGCAAATGTTTTCTTATATTTTTCTTTATTTCCATCAAAAGATTTTTGAATCGTCTCCTTTATTCTATCAATAGCCTTATAAATATATCTCATTGCAGGCTTCTTTTTATTATCTGTCATCCGAAAGACTCGAATAAGAGGGCTCATTACCTTTAATATATAAACTATAAGATTCTAAAAGGATGATATTAAGATGATATAACTAGCCCTCTTGCCTTTCGCTTTTTTTGCCTATTTGCTTGTTATGCATTTTTTCGAGGTAAACATGTTTCTCAGGTTATGGATTTGATAATATATGCTCTGTAATGTCAAGAAGGAAGTAGCAAATCGGGTGACATTATATCTCACAAATTCCTTATTGCTTGTGAATTCTTATAATATGATTATAGAGAAATCCAACGATAAAGATTGTCCTTTCTAAAGTCTTTTTTATTTCAAATTTTTTTTAATATCCTCCAATATTAAATCAATATAATGTGCCTCGTATGGAGTCTAATATAAGTGTTGTTTTTTTGCTTCAAATAATTTACTTAAGACAAAAGGATAACAAAATTAATAAGACTTAGGATTTACATAGTTCTTCCATTTAATTTAGAGACAATGTAATTTAAAGATTAAAAATTTCAAAAGATAAATCTTATCAGCTAACATATAGTTGCTTCCATCGTTGGTTATAACTTAGATGACATTTTGTTCATCAATTTCTTCCACAAACTTGTTAAACAAATCATATATCTTTTATCTAGATTTCACAAAAGATAATGTATCTATTGACTTCACAAACATGGTTTATAAGGAATTGTTGACCATAAAGTTAATTATACTCCTGTCTCCTATCGATCCAAGCATATGACATAATAGAGCAATCATGCTTTATCCATGATTTTTTGCAGCCCTTTAATAAGCTATTTGTATAATCCAACTCTCTTTTTAGTAATGGAACTTATATCTCATAATAACTTGGTGGTTTTAATCCCCTACCATATCTTTCAATAGCTTCAATCATCTCTTTAAAATTTTCTAAACAGCAAGTATTAAGGGAAGGACCAACCTGATAGAAGAAGCGAGCACATTTTAAGTGGCTTGGTTTACACGGGTACCCAAAACACTCTACTGGCTACTATCCCTAATTGTCAATGTATAGTCTCAAAATGCTTGACTATATACACATAAATGGAAGTTGCATATGGTGGGCTGATGGTTGTAGTTCACATAAAGAGAAAAATAATTTCTTCTCATGTTCAATGTTTTATTCGAAATCTTAAGTATCATTTGATTTGACTCTTGTTAAATAATTCATCTTTTTAATGGTTTGTTATGCAGGATTATTTGATTAAAAAAATATATACGCACCAGTAACATTATTTTAGTTACTAGGGATGATGTTAGGGATCTTTACCATGTCATTAGTTTCTGTGAATAGGAAAGTAAGGTGTTATTCAATGAGTAAAAAAGGTACGACACTTTGCTTGGTAAAAGCCATAGTCGAAGGGTAATACTTAATCTGGAGATATATGTTCTAAAACATCAGGTGTTGCTTAACTTAACCTTGATTTCAGATTTGTAAATTTTGTGCAAGAACTACCTTTTTACCTATATTTACTTTTGCCATAGTTGAGGAAAGAAAACTAATGTGCAAGATCCACCTTTTTACAATACTTTGATGATTTTGTTTCTTTTGACCACAGGCATTCTGTCACATCTTCTAGTTTTGGCAACCAACTAAATGAGCCACTTAGGCTGGGTCATCCCGCAAATCATGACAGACTTTTGCCTGGTGCAACGCATGCCACTGCAAGCCATGTTGAGGCCAAGTTACCATCTCAGTTTTCCAACTACCATGTTCCTGGAAGGACCAATTCACCTACAGTGCCATCTCGTGATGCTGTTAATCTTGAGAACTATAATCCTACTGCTGATCACAGAAGGTAAATTTTCCATTTTCTTGCAGTTCTTCTGGAATGCCCATTTATTCTCCGTGTTGAATTTATCCCAAAAGGGCTGCAACAAATGAACTACACAAGCATTCAAATATAATATATTTAGTTTAACATGTATACAAATTAGTTCAAATACGATATATCATACTATTTGAATTGGTCATTACTATAAGAAGTTCCTTGCAGAGTTCTTCAGTTGTCTGTATCTTGTTTGAAATATTGCAGACTTAATTAATTATTTATGCCACTTCAGATTCATGAAATTATGTGCAAGATCCACCTTTTTACCTGTATTTAGCTTTACTGTTGTTCAAAAAAGAAAAACTAATATTTCTTACAATGCAAAGTTCGGTACTTTGATGCTTTTATTTCTTTTGACCACAGGAATCCTGTCACTTCTAGTTTTGTCAGCCAACTAAATGAGCCACTTAGGCTAGGTCATCCCACAAATCATGACAGACTTTTGCCAAGTGCAACACATGCCACTGCAAGCCATATTGAGGCTAAGTTTCCATCTCAGTTTTCCAACTACCATGTTCCTGGAAGGACCAATTCACCAACAGTGCCATCTCGTGATGCTGTTAATCTTGAGAACTATAATCCTCCTGCTGATCAAAGAAGGTAAATTTTCCATTTTCTTGCAGTTCTTCTGGGAATGCCCATTTATTCTCTGTGTTGACTTTATACCAAAAGGGTTGCAACAAATGAACTACACAAGCATTCAAATATAATATATTTAGTTTCACATGTATACAAATTAGTTCAAATACAATATATCATACTATTTGAATTGGTCATTACTATAAGAAGTTCCTTGCAGAGTTCTTCAGTTGTCTGTATCTTGTTTGAAATATTGCAGACTTAATTATTTCTGCCACTTTAGATTCATGAAATTATGTGCAAGATCCACCTTTTTACCTGTATTTAGCTTTACTGTTGTTCAGAAAAGAAAAACTAATATTTCTTACAATACAAAGTTCAGTACTTTGATACTTTTATTTCTTTTGACCACAGGAATCCTGTCACTTCTAGTTTTGTCAGCCAACTAAATGAGCCACTTAGGCTAGGTCATCCCACAAATCATGACAGGCATTTGCCTGGTGCAACCCATGTCACTGCAAGCCATGTTGATGCTAAGTTTCCATCTCAGTTTTCCAACTACCATGTTCCTGCAAGGACCAGGTCACCAACTTTGCCATCTCGTGATGCTGCTAATCTTGTGAATCATTATCCTACTGCTGATCAAAGAAGGTAAATTTTCCGTTTTCTTGCAGTTCTTCTAGGAATGGGCATTTGTTCTTTGAGAGCACTTAATCCCAAAAAGGGTTGCAATGAATGAACGACACAAGCACATGGAGATAGCATATTTAGTTTCACATGTATACACAGTAATTCAAATGCAATATGTCATACTATTTGTAACTTATCCTTTACAAAAAAATGTCATACTATTTGAATTGGCCATTACGATAAGAAGTTCCATGCAGGGTTCTTCAATTGTCTATATCTTGTTTGAGACATAAAAGATTTAATTAATTATTTCTGGGCCATCCTCTTGCTACATTGCCCTTTGTTGGTGTGCTAAATGACGTATGGATGATGGAGTTTTAGGTATTACATTTTCTTTTCAATTTTTTTTTAATGTGTTGTGTAAGAGTTGTGAATATTATCTAATAGAGGTGGATAGCTTATGGACAGGATTTTGGTAATGTGGCTATAAGTAGGTATGTTGTTAAAGGATAGGGCTGAACCACATTGTGTCTGTATTGAATTTTGGGTAATGATCACTAGTATGAGATAGAACCAGGGGTGATGACAATGTATTCTAGACCTGATTAAAGGGCATCCATACCCAGTTTAAGCGGGCCGGATTACAAGGGTACCCCAAAAACCCTACTAGCTGCTATCCCTAATTGTCAATGTATAGCCTCAATATGCTTGACTATATAAACACATAAATGGAAGTTGCAGATGGTGGGTGGATGGTTGTAGTTCCAAAAAAGAGAAAATATATTGTTTTCATGTTCAATGTTCTATTTGAAATATTAAGTATAGTTTGATTTGACTCTTGTTAAATAATTCCTCTTTCTAATGGTCTGTTATGCAGGATTATTTGATTAAAAAAAAATATTCACGCTGGTAACATTATTTTAGTTACTAGAGATGATGTTAAGGATTTTTACCATGTCATAAATTTCTGTGAATAGGAAAGTAAGGTGCTATTCAGTAAGAAAAAAGTTCCAACACTTTGCTTGGTGAAAGCCATAGTCGAAGGGTAATACTTTATCTGCAGATTTATGTTCTGAAACATCAGGTGTTGCTTAACTTAATTTTGATTTCAGATTCATGAAATTATGTGCAAAATCTTCCTTTTTACCTATATTTACCTTTGCTGTTGTCGAGAAAAGAAGAACTAATATTTCTTACAAAACAAAGTTCACTTCTTTGATGATTTTATTTCTTGTGACCACAGGCATTCTATCACATCTTCTAGTTTTGGCAACCAACTAGATGAGCCACTTGGGCCAGGTCATCCCACAAATCAAGACAGACCTTGGCATGCGGCAGAACACATCACTGGAAGTCAAGATGTTGAGGCTAAATTCCCATCTCAGGTTTCCAACTACCGTGTTCCTGGAACGACCAGGTCACCTACCTTGCCATCTGGTGATGCTGCTAATCTTGTGAACCATCATCCTACTGCTGATCACAGAAGGTATTTTTTCCATTTTCTTCCTTGCAGTTCTTCTAAGAATTCCCATTTGTTCTTTGTGCGCACGATACCCTAAAAAGGGGTGAAACAAATGAACCACACAAGCATATAGATATAGCATATTTAGTTTTAACTTGTATACACATTTGTTCAGATGCAATATGTCATCATACTATTTGAATTGGTTGTTACTATAGGAAGTTTCATGCAGAGTTCTGACTGTTGGGAATCACCTTCCCTTTCAAGTTTCATACAATATGTCATCAGATGCAATAGTTAGTTACATGATGTTACCTGACTGTTGGAAATCACCTTCCCTTTCAAATGTTTGATGTTATTGTATGTTAATTGGACTCGCCCGAGCGCCTCAAGCTGACCTAGGCGCATCTGATCGATTTGTTAGGATCGGATCAGATCCTGGCTCGAGTCAGGTTCGAGCCACATTTATCTGATTTGATCAAACCCAATTTAAGAACTGTCCCCTTCCCCTCGCCCTTGCCCATATACCGTGACGCCTTCTTCTCAGCTAAACCCAGATTAAGATCGGCGAGCGACTCTCCTCCCTGTCGATGTCCGGCGACTGGCAGCCTTCCCTCCGGCGGTATCTCTCTCTCTCTCCCCCCATTCCCCTATTCTTTTTTCTCTTATCCCCTCCTTTCCCCAGCAGCCGCCGCTGTCGTCTCTGTCGCCCTCCCGTCTCGCCGGTCCCTTCTGTCTGTCTCAGGCATCATTCGCCGCCTCCCTTCTCTCTTCCCCATACGCCTCTGTCACCGCCTTTCTTCTCCCTTCGCCGGACGCCGCCGCCACCTCTGCCCCATCCCCCCCTTCCCTCTCTGCGTCCGGCTCTCCTCGTCCCTATCGACGACCGGCCGTACCTCCCTCTCTCTCCCCCCGTTTCCCCTCTCCCCTTCCCTCTTCTCCCTTCCCCAGCTGCCACCACTCTCCCTTCTTCTCCCATCACCACATGCCCTCCACCCTCTCTCCCCCTTTCCTTGGCTATACTTTTTTAATACGAATATAAACATTTTCTTTATCTGTTCAGGATTTCTGTTTTTTTTTTATCTAGATCGTTGGCTAACTAATTTTCTTTTCTACAGCTTCTAACTGAGCCAGTTACAATTCAAACAATATGTAATTCATGTGAATAACAACATACTTGTGTTTGGTTTTGTAATAGGTCTCAAATCCATACAAATGTGCATATTGGAAATGCAAATGCTGACAATTCAAACATCACATTACCATCCTTCTCTTTTGATGAAGAAGCTAAGAGGTTGATTTTTCTAGTACTAATTCATACGTCATTCTTCTGCAGTTAATATAGTGATATTACATCAAATATTATTTTAAGTAGACATCATAGTTTCAGATATATATTATTCAGATGCTGTTTTCATGTAGGTACTTGTGATGACCTCCGATGGGAGTTGTTTTCCTTGTTCATTCTTATGCAGTTCAATTTATTATCATGACAATTCTTCAGAAGTTTCACTGTTTATTATGTTCCATTATATTGACTGGTGTTTTGGATGCTTCAAATTTGTTGCAGGCATGACATAACCCCTCCTAGAGTGACCAATCAAAGGAAGCCACCTGTTCAGCACTCTAATTCGCCACCTCCAGAGAGGTTGAAAATGGTAGATTATTCTGATATATATGGTACTGGAGTGGATGCTTCATCAAAGCATTCTTTTTCTAAAGAACCCAAAAGGGCCAGGTCTCCCTACCCACCATCTGCTGCTGTTGTTGGCTCATCTTCTGTCCAACATGATTTTGAGAGGCATGTTGTTTGGATTTCTGTTTATTATTTGGGAAGAGTTTTCGTGTGTGTGTGTGTGTGTGTGTATATATATATATAATATAATATAATATAATATTATATATAAATAGGATATTGAGTCATTTCTGTGTTCTGATTCAATTGCAGAGAAATGCAAGCAAAGGCAAGACGGTTGGCCCGCTTCAATTTTGAGCTAACCCAACCAGCAGAAAACCTGCTTGATGCGAATCGTAAGACTCCAGAAAATAAGCTCAGTCAAGCTTCTGTGGACAAATGGGATGCAGATAAACCTGCTGAAGCTAGGGACTCATTAAACAGAGAGAATTTACTTGAAATTGAAAGTTCAGAATCATCTCCAGTGGTGGTCGGGCTATGTCCAGACATGTGTCCAGGTAGTTCAACTACTTACTTTAAACCTTATGTGTGCCTTCTGCATAGAGATTCTAATACATGTCAGTCTCTTTTCCTGCTAAAAAAGACAAGAGTATATTGAGCTACTTCAGATTTACGAAGCGGATATTTGTTCTAATATTTCAGAATCAGAAAGAGGGGAACGTGAGAGGAAAGGGGATCTCGATAAGTATGAGAGATTGGATGGTGACAGAAACCAAACTAGCAAGTATCTTGCTGTTAAAAAGGTAGTTACTAAGTAATTATCATCCCCTGTTGGCCCATTACATTATACTCTGAAATCACCTAGCAATCACATGTTACTTCTTATCTGATTCATACAGTATAACAGGACAGCAGAGCGTGAAGTTGACTTGATCAGGCCTATGCCAGTGCTGCAGATGACAGTTGATTATCTTCTGAATTTGTTAAATCAACCTTATAATGAGGATTTCTTGAGCATTTACAACTTCTTGTGGGATAGAATGCGAGCAATAAGGATGGACCTTAGAATGCAACATATTTTCGGCCGCCAGGCTATGGTCATGCTTGAGCAAATGGTATCACACACTCAGAGATGCTATGTTTTCCATTTAAGACAATAGTACTTCATGTGCTGATTTGGTTTTTGTCTCTTATACACCAGATTAGACTTCATATTGTTGCTATGCATGAGCTTTGTGAATATAATAAAGGAGAGGGCTTCTCGGAGGGGTTTGATGCACATCTAAATATTGAACAGATGAATAAGACATCGGTTGAGCTGTTTCAGATGTATGATGATCACAGAAAGCAAGGAATCAGTGTGCCTACAGAAAAGGAGTTTCGAGGTTATTATGCACTCCTGAAGTTAGATAAACATCCAGGATACAAAGTAAGTTATATTTGTGTGAAAGATGTTTTTGTTTTTTGCATTGATACTAATTGTAGCATTGCATTTTAGGTGGAACCTGCAGAGCTCTCACTTGACCTTGCTAAGATGACTCCTGAGATGAGATGCACCCAAGAAATTGTGTTTGCTCGAAATGTAGCAAGGTACCTATGGCCAAAGTTTTGTTTATTTTGTTTATGTTGTAATACTTTTAATAATGAAATGTAGCAAGGTACCTATGGCCAAAGTTTTGTTTATTTTGTTTATGTTGTAATACTTTTAATAATGCAGTAATTTCTTTTTAGATCTTGTCGAATAGGTAATTTTATTGCCTTCTTTCGTCTTGCGAGAAAAGCAACTTACCTGCAGGCCTGCTTGATGCATGCTCACTTTGCAAAGGTACTTTCCATTTGTTTTCTGCTTCTTTCACATGATTTTTGAAAGTGCTATGTGCTTGTCATACTACTAGCTGCTGGATAATGTTATCATTTTTGGTATCCCATTGAAGAATTGTCAACATAAAGTAAACCTCTTGAGAAAAATTTGTAAATCTTGCACGAGCAGTGCATGAGTACGACAAGGATTAAATGGTGAAGGTCATAACCCAAAAAATTAATTTTTGTTTCTTACAAAATTTGTTCTCGAACAATTCTTAGTTGTGTTCGGACTTTATTGATGGCAAGTATTCCATGCATAATTGCTGACAGGGTAATTAGTCATTGGTCAAATTTTGAACTAATTGGTCAACTGATTGGACCTCATGTTTAATTAAAAAATTGTTTAAAAACATAAGGTTATGCAAAATTATAATATTAGAAAATATTTAAAAAATGTAAAATACCTGAAGTTATGGAAAGTCATGCAATGTGCACCTTGGACAGCATGGCATGCAGCATAGGTCAACAGAGTTTTGAGGTAGAAACAGTTTGTGGTCTAAGGCAAAGAGAAGGGTGGTGTATTGTGGGATCTTAGTTTGAGAGAGTTTGGAAGAGGAAAAGGGAGTGGAGGTCGGAGGAAGTGGGGGCAAGCCAGAAAAGTGGTGGGAACTTCTATTGCGGTTGGCTCGATGATTGTCAGGGAATTCCACGTCTTATGTCAGATGCAATTGCTTTTTCCTCGAACTGACCCATAGGAGGTAAGAGATGGGGCGGAGACTGCATAGTGTGGTGCAACGGGGTGTGGCAGATGGACGGTGGGTATGAAGACGAGGCAGAAAGCAACTGAGAGAGGGTGGTGACATGCTGTGTGACACAGCAAGAGAGGAAGAGAGGATGATGGAGAGAGGGATAGATGGTGGTGGTGTGCAAGAGAGGGTTGTGAGATAAGGTAGGCTCAAAGAATGAATGTTTAACTACCGTAACCCCAATTTTTTGTCATCATATACAACAAAAACTAAACTGCCATCTAAAATAACAAAAATGATTATGGAAATCGGGAGCCTTGTATGCTGAAGGACAAAGCCAGACAGGTTCTATTTGTCTCGGCTGGAGCCGGGTCAGCTATTTATAGTGGTTTCTAAGTGGGGATGATGCATTAGGTGAACTGGACCAACAGGGGTCGGGTTCCTGGATTTCGAGATCCGACCAGCCAGTCTGGTTCTGATCTAGTAAACTATGATCCAATGCAACTATTCTTTTCTGTAACTGTGTGGAGGACAAGACGTTGGAAATAGAAAGCTGCAGTAGTAAAAGATTGACTAAGTATAAAATAATGAAGCACAATCCACAACATATATTTATAAATATGCATTTTATAAATATTTTAGCTGTATATCCTGTATATAGATTTTCCTACATAACAAAAATGTCTTAATATATTATTTTATTAAATACATGTGTATTAGCAATTTATTGAATCCTTTAATTTGTGAGAGAGGCAATTCAGGTGGTAACATGTCTAAAGGGAAAAACCAAGTAAAAGAGGATAAAAGATGACTGCAACATTGATCTGAATTATTAGGTAGGTGTCTAGGCTAAATTGGCCACTAAAAAACTGGGGTATAATAAGTGTACATTCTAAAACTATTTCAACTTACTGCAACCAATGGAAAAAACCTATGTTTGTTCAGGACCATTTCTTTTCACGAGAGAGACATGATTGTAAGTATGTGGCTAGTGTTGCACATTATCTATGGTATTGTTCTTTTGTATCTTCTTTTCATGAGAGATTCAAGGTCTGTGTGATTGAAATAGCTTTCATTGCTTCTGTGAAACTGCACTTGCTTCATGGTTATGACTGCATAAAGTTTAAGCAAAGGTCCTTTTTGCAGTTGAGAACACAGGCACTTGCTTCCCTGCATGGTAGTCTTCAAAATAATCAAGGTATCCCTGTCACACACATCATGAGCTGGCTAGGGTTGGAGGTAAATGCAATTTTTTATCTATTTTGTTAATTAGCATATTTTGCATATCTTTTTATTATTATTATTTTCTCATTCATAGGAGGAGGATGTAGAAAGTATTCTAGAATATCATGGATTTGTACTAAAGAAATTTGAGGAGAGCTACATGGTGAAGGAAGGTCCATTTCTTAGTAGTGACAAGGATTTTCCTACAAAGTGTTCACAGCTTGTGCATCTCAAGAAGTCACCAAGAATTATTGATGATATTTATTCTGGTCCTCCCATATCTCACATCACTGAGGAAAGAGAAACAGGGGTGTATAATGAGTTCGACATGGTTGATCAGAGAGCTGATGCATCTGAAGTAGATACTCGGGAAATTTCAAGCAATGATGTAATTCATGATTATGAAGCCAACATCACTCAGAGGGCCATTACACAATCTAGAAAGCTCCTTGAGGAGCAGCCAATACCCTTATTAAACAGAGAAACTGATGCCAAAGTAGCAGAAGCCTTTCTTCCAAGCAGTACTTCTTTAGTGGATCACAATGTAAGTAACCATGCACAACGAATTGATGATGCACAAATGATTGAATTAGAAAATGATGCCACCATGGATCAGACAATTTTGCCCAAACATGAAGTAAATGTGGTCAGAGATCTAGCATCTGTCAGTTCTCCAGCACCTGTCAGTTCTCTAGCACCTGTCAGTTCTCTACTCAACAATGTAGGTGATAGTTCAGCATCTCAAATGGATATAGAGAGAGAACTAGATAATGAAGACCAGTTGCTTGTGCTTCACCACAAGAATAAAGTTGCCGAGGAGAAGCTAAGGCTGATCTTGAGGTTCATCACTTTCCCTTATGATATTTGTTATGTATCTAATATTTAGCCATTGGGAGGCTCAAAATTCTTTCCTTTTGTGATTGATAACCAGGAAGTGGAAGCATCAAGCAACAAAAAAGAGAGAAACCCGTGAGCAGAAAAATACGCTAGCAAATGCTGCACTGTGCTCGCTTTCAGTGGGAGTTCCTTTCCGACAAAGTCAACATGTGAGTTATTGTTGCTACATCTCTGATATCTGAGTTATTTTAAATTGCATGATTTAATTGTTAAATTTTGTTTCTTTTTTTTATAATTAGATTCCCAGGCTTGCTTATAGTGAGCTTAACATTAACCATGCTTTGAGAGCGAGATACGAGAAACTAAGCAAATCATGGTCAACAATTAATGTGTCGGAACTGGTTGCACCAGTATTACACACAAGAAATCCTGATGCCAGTTGCCTTTGCTGGAAGCTGCTTATTCCTGTCCAGCCATTGCTTAAAGAGGGTCAAATTTCAAGATGGTTGCTCTCAAAAGTTATGGGTTCTAGTAAGGAAAACCACAAGCCAATAGTTTCTATGCCCCACTTATCTATATGGAGTTGGATCAGTACCCAACTTAGTCCTTTCTATAACTGTTGCCTGTCTATTATTCAGGAGGTTGTGTTTGACAATAATGATATGATTCCTGAAGATGATATTGTTTCTGGAACTAGCGCTGTTGTATTTCTTGTATCAGAAAGTATTCCATGGGAAATTCAGAAGGTGCAACTTCATAATGTTCTAGCATCTATACCATCTGGATCAAAATTACCCCTCCTGATACTAAGCAGTGATGTATATGCTGAAGAAAATACTGATTCTTCGCATTCAATAATTAGGAGGCTTGGACTTCATGATGCAGACATGACTAGAATATACTCGTTTTCAGTTGTCTTCCTATGTGATAACGACCCTCAGGTGAAGTCGAATGGTTTTCTCAAGGATGATAAATTGAGAGGGGGTCTGCTATGGCTGGCAAAGCATTCACCCTTACAACCTACTGTTAGTCCAGTGGAGACTCATGGAGTTGTTCTGAGCTACTTGAGATCTTCATTGGAGTTTCTAGAAAATGGTGATACCTCTTATTTTGGTCCAAACCATTTCATCTCAATCTTCAATGCAGCACTGGACGGATTGGTCGAGGGGATTTCAGCAGCTGCATCCACAAATGTAAACCATTGGCCAAGTCCCGAGGTTGATCTGCTTGAGAAGTCTAGCAATGAACGCATTTTTGTGGATAGGTACTTACCAAGCATTGGATGGAGCTCACCTGTGAGAATTCAATCACTCATCAGATTGATAAAGGGCTGTAAGCTACCACCGTTTGTAAATGAAATGCCTTGGCTAAAAGAAGGTTCTCATATGGGCTTGAAGATTCCAGATCAAAAGCTGGCCCTTCAAGAATGTTTGATAAGCTACATGACCCAATCATGCCAGATGTTAAATGCTGATCTAGCTGCTATAGAGGCAGAAATACTGGTACAGACTGCTGCATATCCTGAGCTTCGTGGTTCGTGTTACTATATCATTCCAAGATGGTCTGTGATATTCAGGAGGATTCAGAACTGGCGGTTAATTAATCTGAAAACTGGGGGTTGCTCTGTTGCATATTTGTTGGAGCAGCATCTGGACAGGCTTACTGCTATGCCATTAAACTCAAGTTCCATGATGCAGGATTTGGAGAGGAAAATCGGTGAAGAAGAGTATCGAACAATGCATTCTTTTTCAACAAAACCTTCTTTTGATGAAATTGTGGAGATTTGCTGCAATATTCCACTTGCAGAGCAGCCCATGTCACCGCCTGAGCCTTTAGATTCATCTCCCATGGTGCATGAAACTGGTGATGCTCTGAAGTCTGAAAATTTAGCTGTGGACAAGGATGAGGTTCTCAAGTGTAACAAATCAGGGAATGGAGAAAATGGAAGATCAGCTATTTCTTTCTTCAAGATGGATGACAAATTGTCCATGCTCTTGGAGAAATGTACAAGACTGCAAGACACCATAGATGAAAAACTTGCATTCTATTTTTGAAATTGTATATTTGGGTAATCGATCACGATTTTCTTCTTTGCTTTATTGTTTCTTCTTTTTCCTTGAGTTACTAACATGGTTCGAACAGAATAGACCGGAAGAGTTATGTTGTATCACCACAACTTGTACATTCTTGCTCATAACAGAAGGGAAACCCCTTGTAGACTGATATCAGTCGATATACAGTGGTTGCATGGAATTGAATATGACTGCTGCTTTGTTTCTTTTTCCATTTTCTCAAGGCTCATGGACTTATTGGTCTTTTCTCTTGATTCACTAGTCTGTCTGAATCTGAGCATGAGAGTTGCTTGCAGGTTAATTTCAATGATTTTGATTTAGTTTGGATAAGCTCTGAACCTTGGCATTCATGTTGTTCCCATTGAAAGATCTCTTTTGTTGGAAAACTTGTGTTTGGTTAAGACCAGGGAAAAAAAGTCTCAATGCATTTGTCTGGTCCAGTTTCCATAGGAAAGGGGTGAGTTCTATTCTAGTCTGACACCGTTGTGTCAGACTAGTTGCCGTCTCAGTTTGGTGGGTATCATATGATGGCGAGGTGTCGGCCTGGTGGCACCGTTGTGTCAGTTACATAGAGCTGAAGTGTAAGGTCATGTTATTTTCACCATAATAATATTATTATTATTTTTATGTAGGTGCAGAGATTTTAAATAATATTTCTATTTTTTAATTTAGAAAAAGCCTCAAAAGGTTTCGGTCCAGGCGCTCATCTTAGGGGACCCAATAGCGCATGGGTCCACAGCCAGCGGTTGCGAATGGGACCCACTTGGAGGAGAGACGTCAATGGTGGAGACGGATCTGCTGGTACTTCCCAGTGCGAACATCGCGGATGCGGAACCGGTCGCAGTCGACTCACACTCGACAAAGCCAACTAGAACGAGCCGTAACGACATATTTCTTTCTTCTTCTTCTTCACTTGCGGGCGACGCGAGGGAGCGCCGATGTCCTTCTTCTTCAAGCCGTCGTCGCAGTCCAAGCCGGACCCGGCGGAGCTCGCCGGGGCCATCAAGGAGAGCTTCCTCTCTCTCGACACCACCACCATCGCGAAGGTCGTCTTCCCCATTCTCTCTCTCTCTCTCCCCTCGCCTTTCTCCCCAACGATCTGGTTCTTGATGCCTTCGACTCCGCCGATCCATCATCTGATCCTTAATATCTGTTTTCTTCGGTGCAATGAGTGGCAGATCTGAGATCTAAACGCGATTCCTCGGTTTGCATTTCGTCAAGAACCTCTCGATCGAGTTCATTGTGGAATTTTCTTTTCCTTTGACCTTGTTTCGATCCTGGTTTTGAGATGTTGTTTTGTTAGGTTATGTGGTTGATAGAACTCGTTGTGGGATTTGTATTTACCTTGAACATACTCGTCGCTTCTAGCTTCACGCAATTACTGGAGTCTGTGTTCTCCAGATGTTAATTTGCTGAAAGTATAAAGTAATTAAAGTATGGCCGATCAAGGGGCAGGCTGTTAAAATATGAACATAACTTTGCGAGGGTTAATCTATGTGATCGGACTTGGGTATAACCCTATGCCATACTGTATTAGCTTCCATATCTCCTATGCATAAATTCTTACATCTCCTACAACTGGTGGAATGGTATATTATTATATACACTTCTTGATTTAAGACGGGTTGGACTTTAATACTAACATGATTGCTTTTAATGTCAAATCTTAGATTGTATTTATCCAGAAATATGACTCCTGCAAACATGATCAAGTCTTGAATACTAAAGGTATTCTTATACTAATTTAGTAAAGAGATTATTAGAATATTAACACACACACACACACACACACACACACATATATATATTTCATTTGGTGATTCATTGATATAGGCTTTCAACTGAATGTTCTTTCTCTATGTACGCATGTCATTTCTTCAAATAATCTATAAATAATGTTTTATAAGTTCATGTGGTTAAACCCTTGACTTTCTGAATATATATTTGAAGATGTTACTCTACTGCAGCATTAGTCTAGAGCTAAAATCTTCACGTGTGCATTCTTTTCCAATTCTGGCAAGCACCCAATCTGTGCCTGCTGGCTAAGCTTGTCTCTGTCTCATACAGCAGATATTGAGTTTGCACTCAGTCATTCTGCTTATCTCAAACTGTCATTTTTCTATGCCCAAAGGCAGCTTAACTCCACATGATTCACAAATGTCAAAAACACCTTTCAAGATAAACATATGCCAAGTATTTTTAGAGAGACAACAACGTCATGCACTTCTTTTTGATAGCAGAAGCATTTGAGTTGATTTCTTCATTTTTTTAAGCTATTATACTTTGTTATTCTAGGCTCTTGAAGAAGTCGAAAAGAATGTCCTTTCAATGAGGCAAATGCTTTCAGGGGATGCAGAAACCGAACCAAATCAAGATCATATTTCACAGTTGGTTGTTGAAATATGCAAAGGGGATGTTCTTGCTCTATTCATTCATAAGTTGCCAACTTTGAGTTGGGAAGTAAGTTCAGCCTTCATTTGGTACAATTATGACCATCATTGATGCCAAAGCTAATCGATGCTTTCAAATCAGGCCCGAAAAGATTTGATGCACTGTTGGTCCATTTTATTAAGGCATAACGTTGATTCTAGATATTGTTGTGTGGAATATATTGAGAATCATTTGGAACTTTTGGACTTCCTCATTATCTGGTAAGTTATCTGTCTCTCAAGCATATTTAGTTTGTCATCTTATCTTCAGTATGTATGAGAACACTTCTTCCTGGCATCAATATTCAAGTGAACTTAGTACATAGTTGATTAGCTAATTCTATGTTTTGGTTCTTAGGTTGCTAGATTGTGGTGAGGATCAATTGGGTATACTTGGGAATCTTCCATGACTAGTGCACGGACAACCCTTTCTTCAGTCAAGCATCAGTGGCTAGATGTTGGCTTCTAAGTCCTATATGCAATAAGTAGCTTAGACCATATGCAATTCAACCTTCGTATGGCCCACTGGGTCCAGTCTTGATACATTGAACGTTGTACAAGATGCTTTCGCATAGTATTGAACATGAGATCTATCAACTGTGCAACAGTGCACTAACCACTAGGATCTCTATTGAATGATTACAACATGTAAAGTGAGTCTTTTGTTGGGGTCACAATCTGATAGGATAACTTGTGTCCAAAATGCTTAATTCCAAGTTAACAAGTGTACATCCATCAACCTCTTATATGTTGATCTAAGTTTTAGTCCACTTTTGATGTGGGTCTAAACCGAGATGACATAACCTGCCCCACTTAAAGGACGTTAAGCACCTACGTAGCCCAAATCACCCTAGTATAGTGCATGTGAGGCCTACTCTAATGGTCCCTCCATATCACACTCTTTGGCCCCATTGGACAAGTAACCCTAGTATAGTGCATGTGAGGTCTACTCAAACCCCTTGCCATACCCAATACTAGATCAACTCTGGTTGCATTTTGTCATGACTCAATCTTATGGGATAATTGCTCTATTAACTTCGTCGAGTCTAAACCACTGGTCCAAAAATGTTTAAGCTCAAGTTAATAGTAATACACCCATTAACCCATTAGCCTCTTATATATCAATCTAAGTCTTAGCCCACTTCCGATATGGGAGTAAACATACTCATCTAGTTGGAATTAGCCCAGGTTGTAATTAGCCTCTTAACGATAGTACAATTGTTAGCCTCTTATATGTCAATCTAAGTTCTTAACTTCTTAAATGTCAATCTAAGTCTTAGCCGATTGAACCAGATCGGCTAAGGTGTGCATGGGCCACACCTAATTTACGGATCCAAACTTGAATCCAGATGGGCCTTGCCTTGCATTGCTCGAGTGCCTATGCGAAGGTCCCTATCGCCTGATGATTTCAATGTCTTCAAGGAAGAACTTTGCTCTTTTTAACAGCATGTTTGAATAGGTTCCCTTAAGTTGGTTTAGATGTTAATCTTATGGTAACTGCTTGAAATATGTTGATCGTTTTTTTGGGTCTTATCATCATCTTTGGGTATCTTCAAGGAAGAACCTGACTTTGCTATTTTTAACAGCTTGTTTAAATAGGTTTCCTTAAGTTGGTCTCAATGTGTTGATTTAACTGTGATTGAATTCGTAAGGACATGTGAAGGCTAAAGCAATTTGATATAGTTAATTTTTACATATGGTCTCACTTTAGGGATGTTTTTAGCATCCTAAATCAAGGCATTTTCTGTTCAGTCAAAATTAGGTTTTCGTAGCATTTTGAAGCATGCATTACACCTACCCTTTAAGAATCGAACTACATTATGTTTAGCCTTGGAATTGCAGTAGTTACTATCAGTAACAAGCAGTGGAATTGTAGGAGTTCCACCCTACTTCTACTCTGGTTTCTTTCTGTTTAGCCTTGTTCACTTGCAGTTTTCTGGATTTTTTCACTTCTACATTATGACAAGAAACTACATTATGCTGGCGTTTTCAGTGAAGTCTTGAAGCTTAATTTAGTTACTGATTTCCAAACAGTTACAACAACAAAGAGATTGCGTTGAGCTGTGGTAACATGCTGAGGGAGTGCATCAAATATCCAACTCTTGCAAAGTAAGCAACTTGAAATCGTTGCTAATTTTGGTTTCTTGTCATCATTATCTGTCTATGTCACATCCCAAGTGGACTTCCAACATAGAAACATCCAGAATGTACCAACAAATCAATTCAGTACCATAATGTAGCAAGCATAATTTGATATTGCAATGCATGTTTAAAGTCTTACTGACAATGGACTAATCGCTCAAATAAATGTAAGCTTGATCATTTATAAACTTAACACACAACTTGATAATCCTTCCACCTTGATGCTCATTTAGATCTTGTGGCTTTGAAAAGTTATAAACAACACATCTAAAATGTAACTAAAACTAGTTTTATATATGATGCATCTATAAGTTTATAGACTAGTTTTAGATTAGTCTATAAGTTTTAAATCAAGTTGTGGGATAAACATATTAAATGAATTGTTTTTCTTTCAGCAACTAATCTGTTGAAACAAAGACTAAACTTGGATTGTAATATACAATTATGCTTGTTATGTTATGGTACATTCTGGATGTTTCTATGTTGGAAGTCCATAGGATGTGTCAGTCAATCTTATTTGTTGTTGGCATATCTGAATGTATTCAGTTAAAGTAAATGCATAAATATTTTAAGGTTGCAATGTATGGTTAGCGTTTGCAAAATTTAACTATATGATCGTATTTTGATCAGTTCCTATTTTGTTTCATATGCTTCTCCAAACTAATCAAGATCTGCATCTTGCCAAAAATCTACCAACTACAGCCTTACTGTATAGCTACACATCAGTTGAAGTGAAACTGCTCATCACAATTATTGTTATGAAATTATTTTATTTTTTACAAAAGTAACGTTATAAAATTTTCACTTTAAAATGGTTGTTATGTTACCTTTATCTTGTATACCTAGGCCTTCTGAAGTCTCTATTTGGCAAGATGATTTTTTTAGTATTCTGTTTATGATTCATATTGACAAATAAATTCAACATTGTTCAATCTACTCATCTGATCAGTTTGACACAGGACATTTTATATTTTGTTGATATTGGGATTTTGGATACGAAGTCTGTGTCAGAATTGTCTGCAGAGAGTGGTTCATTGATTTTAAGAACTATCTGATTGTTATTTACGTAAGACAGACTGCAATATGTTTATAATTACATGAGTTATTTGATTTCATGTAGTTTATTTCCTTTGTCTTCAAATAATCCTGCATACTTGTGTGTGATTGATACCTCCTTAGATAAATCCCAAGTGCAATGACATGAAAGCAGTGACTTACCACGTATTCTTTAAGAAACATAGGATCTTAATGAACTTTGAGGAGCAGGTCGAAACCAAACTGTGACATTTATAAGTTTTTTCATATGAAATTTCTAACTTCTCATTTATTATATTATGGCCATTAATTTTTTGATTTTGAATGCATTTTGATTTTGTAGTGATCTTTCAGATGTATCCTGGAATCAAGGAGCTTTGAATTATTTTTCAAATATGTGGAACTGCCAACATTTGATATTGCTTCAGATGCTCTTGCTACCTTCAAGGTCAGTGTTGCTACTTTTGGCATACCTATCATCATGTTTTAGACTCCACGATTATGTTCATGCACTGTCCCATGCTTACTAATGGATGAAATTTTGGCAGGACTTGCTTACAAAACATGAAATGATAGTCTCTCAGTTTTTGAGTTCACATTACGTTCAGGTCAGCTATCAAGTTTTTCATGTACTACTTTAGTTGTTCAGGGGTCAAGTTATTCAAATCCAACTTATTGCAATAATTTGCTGGAACATTCTGCTAATTAGACAAGATGTTTCTGGTGTGTTTTCTTTCATCTGATTGAAGAGTTTCATGGCAGTTCTTTGAGCTTTATGAAAAGCTATTGACATCTCCTAACTATGTAACAAGAAGACAATCCTTGAAGGTTAGTTTTATTAGTGATCTATATTTAGCTTCTGTCTCAGATTCTTTTGTCATTAGTAGTTGGGTTGATGTCAGTTAATATTTAGATTCTCTCGGATTTCCTTTTGGAACCCCAAAATTTGCAAATAATGAAGCGCTACATTTTAGAAGTTCGGTTCTTGCATATTATGATGGCATTACTAAAGGTAAATGATTTTTCAGTTTTTTTCTCCTATACTACTTTTACTAGTTTATTGTATGTTTTTTAAAGTTGTAGTTTTGCCTGATGTACATTGTAGTTTTATATGCAATTACTTTATTGTGTCCAATTTTGTATTTCTTGTTATGTGAAAAATGGAAGAGTTCGATTATATTCAACACTGTATTAGAAACTATAGCAAAGTGTGATGACAAAAAACTTATATTGGTTCCATATGAAGTTTATTCTTTCCATTACCTGGTTATGCAACCCTAACTCCAGCATATATAAATATAAATATAAATAAATAAATTGAGTACGTGGTCACCAAATGTGTTGTGTCCTTTTTGCCTATTAATCTAAAAAAGATCCCATTGTGTCCTAATGACAACGTTAAGGTCCCCCCCTCGCTAGATCCCATCATATCCTAACAACAATTTTAGTTTACTAAGGTCCTCCCCCATCCTCTCACTCACTTCCCTCCCTCATCCCTAAAACACTTGATCAACAATCTTGTATCTGTAGTCTAACTCTAGTTTTTATGAACATTTAAGCAATGGTTGCATCTAAAATTTCATATAGACTGTGAACCATCAGAGCCTATAGCATCTAAAATAGAGATTCATCTTGCAGCTGCGTAGTCACTGCTATCTCATTGTTTAGTTGTGGATTTCATGTAAAGAAAAGATAATTTAGTTGTGAACACTTCATATAACCATTTTTTGCTTCAGCAAGGCAACTTCCAGGAAAGAGTGCACATGCCGTTCTTTTAATCTCTGTTTCCTTTTAATGAATGATGACATTTCTGCTCCATAGTTGACTATAGATATACAATTGTGTACCTTTTTGTTTAAGAATTGATATCTGGTATAATGTTATTATATGCTATTTATGGTCCATTTGATTTCATTCATAAAGAGTATTTATATTAAGTTTTGATAATCATATGGAGCCCTAATCTGCATATGTCGTATTCTATTTAGGACACAAGCAAAAATATCCAGATTTCTGCCTTCCACATTTTCAAGGTAGTTGTTTTCTCAGAACTTTTGGCACAGTTATGCGAAATCTGCTGATAATGTGTATTTCTTATGTTTTTATGAGTTAGTTGTCTTTTAATGTTTTACCTTGAAAGAGGAATCATAAAATTTAGTAATAAACTTGGGTTAACCAATTGGTTTTTTGGTCATATAGTACTCAAAAGTTGCATATTGCTTTATATGCTTGCATTGCCTTGAAGTAGGAGATTTTATGTTTCTACTGATGATTGTTTGTGTAATTCTTTTTTTTACCTAAAATTAGGTATTTGTTGCTAATCCGAATAAGCCACGGGAAATTATTGAGGTTCTGATAGACAATCATGACGAGCTGTTGATGTCACTGCAAAATCTTCCCATGAGCAAAGGTAAATTTCTGTGTTATGTATCTGTTATTTGACATGTTCTAGCGAAAAACGATGAAAAATGAGTCATCTCATGACAAATATTATCGCATTGGACTGACAATGGTTTGTCGTATGATTGGGGCACACCTTGATATCAGCTCGGTTAAGAACTAAAAAAGTAATGAAGGAATCAGCCTCCCATCTCAGTTTCATAGGATTCACTTCTTTTGTTCTGATGTAGGTGAAGATGATCAATTTGAAGAGGAGAAAGATTTAATCATCAAGGAGATTGAAGAACTTTGCAATCTATCGAAGGCCACGACGTCATAGGTCTGCCTTCTTCGTTTTATATATTTTTTTATTTTTTATTTTTTTGTCTTATTTGTTTGTGTGATATGGCATTATTTATATTTGATCAAATCTGGTTTATTAAGAACAACATTCATGGAGATGATGTATCTCTCTCTCTCTCTCTCTCTCTCTTTGGGTCAGAATGATACCTCATATCCTCGATTACTGAGGTGGATCTCACTCGTATCGCCCACCATCATTGTGGTCGGAGGCCTAGTGTGATCTGACATGCAGCTCCGCATTGGATCCTATCAATTCTTGCAATCACAAGACAGATGTTATATGCGACAGGTAAAATATCTCTCTCCCTCCGCGGCTATACCGTTGCTAACATGATCCATCAAACCATAGTTTGAAGACTAATAATCTATAATTACTTTAGGAATTGAGAGCGGGATGGTTGGTTCAATGGGATATATGCATAATTACATCAAGAAATAAGCATGTTCCATAAAGATTCTAAATTAGTCGGATAGTTGGGAGATCGAATAAGGAAATAGTGTAGAGGACACTGACACCTAACACCACTCGGAACTTAAATATTTCAAAATTCCGACACTCCCACCATTTCTGTCAAAAGCAAAAGTACACAAAACTCCTCTCCGCCATTTCTCTCTCTCTCTCTCTCGCTCTCTTTTTTTTTTTTTTTTTTTTCTTTGTCACCACAGTCACCACATACACTACCATATTACAAAGAGACCCCAAAAAGGAAACATCACCTCAGAAAGTTGCTAATGTTGATCTCTCTCTGCACACCTATGCCTGCGCTTCTAACGGAGATGGCAGCCTCCCCTTCTGAAACCGAGGAGGAAGATGCTTGGTGTGCTTCTTGGGGCCGACCGTCCACGGCAAGAACACGCCCGTGCCATTGCGGGGCGCCTTCTTGCCAGGGCCCACAACCATCGCCCTGCGCGGCGCCACCATTACCACGGGGCTGTGGAGAGCCAATCCCCATGCGGCCGGTATCACGCGATGAGGCCAGGCGATGACCCCCGCGGTAGCCACCTTCTGCGGTATCGTCGTCGTCTGTGTTGTCCCGGGTTGCCAAACCGTCATCGCCTTGGTTGGCTGCAACGCGGTAGGCGAAGCTGCCGCCTGGCGAGCGGCGGCATGTCTCACCTTCACGAATGTGACGATGACCCTCTTGTTCGGTGAAGCGCAAACAACGTGCCTCGCCATGTCCGCGCTGTTACCGCGCATGACTAGGAGTGACCTGCGACCAACAAATATAAAAGCAAGTTCAACCTTCTCATCATCAAGATGGACATTGGTATCCGGTCCATCGCATACATACCCTTGCTTGATGGGAAGCGTCAAGGAACCCTTATAGTTTCCTTCATGATCGCTAACAAGAGACCGCCCAAAAGCGATCGTAGTTTCCGAGAGGACGAGTGTGGAAATGGGATTGTCCAAATGCGGAGGTTTGAAGTACGGCTGCGAGTGCTCATCCTGTGAAGCCACACGAGAAAACCCGGCATTAGAATTACGAAAGGTTTCAGGCACATGCAAAGATTTGCTCGAGAGAAAAAGGGGGTGTGTTACCTCGTCGAAGAAATTGATGATGCAACTGTCGGGCTTCCTAGTCTCCGGTATCAAACGCCATTGAACCAAGTGATCGATTACAGTCTGCAACGCGGAGGGAATTGGTTCGATGTTACCTGTGCATCAAACATTTCTCATGTCAAGACAATCTCAGCTTACTAATCGAGTACGAAGAAGCCAGAAATGGGGCTTTTACTTGCTGCCTCCGTCGTTGATTGGAATAGTGGGACGCCAAGCTGAATGATCTCTCTCTTGTTCCCTTTCATTTCTTTGTTGAAGAATATATACGTCTCACCTGAACACACATGCACAAACTTCATGGTAGAAAGTGGGCAATATATATAGCAAAAAGAAGAAGCATCAAGAACAGAACTTTACCTGGGAGTTCGCCGCCGCGTCCCGCAAGGCGGAGCTCATCTACGAATTCAGAGAGCGTGAGCAGCTCCGAGTCTGTGAAGATGTCCTCGTACAACTTGAGACCCTTCACAACATTGACCTGCTCAAAGCATTTCACGAGTGGAGAAGTCAGCAAACGGGGATCAAATGGGGAGCTGGGAAACATAGAACCGAACGACTACTACTTCCTACGCCATCTTCTATTGCATCTCTATACAGAAACTGTGCCCAATGATGGTGGTAAGATGGAACTCGCCATGTGCCCTTTCACCGACTCCTTGGCCACAAAACCTTTCGAGATCTTAATCCTCTCCGGACGCACCGAGCCATCTACTTCTGCTTTCACATCGGCCTTGTCCGATGAAGCTGGTGCTTCTTGGGGTCCTAAAACCACACGAAACCCAATGTCAGTGAGAACATTGATGCCGAGAAATCAACTTCATTCAGCGGCGTATTTAACAAGGTCGGCCGCCGTTCCAAAGGTTGAAAATCTAGATGCATAGCATGAATTGCTTCCGAGGAACGCCGCGGAGGGCCTGGCGGACTTGACCTCACGCTGTCGGGCGGCTGCCACTTTTTCTACTCCCGCCCGCCGGCGGTTGACGTCAAGAACGCGACGCCGGACCGCATCGTCACGCCTCTCAATTGAGTCGCAGCCGATCAGGGATCCACGCCACCTCCCCTCCTCGATCGACAACCACCTGATCGAACCTGTGCCACGTGGCAAAAGCGTAACCGTCCAATACTCCCTCGACTCCCCGTGCGCCGGGGTTGTGGCGCCCAGCCTCGTTAACGTACTTCTCCCTCTAATAGAAGTTCACGCCACCCTCTCTCTCTCTCTCTCTCATCTCTATCGCCTCGCTCTACAAGTCCAAAAGGAGGAACTTATCGTGAAGCGGGAAATTAACAGTGCCCGAAGGCGCGGGAGTACGGCGAGTCCGCCGCAGCCCGTGAACCCTTTCACGGGCCGAGTTAAGCGACCGGAACTCACCCTCGCAGACGAGTTAGCCCGGTGAGGCGACCTAGAAAACCGAGTATAGATCGGAGCATCAACAGCACCGTCCGATCTCCCTAGAAGGGTCAGTTAGGTGGTGGCTCGCGCGAGACGAACCGATACTGATGCCGAAATGCAAGTAAAAAGGATCTCCGGAAGGTTAACGAACACAACGTGTTATATAAAATTAAAATAAATCAGATAAATAATTTTTAATTCACTAATTTATTGAAGAGTAAAGACACCGATAGTCGATACTTACCTCCGTACGCTTCACCGTCTTCGACGCCCCTTTGATCCGAAGAATCTCCGGAAGGTTTCTCCTCCGCCGCCGCCTCGGCCGCCGCCGTCGCTTCTTCCTCGACCGCGACCTTGGGGTCGGCAACTACCACCTCGGGAGCAGCAGGTTCCTCCTCCGCGGGAGGGTCGTCCACGGCGAAGGAGGCGGCCGCCGCGCGGTTAGCCGCCACGAGGCGGAGCTCGGCGGAGACGTCGGCGATGGAGAAGTACTTCTGCAAGTGGAGAACCGGGATCCAGTTGAGGCGGCGCCTGTGCATGGCCGCGAACGCTGCCTCGTACTCCTCCCCGCCTTCGATCTGCGCCAGGTGGCCGCACAGCTCGTCGATGATCGCGTTCGCCGCCGCGAACTCCCCCCGGAACCACGCGATCATCGCGTCCCTCGCGTACACCGCGGTCGCGTCCCCCGCTCCCGCCGCCGCCGCCATCGCCGCCACCAACACTCCTAGAGAGAGAGTGACAGAGACTGGGAGAGAGGTTGGAATAGGAGGAGATGAATGGGAACGAGGACAAGCGGAACTACGCCCCGAGGGCTCTATAAATACTCGGGGAACCAATGCACGCCTCAGCTGACGTGGCGGACTGGGAGGAGTGGAGGACGGTTAGCGGGACGAGCGGAGCGATACCGCGACCCCAACGGAACCATCGGAGGAGATAGAAGGTGCGACCATCTCGCGTAAAGTAGGCTCACCGCGGTGAGGGGATCCCGTCCCTCCGCTTTCCGACGCGCGTGGTCCTCGCACGATCGGTGACGTTACGCTTCCACGGCCGTTTGATCCAGCGGACCCCGCGGCGGGACCGGTGGGCCCGGGGATCTCCACCGTCAAATATTCATCGGGCTGTTTTGGTCAACAGACCCCTCGGCTACCGTAAGGGCGAAGCCCCATCGGACGGTTACGAGATCGCGTAGTATGGACTCTCCGGCCCGTGATACGTACACTATACGTACGTTCCCCGTGGAGAGGGGCGTGCAGATGTCGTCAGGGAGCACGTCCGCGGCATCGCGTGTGCTGTGTCGCGCGAGGCAGGGAACACGGTATATCGCGCACTCCAACGTGACCGTCCTCATCGCCAAAGTATTCGTGCCTATCTCATCTATTAATCGGATAATTAAAATGGGATGATGCATTGAATCTATATCATGATATCAGCGGGTGGCGAAAAAGAGACTGCGTGCATCGGACGGCTGTCATGCGAATCAATTCGATCAACAGTTCTCTCGGATTAAAGTCGACGTTAGAATATTCTGATCTGATATTTCATGATTAGGGCCAAAATGGCTCCTCGTGGAATCGAATCGCTCGAAAGGTTGATTTAAATTAAGGCAATTAATCTGCTGGAGCTACATGTCGTCGTCTGTCCCGTTCCAAGTATCACGGTATATATATATATATATATATATATATATATATATATATAGTTTGGGGTGGCGCGTGTGATGTGGCTTGTGCTGTGGAGCCCAGTGAAGCGTGCAATTAATTCGTGGAGGGACAAATTTTGTCTCGTATTGCACGAGGTGTGGGGCCCGCGAGGGGCGACAGATGGTTGGCTGATCAAGGGGAACCTGACGTGGGACCCGAAGGAAAACGACCGCAACGAAAACGGCAAAAGAAGAGGATTTATTAGGGGGGGGTAGAGAGATCCACCAAAAAAAAAGAAAAAAAGAAAATTGAAGGGTTAAAAAGAAAAGGAAAAGAGAAGCTGTAAGGGGGGGGGGGGGGGGGGGTGGTCACAATATGGTGATCTGCATGTACTGACATACACTCAAAATATAATGTTTGGTGGGGTCCAGTGAAAATATATTATTTTTTAGGTAAAAACTCCTGTAAAAAGAAAACAATTATTGATTTAGAAAGAAAGGAAAAAAAAAAGGAGGAGGAAAGTATAATAAAAAAATGGTAAATACAATAGAAGGTCAATCTGTAATTGGGTCCATGAACCCCTTCTCAAACTCCCTTTCTTGCCTCTTATTGCCATGCCAAGTGCACCATATGCATTCTCCTCCATGCTAAATGTCATTGGATTTGATCACTTAACAATACCTAATTTTGAATCGTCATCACTGGTAAGTTAGTTAACCTGGATGGAAGATGATATGAAGTGTAAATATTTTTCCTAAAGTCAAAATTCTTTTGGACAATTTATTAATTGATTAATCCATGATTGGTACAAAATATCTCAAACATATTTTTTTTCAAATGCTTGTAAACTTCACTCTTAAGTTTTTTTTTTAATATAAAAAATGGTCTCAACTTACCGTTTTGATTATATATATTTTATTTTTATTTTTAAATATTATCATCATTATCATTATCGAGCATAAAGAGGAATTATTTCCGTGATTCGAATCACTTCACATGAGTGCTGGATTAAGGTATCTCCCTCCGCCCTAGTAGTAGTAGTAGGAGAAGAACATGCTTTTATCCTGCCTTTGCAAAGGAATGTTAGGCATAAAGCGTCATGGTGGGTGGGTGGGTGCTTGGCATACTGAGTGAGCCAACACTTTAGATGATTCCACGGACAAAGCAGCTTGGCATAAAGCATTTGCTTCGTTTCTCTTTCAACTGACAAGTAATGAAGGTAAGAGTTATTCTAATTCCATGGCCAAACGAAGAAAATAAATTGACTTGCATCCTGTAATGCTAGAAATATTGATCCAACCAAATATAATCTAAGGTCAGAATTTACCCTCACCTTGTCGAATGCTGCAGGACTTTGACTTCAGAAACCTGGGAGGATCGAGAGGGTCATTGGTACTGACCTTCATGTCTTTGTACAACACTGAAACAATGTTTGGAGGAGTCGAAAAGTCTTGCGATTTGAAGGGTGTGACTATGGAAGGGGGTTTATTTCTTCCTTAGACTCCGTTGTTCTCGTTTTGAATCGATGAAGCCTAAAAAGTCACAGCTCGTACTCCATGCCTGTAGAAAATGCAGTGGTGAATAGTCTTCCTGTGAGAGAGACCAGTCATATATGTATGTATTTTCCATGCATCAAACAAAGCATGCTCAATCTACAATGCCTTCATGTGAACTTGACATTGGGAAGCCAGACGTCACCAGATGACAACTGAGCTTATAATACCCTACTGCTCGTGGCTTCCCATTTGGAGTTGAAGTGAAAGAAACAGTTAACAAATGACATTGATACTACTGGTGATTCCAAGGAAAAGAGAGTGACTATTGCATGCCCTCTCTAGATTGTTTTACTAATCAGAAACTATGAGGCTATAAATCTTCCTCTCTAAGATCAACCAGAATATATCAGACATCATAAAAAATAATTCTTGGTTCAAAAACAATCATTCAGATTTTTTTTATAGAAAACCAAGGAGAAAAGTAGGATCTCAACTAAACATCATTAAAATGATACTTCTCAGATATCAAGAGTAATATACCAGAAAATCAGGAAGATCAACCGACCATCAAATCATCAATAGTTCCTTCCCCTCTAATAAAACCCTATGGTTTTTTTCTTCAACTCTCTCAATCTATGGTAACTATCTTTCTTGGTATGCATTTACCTTTCTCATAATATATTAGGGCTATGACTATATTTATATTAAATCCTAAGGTCTCACCAGTTGCCACAGGAACAGGGCCATCCAACAGGTATGATGGGATTTGATGCATCTTATGTCCTTTACTCCCAAATCTTCATGTGAGCAACTTTGTTAGGACCAGAAGTACTTTTGTCACTGCTCATGAAATGACAGATATAACAGTACATAAAAGAGGCTCAAACTTCAACACCTAAGTACTTAGGTGCGTGAATCCTCGTCCATGCAACTCAATATAAAATATGAATACTGGTGAAACATTATCACCTTGAATAGTTGTGCTTAGCATGCAACATGTTTGATACTTTACACAGGGCAAATGGCCAGAAGCAATGTGTAACTCTAGCACATCAATTCTCTGTGATCCTACTTAATGAACAACAATGTGTTTAGAGGTAGAAAACGATCACTGGAAACCATAACATGCTTAGCATAAATATATGCACTTACATATCATGCAGCAATACATAGGACCACATTTTTTGAGAAGATAAAAGAAAGAAAAGCATGCACTACTGCTCCTCATAAGATTTGGGACCAGATTTGATGGGGAGATGTGACATTTGCTTTTGAAACAAGAGCGGCTGTTCAAGCATGAGAGTAAAGCTTGCAGAAAGGATCAAAAGTGATGCGACAGTAGGGGAGATAAATCCTTAAGCATTAGTCCAATGAATAGTCATCTCTTCTTCCCTTCTGAGTTTTGAAGAATAATCTACAGGGAAAGAGTGAAGGTTGTTCTGCATAGATGACCTTACAGTGCCTTTGACAGCCTAAAACTCTTTAACCTGGTGTTGTATCTTTCACATATTACTACAATAACAATGCATGTAGAATATATAGCTGAAAATTTCATCCATTTATGAGGCGCAATGATGGAATGTATATTTTGTTTATTGAATCACATGAAATTCTTGTTGTCATGTCATAACTAATGAATTCTGCATTGTGAGGCCTGGCTTGTGATCTCACTAATGAAGCGAGTGTTACCATGAAAACAACTAGTTCCTAAAATAATCTAATGAGTGAAGTGAATGACTCCATCAAACTCCAAACTGAGATTAGACAGAAAACATGAAACCTGTGAAAGGTTTCAAAGATAGAGCCTCTAATATTTAATTGCATGCAGAGCTACAACATGTTGAAACTATGTCATCAGATGCAAAGATGCACAAAGCCAACATATGTTTTAAGCAACACTATAACACTTAGCAATCCTGGCAAGAAACGAAGTTTCTACTGCATCATTATTGCATGGGTTACTAAGGATACCTTTTGAAAGGTGAACCAGAGAGTATCATTTGTTCGAGAAGCATTGTGCAGCACAAATGGTTCCATCATTCATAAGGTTCTTGACTCAGAATATACCCTTTCAGTAGCTTTCATCTGTTGTGCAAGTTGACTACGCATAAAGAATCAAAGGAACTTTTGTGTTTTTGGAGCCCACCAATTGGGTGCATGAGTTCCATCTACCCTCTACTTTTTTTTATGCAACAAACCAATGCAAGATGACAATAGCCCATAGAAAAATTATTGCAGGTATACATGGATGAGTGTTTAACCAGATTGTGAGAGTATTTGGATGGGGAAAATGCTATGCAGCATGCACTCATTCATTTGAATAGTGTAGAGTAGTTCCTGCAGCAATGACAAAAATGATAACTTGATAGGATCATTGGAGATGCTGCAGTCATTGCTTTAACCATGCAGTGGAGGAATCTGATCTTTCTCTTGCGTGTAAGAAAGCATGTCTTCGTTTTGGACAATCAATCAAATCAGTGAGAGAAGTAAATTTATTAAAAACACAAATTGAACAAAGAGATAACACAAACCTTCCATTTGGTGAGCCACGTTAGAGCTCTGAAGTTCCAGTCCCTAGAGCAGGATGTGAGAGTATTTGGATGGGGAAAATGCTATGCAGCATGCACTCATTCATTTGAATAATATACCTGTAGAGGCACAAATAGTTCTAAGTTCCAGAGAGATGCTGCCTGGTGTCTCAGTGCTTCTTCACTACCACATTAACATTATCAGCAAAGCCTGTCATTTCCTCATGATGAAACCAGTAACATTAGCAATACAAGCTGTATAATATTAATTGCAGAGTTTTCTTGAGGAAGGTATGAATTACAAGGTACAAGGCTACAAATACACATTAACAAAAAGGCTTCTTTTGCTAATTGCTAATTTAGAAAGTTATAATTAAATGCAAGTTTGAGCACATTGTGCTGGTATAATTTGAAAGAGAAATATCATCCAACAGTCTTGAGGAAGAGAGACTAAATCTACTAAACATGGTAGCTGGAAAAGCATCTGAAAGATTCAGCACCAACTAAAAACCCTTCAGACTTGTTAATCTAATGATACCAAAGCTATTGTTAATTAATTTGTATGTATAAACTCAACCAAGTATGAACAAATATTTTAGTTTTTACAGGGAGAAACCATAATTCTAATTTCATTTTCCTTTTTACAAGGAAATCCCTGTTACACAACCAAAAGACCAAGAGTACCAGTATTTATAATCATTTTTGTTTGATCTTCGCCTATTACTTTTACACATCAAACTTGTTTGGTTTTGCCTTGAATCATAACTATCTGTTTGGTTGGTTCTGCATCAGTCTCCATCATCTTGTAAGTGGTATCAGATGATTCTTGGGTGTAACAGTTTCTTGTCGCCTTCATTAAAAAGTCAGGCCCCGTGAGGCCTGTTACTTTGGCTGGTTGACTCTAGAAATTGTGTGACACATGGCAAACCATATCACTTGAGATCTAAATGGTTCAAAAGAGAGACCTAAGTCAATATGTAAGTATAAACAGTTCAACTATTGTGTGCAACATAAATGGAACTCGAATGAAAGATAGACATAGTTGCATAATATTGGAAAAGAAAATTGCTTTCAATCAAAATTACTAAACGGCGTGTGAAGGAAGTCAAAGAAAACATGAAACCTGCTTGGACTTTATTTTCCATTCTTGCGTTTGAAAGAAGTTGGATTTTGTTCTCCTTTCATTCCACATGGCACCTAATTGTTGAAAACATAATTTTAACGCCAGAAAATTTTTTTATAAGTATGATTTTTCAACAATCTTATTCACTCTGTTTTATGCATAAAACCATAAAATATAATCTTTTTTGTGCTACGATAATTACTCCTCCTGGAGCGGATGGGTGAAACTTGATGGCACGCCAAAACCTGTAAGCCAAGACATGTTAATGTATTAGAATTTGGCAGTCTCCATTGATGGCCCTGGAAGGCATCAACTTTTAGACTCTGGTAAGAACAAGACACATCATGAGTTCAATCCTGACAACCAGATGAGACATCCATGTTTTTTATCTTTTCTTTCTTTACTCAACGAACCCACCGATATACCTTAATGCTGGCAAATGCCAATCTGCTGCCGGTATAATGGGAGCAGATGATGACGGATCGCAGAAAATGTGGCTAATAAATGTCAGATCTCACATTGTACTATCTGCAAAGAGAAGAATGAAAGTCGCACCACGCGTCTGCTGGGCATGATTCAAGTTTCCAAATTACCTGTAACAAAAACACACCCAAGAGAAAGTGAAGCCTCACAGTTCCAATAGTCCCAGCGAATAACACCTCACAGTTCGTTTCCAGCCATAGAAAGACAAAGTGCTGCAGCTTAAATACATCTGCACATGCCAGCAAACACAGAGCAAAGATCATACAATCATTTTATCTCAAAATCTTAAATAAGAGCAGACCTTCGTATTAAACAAAATGAAAGGAACTTACTCCGATGACAATCAGCGAAGAGGCAAGTGAAGAAAAGGTGACCAACATCGTCATGGTCATTAGCACAATTTGCAGACATTTGCATGTGCTTTTGACGACCAACCTTGCAAGAAGAGATTCTCATCATGGCAAGATATTATCTTCATCACGAATGGGCTGTCATCCTGCAAGAAGACAGAACAAAGCAGGGCAAGGAAGGCAAATCAAATAATAGCACGACTAAGAAAGCAAAAAGAGCACTGATTTCTCAGGAGTAGTTTATTTGAATCCTAAGCTCAGGTAGGATGCTGGACTTTCTGTGGTTATAAATACAGTATATGTACGATAATGTACTCTCAGCAATAATAATACAAAAGATAGTACTTGCCAGGAGACATGCAACAGCAAAGATCTTAAAGAGAATATAAATACATTGACAAGCTAGTTGATCAATAGCTTTCAACCATCCCACAGAGACAAACTTACAGCAAGCAACTTGAAGTACATCATATAATGATACAATTGGACTTTAACAGACGCCTTGATCAGTCAAACTTCTTTAACAGCACAACAGTTGCATGGTAAATATCTTAGTTGAGAAACATCACTAGAGAGTAGCAAGCAATTCATAAAAGCTACCATTCGACTCTAATTATCTGACTGCATGCTTCTCAGCATGTTCAAAATGGAAAGGAACAAGTTGAGAATGTCAAGGTAGAGATTGATAGATGCCCAAATGTAATCATCATAAGTGTAGCGCTTGATCAAGTTGTCTGTGTCATAGATGATGAAAGCTGAGAAAATAAGGGCCCCGAACCCACCAAAGATAGCCACAGATGTTGGTCCAAGTGGGAAGAATATCTGCACATGCCAGCATCAGACATTCACAAGCATTAATTGACATCATAAATAAAATATATCCACATGGTTCACGCACAAAACCAAAAAGTAAATGTGTCTAACTTCAACTTTTAGCAAAAAGGAACTGCACAAGCTTAGATGGTAGTATAAATCAGACTTACAAGTTGTCTCGGCCAATTATGTTCAAGACTTTTGCAACTTCTAGGGACCATAGTGGATGCATGCTTTATGCATCATCTAGGAATTTAAAATTTGAGGGTCCAAGAAGAATCGAGTCTAGAATTTAGCTTTAATTACAAGGTCCTGATAGATAATAGTTTTCAAAACTAACAAACACTAAAATCTCTATATCTTACACTATGTAGCAAGGAAAAAGAAGAGAGATTAGAAATTTCCCAAAAACTAAGATGTTTAATCTATGGATCTTATTTTCTAGTATAACTTGTCACGATCCGGGCCTGATGGGCTAACTGGCCTATTAATTTCTTTTGACACAAATTATTGGTCAAAATACTTCAGTTGAAGTTTGATAATAGTATATTCATCAAACCCTTATAAGTCAATCTTAGTCTTTATCCACTTCCGATGTGAGACTAATCGGAATGTTACGAGTCATTTGACTCCATCCATGGGTAACCCTTTCTTACTCGAGTCTCCTCACCATGCCCAAATACTAAGTTGACTCTAATACCAAATGTCACGATCAGGGCCTGATGAGCTAATTGACCTATTAGCTTTTTTTCTTTTGGCCCAAATCACTGGCCAACATATTTAAACTAAAGTTGATAGTAGTACACTCATCAGACCCTCGTAAGTCAATCTTAGTTTTTGTCCACTTCCGATGTGGGATTAATCAGGATGTTACATAATTCAAACTTGTATAGAAAAACATAAAATTATGCTTCAAAAGAGCTATTCTTATTTTACAAGAGATTAAATCCACACTTCTCCTTCCTTTCTTAAAGGCCAGATCTAGTGCATACCCACAAAGCGAACAGGACTTTCAGCTACTAACCAAAATGAGACATTGAAGCCCTCAAACTTTCACATTGTTACTGACTGAGAAGGACCAATTGTGGCCAAAGTTCCGACTTTGCTAGAAACTGACAATGTTTCTTGTCTTCTTGGTCAGGCATTGCATGTCAAATAAATTAAGGAGAAACAAACAGAACTTTTGTAAACAAAATGACAAACGAGTCCAAAATGGAGCATTTTAAATTATGTTTTACTAGTATAAGGAGTTCATTCTTAACAATCTAATAATATAATTACTGCCTTTGAATTACGAGTCTGCCTAAAAGCAAATTAACAGCTCTCACAGGCAAATGCTAATGGTTGCTGCTAGCATCAAAGCAGACTTTTGAAAAAATTCCTTGCACCTCATCACTAGATAGTAGCAAAAATATATTTAAATATACGCAATGAGAAATGGTGATCACAATCAGAAAAAGATAAACAATCATCCCCAGTTCAAGTTAGGTAAAGATTATCCAAGTAGACAAATGATGCATCACTAACTTACATGACATAAGAATAAACTTCTTAACAATGAGATTAAGAATTAAATGGATTTTTGTGTTGCATAATATTTTAGCAAAAGCAAGTGAAAAGTATAAATATGTTATGGCAAATAAGCATCTCGATTAAGATTTAGTAATGGATCCATCATACCTGTATCAAGCTGGTCACGAGAAGAATGATGAGACCAGAAAATACAAATGGTCCAACATAGCTGAAGTCCTTGCCCTTCCTGGATGCCCAGAAAGTATAGCCAGTCAAGGACGCAACAACAGCAGAGGTCAAAATCAATGCCTCAAGCACAATCCTTCCTGAAATATAATTAAGGCAATAAGAGTTAATAGGCACAAGCAGCAGAGAAAGAGAATAAATAAAGTATTTGGCTAAAATACCTTTACCATGTAAATTAGCAAAACAAATTACCTTGGGTATTGGCACAAGCCACACCAATGCTTAAGCTCAGGCACACAGTGAAAAGGCCAAGAAACATGAAATTTAGTGGGTGCTTCTGTCGATAATGATATAAGGGGCACAACACTGCAAAACATAGGTAATTAATAAACTACAGATATGAAACAATTATAACAAAACCAAAGATGATTAAGATGCTATTTTGCCACATAAGCAACAAATATTTCATCACTCAACATTAATGATGAGAAACAAAGTTCAACAAGGTCACCTCACACTAAGAAAGCAAGGGGGCCTCTGAACATTGCCACAATACATATAGTAAACTTTTACTTGAAGCACACACAGTACAACAAGGTGATGCAAAGGCCAGGAGGAAAGTAACACCAACCTCATCTTGGCCTATTCCATTACATCATAAAGAAGAATCCAACTCTCAACAAAACAAATGAGATACCATGGTTAAATGGTAGAGGCTAGTAGCTTACACTTACAAAATCCAAATTTGTCTTTACATGCAAATCAATGAGATGCATACACTGGCTATGATCCATTTATCTATTAAAAAAATTCACCCATTTGTGACATGGGAGCATGTGGTATGTGCAGGCGTTGTGCTGACCAGCGTAACTCCCATACACAACCATCCTTGAGAAATAATATCTTAAGATATAATTCCATTTTTTTCCACATAAGAAAGGGTGCTAGCTACTTGTAAACTATTCAACAAATTAAGCATCAACAATAAAAGAAATATAAAGAGTGACTGCATATATCAGGCTACTATCCCGTTAGCCAGAATTAAGGTCTTAATCCTTTCGAGTCAAAATAGACATAAGAAACAAGTAGACAATCAGCACTAATCAGCAGACACAACTATTGAGGACTAAGGAACAATAACTTATGTAATTTAAGAAGCTTTTGTATGTTTATCAAGCCAAAACCAAATAATGCTGAAAAATATATTCGACTAAAACACGTACTAGGTTATTTTGTTAACATCAGATCATTGACCTTGATCAATATGATTTTAGGTCCATAGATCATAAAAAATCAACTCTGCTTATGTGTGCTTAACTGCTTATTGTAATATCCTTTATGCTACAACATTCCAAATTTAACAAAGGAGATTTTCTTTAGAAGTTAATAACTAGTGTATAAATTTCTCAGATCTGTTTACTGACTATGTCTCACCCAAAAGTGACAACAACCTGAGTGTCCCAAACCCAACAAAAAGCTGGTGGTGGAAAAGATCATATAGCTGACCTCAAATTGAATTAATCAGATTGGTCGTATTGATTTCAGAAAAAAGAAAAAAAAAAAAAAGCAGGGTCATCACCGAGTATTAGGATAATGTGGATATGTTGAAATATGCAAAATAAATAGACACTTTAAAGTCATATTGCAACCTGACAAATAATGATTTGAACGCTAATTTTGTTTTGCCAGTAATAGACAATACCTCAATTTTGCAATTAATGGAGCTCTACTGTGAATCTAACAGCTAATTCATAGTCTTGTTTAAAGTCTGGATAAACCTAATCGGTAATTTATGCAGTTAATCGCCAAACTCACTGAACCTATATAATCTGGTCCATGCATGTCTACCTTGAAAGTTAGGATAGTTTATCAATTTATTATGACATTCTACGGTGACCACTTCATGATTCTAAGAAATACCTACAGATTGATCGAGAAAATCGAGGTCAAAGAAAACTTAGCCGCTTGGACAGCCGACTCGCGATTTCGAACTATCAGCTCATCCAAATCCCAAACGATCTAAAGATTAATAAACAAGAGAACAGAAAAAAATGAAGGGAAAGAAAGAAAATGGTAAGATGGCTTACGGACGAGAGGGAGGATGGCGAGGACAACCGCGAGGCCGGGGCTGGCGGCGAGGGCGGCGTTGACGGACGGATGGAGGACAGTGGCGGCAGAGACGGCGGTGGTGAGCAGGATCTGGGTGGCGAGGATGCCGTAGACCTTGCGGACGAAGCCCCATCGGAGCTCGGACTCGCCGCGGGAGAGGCCCGGGTGCAGCGGGCCCCACCCAGCCTCCAAGTCGCCTTCCTCCCCCTTCTCCACCCGCGTGTACCCCCTGCCGTGCATCTTCCTCCTCTCTCTCTCAGATCTCCCTTCTCCCTCTCTCTCTCTCTCTCTCTCTGGATCTGAGATTGGGAACGAAATGGATCGGGAACAAGGATGAGACCTCTTAACGCCAACAGATTCCGTGTGACGACGGGCGGTTTTGGAGGAAATGCCGTTAAAAGTTAACCGAGTCGTCCCACTGAGAGCTTCTGTGGGTGACGTGGCCTTTCATTGGCGGGACCTGCGCGCATGAAACCGACGCTTCAGAATAGTTTCCGAGCGCTGGCACGTGTCCAGTAAAGTTAATATATATATATATATATGAGCGAATTTCCAGTAAAGCCCCCTAAGTTTGGATGAATTAACAGGAAAAACTCTAAGTTCGAAAATTTTTTTGCCCACATCATTTGATAAGTGAATCTGATACCTATAATAAAGTTAAATACTTGCAAAAATAAAGGACTACCAATTGAAATTACTATGATTATATCAATTTCATAATTAGTTTTTATATTTATATTTTTTATTCACACTAGCTAATATTAACTAAAGCTAGATGTAATCGATCCAACTTTTTTGAATGGATGTTAATGGGCTACAAAAGCAGTAGCTTCAGCAAAATAAATAGTGTTATTCAAATATCAACTGTAGAAATAAATTTTAATTTTCCTTCCTAAAATCAAAGAAAGAATATTTTGGTTATGGAAGATTACAAGATACATACTGTGTTAGAGAATACAAGAAGTTACATGGGCACTATGTACAAATTACAAATGATACAATAATCTCTTGGATATTAATATTACAAGAAATTTGACAACCGATTGTAGCTACAGAAACACAAGATTTCAAGGTATGTGTATCGCTTAACAAAGATTGGATGAAACAAACACTAAATCTCCCCTTTTCTCTCTAGTCAAATTGTAATGTAAAATTTCCCTAATTTGACATGCTTCCCTTCATGGCCTGACATGCTAGTCGAGGTGCAATGTGCCTATCAATCATCATTTGGCTCTTATCTTGCATTCAAAAACTGCATCGTTCTGCAGAAACTTACACGATCGACAGGGATATAGCTGCGGAACGTAGATTGACACCGTCATCATCCCATTTGTTTTCTGGAGCAGCTGCACCAGCTATGTATGCCTGCATCGGAAAAGAAGTAACAGAAAAGCTTAGGATAAACAATATAAAGCTATTCTAACATTTATTATTATGCCAGTCAAAACCCAAAGCAAGACCTTTGCCGGACCAATACAGGTCCAGTCCATACCAATGCATAGACAAGTATGTCGGCATACACACGATCGCTATCATGATCAAACTGAGATTCATATTTCTGTTGCTGTAACTGCACACTTAATTCATCAATAATTATCTGAGTTTTAACCAAAATTGGGCCGACCTATCATGCCTCGCAGAAAATCACACCACAGATCACATTTTGCATTTCAAATAACATTAGACAGAATTCTAGTTTCGGTCTGAACGTTATTGACATTTGAGCAACCCAGACTCTCATTCATACCAAGTATTCATACTGTCCGGTCAGAGAATTTTGTTTGTCAACCTTTTTGTTGAGATTCAACTTGTTCATAGCTTATTAAATCCTCCATTTATAAAAAGGATTTTTAGATAGAGACAAAAGGATACTGCTAAATGGTGGTAAAAGAAGAAAAGGGGATCAAATTAGCAACTACAGAAAAATGTTAGATTGGGTGAAACCAATGGTAAGCTAACTGAAAGAAGCATCAAATTCATACTTTGTCAATGCAAATGTAAATTAGAAGTAAATAAAGTTTAAAGAAAAGAGATGTACCAGGAATAACTACCTTTCCACTATATACAGAAGTCATCAAAGCAACACGCTGTGTATCGATGCCGAACTCATAGAAGTAATAAGTCCTGGGAGAATTAAAATCTATCGTTATGGTTACTAGGACCTTGGAGATGAACCCAAAGTTATATTCATTTCATATTACAAAATTTGAACATTTTCTGAGTCTAGGAAGGAGAGAAATAAATAGAAAGAGGCTAGCTACTTTAATGGTCAATTGAAACAAATCTTTCACTACATGATTCACTTATAAAACAGTACAAGACACAGGATCAGTGAGTACTCAACATACTTAAAACTCAAAGAAAAGGGAATTAGAAAACCAACAAATTTGTACTTCTTAATGGAAAATTTAATTGAAGTATAACCTTCGTGGGTGAATAGAATTATTTGACAGACAACTCTACCTCTTAAACTCAAAGTTACCTAAGACTTTCATCTTCCTTAATCTTTATGGTACGAGCAGAATACAGATTTGCACCACCTGCAGAACAGACAGCTCAAGGTGAGCAAACAGAAATTCTGAGTGCTACAAACTATCAGGTATAAACAATAATAATGCCAGAATGAAAATCCGCATAACCCAATGAGGTGGGCAAAATAAACTTTCAATTCATTAGCTAGATCAATTTATGATCTTCATCCATTCTCAAAGCTCATTAATTGTGATCAACATTAGAAATTGCTGTTTGTGGTGTAGCAAGCAGTTGTGATAAAAGATAAGCATAAATAAAACTATGGCGAAAGGACTAGAAGATGAAGTTTGATGATTGTATCATACTACAAGGAACCTTAAATACCTTAATGCAAGTTATGATCTTCATCAATTCACAAATCTCATTAATTATGATCAACATTAGAAATTGCTGTTTGTGGTGTAGCAAGCAGTTGTGATAAAAGATAAGCATAAATAAAACTATGGCGAAAGGACTAGAGGATGAAGTTTGATAATTTTATCATACTACAAGGAACCTTAAATACCCTAATGCAAGTATCTAAAAGACCGTTTGCTGGTCAGAAATTTACCAGGTACAAATATCTTTGCTGCTTCCTTGAGAGTTCCTAACTCTGTAATATCTTTCGCCTGTATAAGTCACAGGGAAAAATGAAGCAATCATATAGCAGCAATTAATCAAATATCTTTTCTTAGACAATTTAGTTATCTTCTTAGTAATATAGAAGTAATAATAGCTTGCTGTAGTTCTCTGCGTACTCCAGATGCATGTGCGTATTTGGTTGATGGTTCATGAGTGGAACTTTCAAATTATGGAAATTTAGCTCATATGTTTGTCTAACTATGATGAAAAAACCACAAGCTGAACATAGTAGGAATGTCAAATGAAAATTCAAAGTTATTATTTAGTTGAGATTTGAGACGTTTTCTATGTTTAAAGATGACAAATAACCATTAAGATCTAATAACAATAAACTTTAGCAAAACAGAAAATTCTTCTTTGTATTCACAGAGAACCACAAATAAATCATGAAGTTGGCTTATCTCTAATTTCCAGACAAGCAAAACTAGACCAACCTGTTTGGAGAAGTCATATAAACATGCCTGAAAATTTTTGAATTGCACCTTAACTTTTCCAAAGACAGATGATCCTACTGGTATAACTATGCCAAAGGAAAGAGCACAAGTAGTTATATGTCTTTCCATACCAACCTCAAGGCCACTAGTAGTTGTCAATTTTTCTATATATGGATGACACATCAGATGAACTAATTGCTTCCCTGCTATATTAGGACTACGTTGCCAAGTATTAGCTTCATTTTTCACAACAGCATTTGTTGTCCTGTTATAGTCTCTTTCTTCTTTGACATAGCACCTTCACCACAATTGATAGCATTAACAATTTGAACACATTGGTTTTCATCATCATTAAGTGGAACCTCATGGGTTGCTTATATTTTGGCGTTCATGTTTTCTGGTCATATTTGCAACTAGAGTCACAATCTAGCTATGCCAAATCAATTGTTCCTTGTTAGGCTATAGTTAGACAAAGTAAGCTGGCCAAGGTCATATCAACCTCAACCAATGCCAGACAACTTTTACAGAACCAATTTCAAAGTTTAAAACAGAATACACCTCAAGAAACAGTCCATAATCTGCTTCTGCTTTTAGTGTTTCTTTATGTTTAACAAGCAGTCATGACCCCATAAACAAGTACAAGGCCTCTGAAGAAATCGCATGGTTTTCACAGATAGGCAACCAAAAGATAAAGGGAAAAGGATGCATCACTATTATCAGAGAAAGCTAAATCTTCAGAATGGCATAAACTTGTCCATCACATTCATCAGAAGCAATTCTTTTTTCTTTTTCTTTTTGTTTTTTTCCTTATCTGAGCTTCTCATTGGTTGCTCTCTTTTATGATGTGCACCTTATATCAAAAGAATAACATGGTTATTACATATCATCAGGTAAGACATTACCATAAATTATTCAGCTTCGTATTGTTACAAAAGGCAGATCCTACCTACCATGTCCTTACAGAGTTTTTTAAGAACCCAAAGCCCTTAATAGAAAGCTATAACAATTGTTGTACTGACTAACATAGATTCTTTGATGCCAACTGACAATTGTGAACAAATGTCACCAAAACAAGAAAATCATGTCGAATAGCAGATAGAAAAAAATTCATCACTAGTTAACAGACCTCTAAGAATGTGATCTTGAGCTGATTGGTTGGCCGAATCACCACAGTTACAACTTCCGATCTACAAAATGAGCAAAAATGCGATGATATATGAAACTAAACAAGGTACGTAACCAGCAGAATGACAATCTTGATAATGTGATCTAATATAGAGGAATCTTAGTTCTTACTAGAAGCAAATAAGCCAACAACCACTAAGTCATGTATAAATAGCATAATACGAAGAAAAAACCCTTTATCATTTCCATTATCATCATACTCAATCAAGGTGAAGGAAGGACATTTAGAAAAGCATAATACAGCTAATTATCCCAAACAAAGGAGAGAGGCATCAGCAAGACATATATTGTACCTGTCTGGGGAGGCAAACCGAGCTGCAAATGTCTTAGGTTTTGCCTTGTCGCCATAGAATGAGAATCCAGCACTAAATTCCTAAAAGGACGAAAACAACAAACGAATCAAATAAAAGCAACTAAACAAGAATAACTACACCGCCGCAAGATTGGCCCTTCAAAAGCTTGGTTTCATCACCTCTGGCTCCATGATGTCTTCGAAGAGCGGTGGGACACGGATCGAGAACCCGTCGCCGTAGAACTGAAACCACGATTTGGTGTTGGCAATTCCAGCGAGAACAGGGTTCCGGGAAGAAGGAGGGGGCGCCTCAGATAGCGCACCAGGAGGAGAGCTTCCGAGGGTCAATGCGAGGGCCAGGGAAACAACGGAGACGGCTAGTCCTCGCCTGAAGCACCAATCCGAGAAGCTCCTCGATTCGAAGCTGAGAGGGAACCTGGTGTTAGGGCTTGAACTATGGTTTTGGATTCGAGAAGGGGGTTTCGGGGAGCAGGAGAGGAGGAGACGAACGGCCATGGGACGGAAACACGATAAACCGAGAAAGGCTTCTTCCACAGGGCAGAAGAGATAAGCTGGTTCGTTCGGTTATTATAACAAAACCAGAGGACAACACGGACATTATACCCATCAATCCCACCAATAGCACTTTATGACGGAGGGAAACATTGCCTGCCATCTAAATGAAAAGACATAATTACCCTTCATATGTGAAGACGTACTTCATACGAATCGGCGTCACGGGTCGCGCATTCCATCGAACAACGTCTCGGCAGCGTCCGAGAGCCCGAACGGGCAAGAAGCACGCGCTCGATGAAACGACGACGAGAGGCTTCCCATTAGGTATAGTTTGAGCAAACGAAGGAAGGAAGGCATGACTATTACATATATATTATTTTAAATTAGTAATTTTTTTGTATTTAAGTTTAAAATTTCAAAAAATCAAAAATTCGATGAAAATGATAAAAAAAATACTTTTATGAGCAAAACTTTAATATATTTATCGACCTCATTAAGAATTACAATCAATAATGATTGAGTATTTTGGAAGGGTGCTAATGAGAGTAATTTAATATTTTGGAGGGGCAAACATGTCATTTTAGGGCCGTGAAAGCAATGAGTATGGATTCAAATCATTGTTATGGAATGTAAAATACCATCTCAGCAGCAAAATGGAAACATCAGACAGAAAAATAGGAGCTAAGGATTAAGCATGGAAATGATGGAATTTGAGAGGCAAGCAAATACTGCAAATGTAATTTATTATGCATCAAGTTGCATGGATTTATGTACCACAACAATCTGGATGAAGAATATCCTATGCCGGATGAACATTATAGGATGACAGGAATCCCTGCTTTGGTCGTCTTTGATTTAGACATGATCAGAGTTGAGAGTATAAGTTTGTGACCAGGTAACGGGTATGGTGGTGGACGAGTCCTGGGCGGTAATCACCGATCTCCTCCCTCGATGGCCAAGTTTGCCGGCACCCTATAACAATCGTGATGTCAGTTCGGAGCAGCAATAGAAACAACGATGATTCGATGCAATCAAACTTAAATGAGACAATTTAGTTTCCTGTGGAAAAGCAATGTGAAGCATAGAAAGATAAATACCAACTGCTGAAGGATACCATGTCGGCTAGATTTATAGAAAGGATTTCAATTTTCTTACGAGGTGTTTGAACTTTACACGATGAGAAAATCTTCCCATGATCCTATAATATTCAAACATGCACTAATTATCATACTAAAAAAAATCATTTAGGAAGTTCAGATTTTGCCTTCAGTCAATAAGTTCCTCTTCTGAAAACACGGAGCAGCAAAACAGTTATTTTACAGATTTGTCATGACCGACAACTAAAGTTAGAAAACTCGTTTGTAGGACTGCTGAATTCGCCCAAAGCAAGAGAGTTGTGCTGAGGAACTTCGGATGACAATAACAGAAGAATAAATGAGGACATGACTAGGAAGAATTTAAGGTTTCAATGAGTCATTACAAGGATCATAAGCTCATCGATCTCACAATGAAAATTCTGAAGTCACTAAGAAAAATTAATCTATGATTAAGATATTGTTTTACCTGTTCTCAGTTCATGAATTGAATTATTACAAAAATGGATCAGTGTTTTATCAAACCGAATAATTACAAGAATCAATAATAATTCAGGAACATTGGAAAAAGAATAAAGGGCTATGATAACCTATCTAAAGAATCAACAAACTTAAGACAGCAAAATTATTTCATCAGGAGTCCTATGTTGCTGGAGAACTAAAAGAAATTAATTTTATAAAAATGGATGTACCCAATACACGAGACTCCAGCCAATGCGGGGTTTGGGGAAGGCTAATAAAGAGATTGTTTTCGTGACTCGAATCTTGGTCTTTTAGGTCGCAAAGGAGCAACCTTACCTTTGCACCAGGGCTCGCCCTCGAAAAATTAATTCTATGCTAATTATAAATTTTCTTGCAACAATTTTCAAAAGTTCGATCGATCTAAGCAAGGAACACCATGCCCAGAGGCAATTTAAGTTCCTACCCTCTTTTGTATTTGTCATTCAAATACAATTCACTTTCAAGTTGTATCGCTGTCAAGAAGTTGATAGCCCTTCGATAATAGAAACAACACAATTTTTGTAACAAGGATCAATTTATTGGCTAAAAGTTGCATCAAGTTCATCTTTGGAGAGGTTGTTCACATAAAAGAGAAGACTTGTGCATAAAAGTTCTATGTATATAGTTGCAATTATGATGATCATGAGGAGGCTTTTAGAAAGAGAGGTGAAATTAACCAAGGAATTAGGATTAACAAAAGGATTTAACAATGACATGGAGAAAAAGCAAGTGTTTCTAATATCAGGCGTTATTCCCCTAAAAAGAGACATTTTAAGTGATATAGACAACTTGAATGATTTCATTATTAACTAAGAAAAATAAAGAATAACTTAAGGCTCCTCTTAATAAGGATAATCAATAATACAATTTACTGGTTAAACAAGAAAAAAATACAACTAAATAGCTAACAAACATTATTATTTCTTGAATAATACGGGCTCAATCTATTTGTCCATTTGACAACATCTACATTCATGTGCAGACATAAATATAATGTAATATGAATCATATAAATATAGGTTTACATACTACAGATTTCCGCCAATAATCAGATGATGAATCTTGGGATCTTCAATTTCCATACCATGACTGAAAATATAAGCAGCTGAAAACCCAATGCTAAGTATCTCACTAATTTGATGCAAGGAACAACTTTTGGAGAAGAAAAAATGAGTGAAGATACACGTGTTAAGTGTCTTCCTACAAACAAAGAAAAAACTGAAGTTCTGAAAATGGATGAAACCAAATCCAGCCAGTTTGTTTAGGCTCATCTGGGTAAAGCTAAGATAATTTTGAGTTTCAGTTTTTAGCATGCAACCAACTAAATCCTATCCAAAAGCAACCTGATTCAACAAACTTCAAAGCTCAAAGCACGCTAGCCAGAGCAACAAAGTGTATATATCAGTCTCTCTAAGTAGACGACCAATTGAGATAAGGACCAGGGTGATGTGTGTAATCAAGCTATAGTCATTGGCCCTGTATGCTATCCCATCAGTTCCAATACTTCTACTTCTTTTTTCTCATAATTTTATTCTTTACTTAACCACAATCTTTGTGTGGATTGCTTTTAATCCTGACTGAATCAATCAACTCAATAGCAATCTAAGTGTAGCTGATCACTGATTTTTTTGTGTAACATCCATATTGTCCTGTCATTATCTACATAATTGACACCACTCTTAGCATAAAGAAGGCAAAAGCATTGTATACAATGGCTACATAATACAATGATTGGCAAACTTTCGAACAGCAAAACAAAAAAAAACCTTCCTTGATCTTGTACAATATGCAGTAAAAAGGGGCATATTAAAGAACATAATGTTCACATAATACGAGAAAATGGTTTATGTTTTATGATCTAAATGTTTGTAGTTGTCAGGAAGCAGCACACACTAAAAAGTTAGTGTAGCTGAGAGGATAACCATAGATGGTTTACAATAAGAGAACTGCATTCTCAAATTTGTGGGTAACACCACTCGAGAATAAGTAGATTGATGAATAGTTTAGGGTAGTTGCAGATATGTCAAGAAACAACCATTTAACTTAACAATAAGGAAGGTCAGATATATATTTTTTTCTTTTCGATGAGGAAGCCCAGCAAATTCGAGTCAATATGTTGGGCAAAGAAAAAATGCCAAAGAAGACCGTCAAAAGTAATGAGGAATGCATGGTAGTCTTTGGCATCCAGATTAACCTAGCTTTTGGCCATCATCCCTGATGGAATTTCAACCGCAGAAAAGTATCCATATAGTATAATTAGTGTCATTTTGAGAACCAGTTATTTTGAGAACCAAAATTGCAAATTAGTATAATAAGTGTTAGCTCTCATCAAATAAGTAGCCAAAGAGACCAAAAAAACATGATATAGTTTTTTTCCTCTCATTAATTATCAAACCTTTAATACAAAATATCTGTGAAATTTTTAAAATGTTACATTTTAAATTAGACTTGAAAGAGTTTGTAAGAACATGTAAGACTACAAACTGCAAAAAAATTGCAGTTGCAATAGCTAAAAATACATTACTGTTGAAATTTTCTGGTCTTGTGAGGGTTTGCAACAACACTGTTTGATTTGTTGCATGTGGAACTCAGATTTGCAACTTAGCTATTTGGCTGTCTTTATAAAGAATGCATATGAAAACTCTATAAATTAGGTGATTAAACTCCCCCTCGTAAATTGATTAGGTCGACGTGGAGAGAGGAGAGAGGGAGGATAGCTTGAGGTGGGATTGGTGCTCAAGCAGGAGGGAGGGAAAAGGGAGGAGGAGAGTGTGACAGGTGTAAGAAGAAAGGGGTAGGATGGAGAAGAGCAAAAAGAGAATAAGGGAGCAGGGAAGGACAAAGGGAAGGGAATCAAACAAGCCATCATTACTGATGAGTGTCATGGTGGAGGATGAGCAGATGAACCCTGATGAGTAATGAATTGTGATGCCGTTCCATATCCCTCAACATCCCACATGCAGCTTACAAAAGAACTTCTGAGCTTTTCATTTGGAAGTCATTTTACATTCCCGATGCAAATCCTGAATTTTTAAGTTGGGAGTTATTTTGCAAGCAAACTAGTCCAAGCTGCAATCTTGGACTATTATGAAGTCCAGGCAAACATAGATTCAATAGTACCATGTTGTATTGGTTTCAGACCTTACCTTTACCTATTATGAAGCCAAAAACTGACGTGCAGGTCCTAATCCGACTCTTCCATTCAAATACATGCAACATTGCTTCCACTTCCAGTATCATGCTTTAGATCATAAGCATACCATTACAGCATGAAATCTCTAGATCTAGTAATTATTACTAAGAGGAGGCATGTGCTCTAGAAACAGTGAATACTTTCTGATAATCCACTGAATTCCCTTAAGCTAAACAATCAGAAAATATCTAGAACAGAAGGCATCCGAGACCCCATCATTTTAGTTCCAAATGGGTCTATATAACATCCATGACATTTTCGTAAATTTTGCCTATAAAGACACAAATTCCACAAAGACAGACATGAAACCAGCATCTAATTCTCAGTTCAAATCCGACATGGTGTCCTCTATCATCTATGTCAGAATTACAAAGGAAAAATTCATAGAAGTACTTATATGTTAATATACTTTCAGCTTATTTCACCAAGTCTTGCAAGCAATGGAACATCCATCTCAAAATTGTCATTCCTGTTACTTTCTTGATAATTAGTCTTTGTAAAGCTAAGGTTATGTTCTTTAGTTTATTGTCTATTATGTCCAAAAGGAAATCAATTTAGAAAAGGAAAAAAGAAATAATTTGTTACCAGGGATGGAAAAACGCCAGCTTCTAATACATGGTCATGCTCAAATACGTGATCGATACCAATCCTCAGAATTTCTTCTTTATCTACGCGATCTGATCGCCTGGAAATAGGTCCCTTCTCCGGGTTATAGCTTAATGCAATTTCCTTCCACTTCCAATTCTGCTTTTTTGGAAAACCCCCTTGTCCAAGGGGAGTGATCCAACGTTTTACTTGCTCACTTTCACCAAATAGCATTCATTCCCTATGATCGATCCATCAGCCATAGACAACCCACTCACCTATACTTGAGAATTAATGAGAGCAATTGCTCTTTTCATCGTTTATGTCAACTAAGCAAACTGGATCTACGAGTTTCAATACTCTATCTCGAGGATCACAAAATGAAAGAGGGCAGGATATCAGACAAGGGCTAGAGCGAGAAAAAGGTTAAGGGAGCTCACTTCTTGTGCCGCCGGCCCCGCTTGGGTCCCCAGGCCTCCAGCTTCGCCAGAGGGCATCCGCATCGGGAGCGGAAGAGCAACACAGCTCGGCCGTTGGGTGGCGCCATCCTCCTGAGCTCCGCACGCAGGCACTCGTAGTCGGGATTGTTCCCCTGCTGGCCGCCCTTCCAGGGGAGATCGTCGATCTCCTTCCATGCGGCGGATTGCGCGGGGTCCGGCGAGCGGATGCACTCCTCGGTCTGCAGCTGGACGTCGAACTCGAGGGCCTTCTTGAGTCCTCGGCAGCGGGGGTTGCCGCAGCGGCGACGGGAGGACCAGGGGAGGGGGCAGGGGCGGAGGCAGGAGAGATGGGCGGCGGCAAGGGAGACGACGAGGAAAAGGAGGAGGCCAGCGAGGTAAGGGTAGGGAGCGTCGCGGAAGGGGGCGAAGAAAGCGGGGGCGGGGGGAAGGACGGCGGTGAGGGAGCGGGCGAGGTGGGCGAGGGAGGAGACGATGAGGAAGGCGCAGGAGAAGAGGACGAGAAGGAGGATGAGGAGGTCAAGGGTGGCGGCAGACGGCGACCTCTTGCAGGAGGCACAGATGCCGATGCTCGGGGTAAGGCTATGGTGGAGGCTGCCGCCGGGGCCGCCGTGGGAGGCCGTGGATGGGCGCTTGATGGGCTTGGTCGAGGAGGATGACGGGGAGGGCATGGTGGTGAAGGGGGTGGAGGTGGAACGGAGCATTACGTGTGCTGAGGTAGACCTCTTCTCTGTTATTGTTCGTGCTTCTCTAACCAGTTTGCACTCCTCTTTTTTTTTTCTCATCCTTTTTTTTACCATTTTACCCTTCTTTCTCTTATATATATATATATATATATATATATATATATATATATATATATATATATATATATATATATATATATACTCAAAATTAGATTAATGACCGAAAGAATTTTTAAATGATCATTCTATTCTTATCGATCATCACCTTTGTCCAACCCTTAGACAACACCATTGTTTAGTTGGTTGTCCCTCTCCGTCACATCGATTGCCTCGTGACGAAGGCATAGTGATCCCCATCGAATCCCACCGAATTGACAATGGAGGTTATTAGCATGGGTAAGTCACTCCCCATCATTTCTCACTTGCGATCGATTTCTGGGAGGGGGAGGGGGAAGGGGTGTCTCGGAGCGACCAACGACCAAAAGTGACAACGGTGGTTTAGCAAAGATAATGATAAAATGATATAATGCTTTGCGAAAAAATTTAAAACTTAAGAACTTTTTTCGAGAATTCGATCATCAAAATTTATATTGATAAATATGCTTTTTTTAATTTCATAATATTATCAAACTCTTCAACTAAGTTTTGGGACCCTCAATCTAATGTTATCATATTTTAATGAATATAAGTAATATAATTAATTGGATAAACTTAGAATTATCATTGAAGAACAACGATTGCTAGTCAAAGGAAATGAATTGGACAACATCTCCCTCATCATCATTGGTTGTTGCTGCAATGAGGTTGACGATGGGATGAAAGAGAATGTTGGCATCTATGGCTTTGTTCAGTCACGGTTCTAATTGGAGATATGACATGGGCTGGATTTTATGTTGGATTCAGGTCCGAGGCAGCCCAGCATCAGCCTATTCTGAAGCTGCAATGAGTAATAATTCTACTGAATTTTTAATCTGAATAAATTATTCTTGTGTATCTAATTTTCTAGATGTGATTTCATTCAAATTAACGCACACCCTAATTATAGTTTAGCAAATTAAGTTTACTTAGAATATATTATAAAGAGAGAGTTATACTCTTTGTCGAGCATACAAAAGGAACTTATCAATGTATGAACATCCATTAGACATTGACATGCCACCAAAATAACTCAACCAAGACTTGTGTGGATCCAATTTCCAGACTGCGTCACATCTATCCATCTCTCTCTCTCTCTCTCTCTCTCTCTCTCTCTCTCTATGTATATATATACACACACATATGTATGCTGATTGAGCGATATTTTGTGTGTTATCTCACCTCTAGATTTACATGCAAAACAGTGGATATGGTCATATGTATTTTCATGATTATTACTTGATGATGATGATGATGTGATAGAATCAAATATTGATTGATATGTTAATAAATCATCATTGAATCCTTATCAAACATTCTTTGTAACCCCAAAACAAAAGATTTTAATTAGTCTTTAAATGAGGTCGTACCACTGTCATTACTCAATTATTGATATTGTATATCCATTAATAACCCATAGAATCAATCATCCATCCAAATAGATATGCAATGTTTGATATATATATAATTTAGTTCAAAATGTTCGAATTAAGTCAATTTGATATCTATCATATCACAAAGAATATCTCAATATAAAATTATAACCATATCATCGAACAATCAAAATCTAATTCTCCAAAATTTCCCTCTTTTATTAATATTTTCTTTTTTATTTTGCACCAAATATAATTGTAGGCCACCCAAGTCTCACTCTTCGGACAAAGCCACGAGTCACCCCACGGCCTTCACATGGCCCGGGACCCACACCTAATCCATCACACAGGAGCTGGTGGGGTCCAATCCGAACTCGTACCGCGTCGTCGACCCACCGGTCGCAGCAGTGGAACAGTAGGTGGGCCCATCACCCGATCAGATCCACCCATGCATCTAAAAGGATGATCATGATCTATAATTAGCAGTCCAGATATATGATTACATATATAATATATAATATATATATTTGTATAGTTGAGGATGAACATGTAAAATTTGAAGATATAATAATATCTCAATCATTCTATGTCCTCGACATGAATCTGTTCTTATAATAATTGAGCTTGATCCGAAACAATACCCTAATCCAAATAGCAGTCAAAAGTCTATCAACATCAGTGGTCACAGGTGCAGTTCTTGATATTTTCTTGAAGTTCTACAGATTGCTTTGATTGATAGGCACAAATGACAATTACGTGAAGCTTAGTAACTCTCATTGCAACCCTTCTCGGGATATATACGACCAACATAGACAAACATGCATGCGTTACTTGCGCCAGAAGGCATCATATTCCAATGCTTCTTCAACCTCGTTCGCTGCATACCCGACTTCCTTCTCTCTTTGTCTCTCTGTAGCTCAGAAGTCAAAACTCATTCATGTTCCTCGGTGGCGGCAACGATCGGTTTGGCTTCATGCGGCAGCGAAAAGGACCGACGAAGATGCGAGAAAGGTAGCACGTGAACACGGGATGAAGCTGGCAGTCAGAGGGTCCCTCGATGCTCCGGTCCAAAATCGTCTTGCACGCCCTTGGCATACACCAATCCTCGGACAGCGACTAGGAGTAGAATCTGTAGATGATCACCAACCTGAGCCACAGCCGAGTGCAAGGAACAGATCATGGACAAGAGATGGGGAAAGGTTCCTCTCTCTGTCTCTCTCCTTTCTTTTCGGCTATATATATCGCCATCATGCTGCTGCTTCTGTTTATTGTCTTCCTCGGAGAGTTCAGCATGAACTGGCGGAGGATGGAGAGGCTGCAGAAGTGGAGAAGGATGGTGAGGCAACAGAAGGGGAAGCTGTACATCATGAGAATCTGCATCACCATGCTCATTTGCCGCCGTAAGTACGCCTAGTCCTATAGGCTCTTCCCGTACACATATACTCTCTCACTCATCCTGTGCTGCCACTCATGGAAAGTCTCAAATGAGGGCGCCATACTCGTCCTCCTCACACTGATGAAGAAGACGAGATGGAGATGGGAAGTCGGTGTATGGCTACTGCTCCTTCTACGGCTCATAAGTTTACGGATCTGTACTACCTTAGACCTCTTATAGTGTGATGATCACACGAAAATGGTGGCTGCTGCTTCTTCTCTCGGGCAATATGAATGGCCGAGTACTTCTCGATGAAACCTTTACAGGCGAGTCAATGTGCTTACATCATATAATAATGCTCTTTTTCTAATCCTGATTTGCTAAAGCAATGCATATATCGATGGAGATGATTGGTCTGTTTAAGCATTGACTGGTCAAAATTGTATTTGGTGGAGTAATACAATGAAAATAATGGATAAAGAAAGATTTCTCATCACTACATTAGTAGAATCTGAAAGAATCATAGCCATCAGATTGGATCCAACCGGTCGATCTGAACCGGGTCCAATCGAAATGAACCAAATCAAACCAACATGAGTCCACTAGCATCTTGTTCCAAATAGAAGAAAACGTATCACGTGAGATGCATGTGCAGCGCAGCTCAATGCTTAAAGCTATCGTCTTCCAAGAATGCGCTGGCATCGAGGAGAATGACCTAAGTAAATTGGGACGATGGAACGTCGATGAGGGAGGGTGACGGTGGCTCCAAGCCACATTTGGATGTGGGAGAATGGGAGGGCTTTGTGGGCTCCCGAGGCGTGGGTACTCTCCGGGGATTAGGGTGCCCCCAGACTGATGTGGCGTGCGGCTTATCCGCGATCGCGGTCAGATCGGTCTGCTCCTGTGCCTCGATCCAGGGTGGAGGGGCCGATGCGGACACGACGGCGGTGGATCGTGTCCGGTCTCACCGAGAAGAACCAGGCAGGTCCGTCCCTTTCTTCGCCTCCCCATGTTCCTTGCCTTTCTCAAGATTATGTGTTCGTGCATCTTATATCGCAAAGAAGAGGTGGTGGTGTGGTGTTCTTGCCTTTTCAGCTTTCTTGATTTCGAATGGCTTGAATCTTGGTGGTGCGTTCTTGTTCTTTCCCGCGATCAAATCCATGTGAAATCAACACTTATGTTGTAGCATTACTGGAACTGTAGGGTTCTAATATGTGATAGGTGACTTTCGGATCAGCAGAAAGTTCACGTCTCCCGATATGAGCTCAAAGTGTTCGACTGAATGCTTCGTGAATTAATAACTTTTTACACACAAATAATCTTCAATTTCGAGATAAATGATTAGTCAATATACCTCTAAATTAAGAGAATTAATAGGTTGTGTTGTGGATGTGTTTCTGAACTACTGTCCCTGAACCACTTTAATTGAGAGTGTGAAGGATAATATAATCTATGAGAGACAAAAAAAAAACATTTTGGCTGCTTGAGGATGACTGAACTTGTTTTCGCACGGAGGAACAATGGAGAACATATCTAACTACTTTTCTATTTTTTAAGATAAAGACTTCCTATGCTTGTTCTGATAATACATGTAAAGACTGTACAGTACACCACGTCACAATTTCTTATAAGGTTACTTTTTTACATGTAAATCATGTCGAATTCTGATAATACAATTGTGTTAATCTTTTCTTTTTTTATTTAATCTATATAATGGGTCATAGTGTTAATCTTATAAGGTTATCTTTTTTTTTTCGATAAAGACTTTGACAGTTTATCGCAAGATCTCACTTATAATAATAATAATATTTTATGGGTGATCCAATGTCTTCATTGTAGGAATCCTCATTATTGTATCTTTCAGTTAAATCACAAAAGGTTGTCTTCTTATAGAAAAGATTTAGCTTCATAACTTCAGAACTTTGGAGGTGATCCAGTGTTTAGGATTCCTTATCATTGCATCTTTAAGTTTCTAAATTTCAAAAGGTTGTATTCTTAAAAAAAAAAGTCTAGCTTCAGAACTTTGGAGCAGTAACTTTAAAAAAAGGCATCAATCATTTTTTTCAGATTTTATAATCAAATAAAGAATAAAAAAAGAAAGAGTAATTCCTACACACAAACAGTTTCAACTTCTCTTTATTTGTTTTCATGTTGTTATATCTGTGAAATCTATTATTTGTTCATTGTTATTTGGGACATTTGAGTGAAAGCATAAGGATTCCTTTAGTTTATTAACAAATGGATGAGTGTTCTTTTGGAGATTATAGTAAGGTTGTGCTAGCAGAGGTGTTGTGTGTTTTTGATGTTTTTCCTGTGTGGCTGGACCAATGATGCAGGAAGGGTTTGTATTTCTTTTCCAAAATAGAAAAGTATGTCAATAAATTAGTTCTTATTACTTCAAAAATAATTCTTTTAGATGAGGATTTTAGTTGCTCAAAATATATAGCTGGCATCCTCAAGAAATATGAGGAAATAAGAGTTTTCTATTATCTGCCTCATCAATTTCATGAGCTTTCTTTACTTTCTTGTGGTAACCTCTTTGACAAATTAGTTGTTGGATTTTTCGTTGCAGCAACAATTCTTTACATTGAACATTGTTGAATATTATTTCATCATTTTACGGTCTATCCAAGGGAGGTTCGATACTGCTTTACATTGAACATTGTTGAATATTATTTCAGCTGTCATGTTTCGGATTTTAGGATGCTAAGACTCGTCGATCGTGACTCCGGCACTATGAGCTCCATGTGAAGATGAGAGACTGCTGGAACTACAAACAAGCAGGTCTTTAATGTGGTGGCTTATCTTCTACCATTAGTTTGGTGCAGGTTCTGTGATCTCCGCAGCTTCTCAGACGCAACTCGGAGGGAAGCTGGTCAACGCTCCGATCACACGGAGAGAGATGAGCGCATCCTCCGGTATGTTGTTGAACGCATGGCGCTGCCAGTGACTGCCATCACCTCATATCAAGTACGCGGACTTTTCGAACCTTATCATCATCTCTTTGGTTTTGTCTAGGCTTCTCTCTCTCTGTCTCTCCCTCTCTCTCGGACCGTATAACGATGACCTCGCAAGCAAAAGAAGCTGACCTTTTACTATTTCTTCTTTTAGCAGTTGTTAGGAAGCTCTCCATGTTGCTTTAATGAATGGTGAACCGATTTCTTTCTTCGAAGCTGTCTTGCGGTTGATTGTTTGGGAACCATCTCCACGAAGATGCAGATAGAACCTCTCTGATACGAAGATGAAGACGAGAAGCAATCATCTTATGCTACGATGACTCAAATTGTAAGGTTAGATGTCAATATTTTCAGAAAAAGAAGCATTAAATATGATGCCGACAGATCTCTGTCGCTTCCTCACAGCGCCACGGCATTGTTATCAGCTACCAAAGGTCAGCTTCTTAGAAGATTTCATCAATGGACGACATCTTGACCAACAAGCCACAGCCAGATATTTCCATAACAGACGAAAGATTTGAAAGATCTGCTGTGAAATATCGGAGAAAAAACGCGAGATCTTGGTGTATTAGTAGCAGTACCAGAGCCATCTTCACCTCCACAAACCTCATCTCCGGGAACAACCAGGGCCGAGGAGATGTTCACGACGAGGCCGCTCTCCGTCTTCAAGAACTCTGCTGGTGCTGCCGCCATTCAACCACCACCACCGGCAGGGCCCAACTCAGGCTATCTGCTTCTCCAGGACGAGGGAGCTGAACCAAACCCCTCATGCTGCTGGGGGCTCTGTGAAGACACGAGGGTTCGAGAGCTCCCCTTCCCCCAGAACAGGATCCTCACCATCACCTACACGGAGGGCTCTCACACATGGCAGTTGCCGGCCCTGTTCATCCCCGTCCTCGACAAATCGCTCTCCTCCAATCACTACTACGTCATCGTCGCAAAGGGCAAAAAGAAAGGGTGGCGCACCTCTCTCGATCTCCTTCCCTCCCTCCCGTAGTTTTCTCACAACAATGTCGGTTGGATTTCGACTGTATGTGCAGGAAAGCGTATACATGCTCCCTGGAGGAAGACATGACCACATGCTGCTTCTGCCGGAGCGTCAACGATGTCAAGCCGAGAGAGTTCGATCACAGGGACATCTACCAGCAGGTGGAGATCGTCTGCAATAGAGGCAGGTTCACCGCGCAGTCCGTAGCTCCGGATGGGTTCGCTCCATGGCCACTGAGGAGTAAGTACTGGGAGCTTTATGCTTCGAAGCACACGGACTTCGACTTGACCGACGCCTGGGGGCTCGACAAAGCCCTTCGTGCCCGCACGCCCGCGTTGGAGTTGCCGATATCAGGCGCAGGTGGTGCTGGTTTGGTCGTGGGGAGGTGGTACGCCCCCTGCGTGTTCGTGAAGGAAGGAGATAGCCTGCGGCGTCAAATGGAGCGCTCGGCTTTCTACGATATCACCCTCGAGCAGCGCTGGGAACAGGTGTTCGCGTGCGAGAACTTGTATGGCGATCGGAGGACCGTGGAAGTCAAGGCTACTGTTGGGGCGGAGGGCGCGGTGTTGGGTGGCGTGGAGGCGACGCGAGACGGCGCAGGTGGACAGGACGCCGTGGTGTGGTACAAGCCGCTTGATTTGGAGGGAGAGAGGGTGGGGCTGAGCTCCCCGGTATGGGAGAGAATGAGGTGGGAGCAGGGGAGGGGAGGGTGGGTCGGTGGTGAAGTGAAGGTGGAGAGGTCGGAGGAGTACGGAGGGGTGAGCCCGTGGAAGAAATTTGGGTGCTACGTGTTGGTGGAGAGGTTTGTGGTGAGGAGGATGGATGGAAGCTCGGCCTTGATAGTTGACTTCAAGCACACGGGTACGATTCAAACCAAGTGGGAATGACGGCGTTGCCGGCGGTCTGATGGTCGCCGTACTCTTACTTCATGCTTGCCATTTGTGCCTTTTTCATATTATTTTTGAACTTTTTGTTAGATAATTAAGAGATACGGGATATTCTATTTTGTTCATTCTCTTTATGAGTTAAGAAGGTAAAATTTTTTTTCATATGTTGCATTGGCTCAAATTGTTTCATCACGGTCCATTGCACTATGTCGCTTCCCAGTGAATCCCTATTGCATTTTGAATCTTTGTTGGATAAACTTCATGCCCTTCATCTCTACTCCTCATTTTGTATTGAGTTGAGTATGACCTTCACACCTATTATTCCACGGGTTAATACTCTGTTGAGTCTGATTTTCATATCGATTCTAAGTGTCTTCGTTTGTTGTTATCTTGGACCACTCCCCCACTTGATCATGCAATGCATTCCCAAACACATTACGTGTGAGATCATGTGATGACTCATCGTCGTTCACTCGGTTTGTTGAGCTTTGTAGAGTTATTGTCTTGGTACCCCTCCTCAACATGTATAGTTTGTTATATATGATTCTCCATCTCACAAATTGAGACTTATCCCTCTTGGATATCTCTCTTATTGGAGTAATTTTTCGTATTTTTCCCTCCAAAAGTTTTGGAGACCATTATCCTCTTAAACTACTCAACCATGCTAAACAAACTATGCACTATTCTATCCCTATAAACAAACTTACTAAATTACGACTCTTCGTCAATACAACCCCTGCTATTCTCCTCAAGGCCTAGTAATATATTGAACTTGCTACACATTTTAGCCTTCTCTAGACGTATCCTCCCCATGTTGAAGGAAAAGTTTTAATGTTCCATAACGTCAAAGTTTTAATTGCCTTGGGATGGTTATAGACATAGACAGCCCATTATGTACATACAAGCCTTTGCATGGGTACCGAATTTTTTGAATTAACAATTCTCCTCACCTCTGTGAGTTTTGCATAACTCTTTCGATCGTTGAGCAACTCACCTCACTTTGCACGATCTCATCCTTTGCTAAACACCTCACTTACCTTAAGTATCATTAAGTTTGGTTACCATATCGAGTCGTAGCTCGAATTCAACCATCCCAACTTTTGTATGTTATGTTATTCCCAGCTCGCTTGTCCTCGTGATGCCTCTCGGGCAAAGGGTTAGCTATTCCTTTGAATGTCAATTTCAGATGCTTACTCTTCTAAGCAACTCCTTTCCCTACGTCTCAACACTTGTTTCTCGCAAATGGTTATGCGTGTTGGCTGCTCTCAACGCCACCTAGCTTGGTCTCTCACATTTTTATACCAAGTATTTTTAAGTGTGCCTATTCCACTATAATATAATTTGTCATGGACTTAGGTAGCTATCCCTAAGTTGTGCGGCACTTCTGCGTATCCATCCCTAAAGGGTCAACCTTCCCGAAACCTCTTGTGATATACAAAAAAGACGGGTTAGAAAAAGCGTTTAACTTAGAATCCATAAGTAGCAATTTCAACGAATACTTGATAGATAATGCAAATTATAAACATAGACTTTGAAGGATCTGAACGATTACATGAGAAATAATCTAAGGTAGTTCACTATAGTCGAAAGTCCCTGCAAATGCCTACATGACACTACCATAGAACAATGTAGTAATCCAGCCCTAAACACTACTCCAAATGCCCATCTAGTCATGTGCCACCTGGGCAGCTCCTAGGTGTTATACTGGCTGACATTCCGTACCACCTTGTAGAGCTAGAAAACCCCTAAAATAATTATTTGGATGACTTATTTCTAGACAATTTTGCCTCGACGTAATGACTGTACATAACTTGTGTTTATAAGCCTGAAATAACCACAAAAGTCAACTAAATTGGGATTATTAAGCCTACTACAACCCTATGTAAAATATGAATAAAAATAAAACATACGAACATATACAAGTATTATATTAAAAATAAAAGACATGAACATATACACGATAGCTAATTTATTAAACCTAAACTAGTAATCCAAAAATGTTTATTACTGCTCCACACCGGACATTAGGTGTTACAACTTGAGGTGTTAGATCACATGTATGTTCGAGTAAATGCTCTCTTGGCAAGAAATATACACGCTATTTCGATGTTGGCTATTACTAATGCTAGGAAAACAGTCACATGAAGCAGCAAGAATGGGGTAACTCGATCGACAGACACCATCATTTAGTCTTGACAACAACTGACAATGGTAGAAATCGATCACACAAGTCAGCATTCACAATCCTCACCGGCATTCAACCAACAAATAAATCATCGCAGGTATTCCATTAAATGACACTACCAGAAAATGTACAAACATGCTCACAATCCTGACTAGCATTCAAGCGAGAAGCAAAATCATTGAAGGTATAGTAGTATTTACCTTTCACTGAAGCAACGGGAAACTGTTGGCTTCCCAGTTTTGCAACCACAGCAGCAAAGTACAGCCGGTGGAGTGCAGTTCAAGACCTCCTAGCTTCGCTTCCGCAGGGTAGTTTGGCAAATCGGCATCAGCTAACACTGAAAGATCATATGTTTGTGCAGAAGCAGTAGCACTTTCTTCGAGCAATGAAGATTTGATTGCTTCCAGGTCTGCTCGGACTTGCAGTGTGTTTGGTATCACAGGGCTGCTTGAACCTGATGTAGAGACACTAGACCTCTTATAGTGTGATGATCACACGAAAATGATGGCTGCTGCTTCTTCTCTCGGGCAATGTGAATGGCCGAGTACTTCTCGATGAAACCTTTACGGGCGAGTCAATGCGCTTACCTCATATAATAATGTTCTTTTTCTAATCCTGATTTGCTAAAGCAATGCATATATCGATGGAGATGATTGGTCTGTTTAAGCATTGACTGGTCAAAATTGACTCCATGACCGAGATCATAAGTTCACCCATGAAATTGAGTTGTATTTGGTGGAGTAATACAATGAAAATAATGGATAAAGAAAGATTTCTCATCACTACATCAGTAGAATCTGATAGAATCATAGCCATCAGATTGGATCAAACCGGTCGATCTAGCCAAAACAAATTAAGAATCAACCCGCCGGTCGATCTGAACCGGGTCCAATCGAAATGAACCAATTCAAATCGTGAACATGAGTCTAGTAGCATCCGATCAAAATTGAATAAAAGGTATCACGTGAGATGCATGTGCAGAGCAGCTCAATGCTTAAAGCTATCGTCTTCCAAGAATGCGTTTACATCGAGGAGAATGACCAAAGTGATTTGGGACGATGGAGCGTCGATGAGGGAGGGTGACGTTGGCTCCAAGCCACATTCGATGTGGGAGAATGGGAGGGCTTTGTGGGCTCCGAGGCGTGGGTACTCTCCGGGGATTAGGGTGCCCCCAGACTGATGTGGCGTGCGGCTTATCCGCGATCGCGGTCAGATCGGTCTGCTTCTGTGCCTCGATCCAGGGAGGAGGGGCCGATGCGCACACGACGGCGGTGGATCGTGTCCGGTCTCACCGAGAAGAACCAGGCAGGTCCGTCCCTTTCTTCGCCTCCCCATGTTCCTTGCCTTTCTCAAGATTGTGTGTTCGTGCATCTTATATCGCAAAGAAGAGGTGGTGGTGTGGTGTTCTTGCCTTTTCAGCTTTCTTGATTTCGAATGGCTTGAATCTTGGTGGTGCGTTCTTGTTCTTTCCCGCGATCAAATCCATGTGAAATCAACACTTATGTTGTAGCATTACTGGAACTGTAGGGTTCTAATATGTGATAGGTGACTTTCGGATCAGCAGAAAGTTCACGTCTCCCGATATGAGCTCAAAGTGTTCGACTGAATGCTTCGTGAATTAATAACTTTTTACACACAAATAATCTTCAATTTCGAGATAAATGATTAGTCAATATACCTCTAAATTAAGAGAATTAATAGGTTGTGTTGTGGATGTGTTTCTGAACTACTGTCCCTGAACCACTTTAATTGAGAGTGTGAAGGATAATATAATCTATGAGAGACAAAAAAAAAACATTTTGGCTGCTTGAGGATGACTGAACTTGTTTTCGCACGGAGGAACAATGGAGAACATATCTAACTACTTTTCTATTTTTTAAGATAAAGACTTCCTATGCTTGTTCTGATAATACATGTAAAGACTGTACAGTACACCACGTCACAATTTCTTATAAGGTTACTTTTTTACATGTAAATCATGTCGAATTCTGATAATACAATTGTGTTAATCTTTTCTTTTTTTATTTAATCTATATAATGGGTCATAGTGTTAATCTTATAAGGTTATCTTTTTTTTTTCGATAAAGACTTTGACAGTTTATCGCAAGATCTCACTTATAATAATAATAATATTTTATGGGTGATCCAATGTCTTCATTGTAGGAATCCTCATTATTGTATCTTTCAGTTAAATCACAAAAGGTTGTCTTCTTATAGAAAAGATTTAGCTTCATAACTTCAGAACTTTGGAGGTGATCCAGTGTTTAGGATTCCTTATCATTGCATCTTTAAGTTTCTAAATTTCAAAAGGTTGTATTCTTAAAAAAAAAAGTCTAGCTTCAGAACTTTGGAGCAGTAACTTTAAAAAAAGGCATCAATCATTTTTTTCAGATTTTATAATCAAATAAAGAATAAAAAAAGAAAGAGTAATTCCTACACACAAACAGTTTCAACTTCTCTTTATTTGTTTTCATGTTGTTATATCTGTGAAATCTATTATTTGTTCATTGTTATTTGGGACATTTGAGTGAAAGCATAAGGATTCCTTTAGTTTATTAACAAATGGATGAGTGTTCTTTTGGAGATTATAGTAAGGTTGTGCTAGCAGAGGTGTTGTGTGTTTTTGATGTTTTTCCTGTGTGGCTGGACCAATGATGCAGGAAGGGTTTGTATTTCTTTTCCAAAATAGAAAAGTATGTCAATAAATTAGTTCTTATTACTTCAAAAATAATTCTTTTAGATGAGGATTTTAGTTGCTCAAAATATATAGCTGGCATCCTCAAGAAATATGAGGAAATAAGAGTTTTCTATTATCTGCCTCATCAATTTCATGAGCTTTCTTTACTTTCTTGTGGTAACCTCTTTGACAAATTAGTTGTTGGATTTTTCGTTGCAGCAACAATTCTTTACATTGAACATTGTTGAATATTATTTCATCATTTTATGGTCTATCCAAGGGAGGTTCGATACTGCTTTACATTGAACATTGTTGAATATTATTTCATCTGTCATGTTTCGGATTTTAGGATGCTAAGACTTGTCGATCATGTCAGCCCCATCATGTAACGAAGATGACTCCGGCACTATGAGCTCCATGTGAAGATGAGAGACTGATGGAACTGCAAACAAGCAGGTCTTAATGTGGTGGCTTATCATCTTCCACCATTAGTTTGGTGCAGGTTCTGTGAAGATGAGTACTCACGAAGGACCGTCAAGTTGCTCTCCGCAGCTTCTCAGACGCAACTCGGAGGGAAGCTGGTCAACGCTCCGATCACACGGAGAGAGATGAGCGCATCCTCCGGTATGTTGTTGAACGCATGGCGCTGCCAGTGACTGCCATCACCTCATATCAAGTACGCGGACTTTTCGAACCTTATCATCATCTCTTTGGTTTTGTCTAGGCTTCTCTCTCTCTGTCTCTCCCTCTCTCTCTCGGACCGTATAACGATGACCTCGCAAGCAAATGAAGCTGACCTTTTACTATTTCTTCTTTTAGCAGGTGTAAGGAAGCTCTCCATGTTGCTTTAATGATTGGTGAACCGATTTCTTTCTTTGAAGGCGTCTTGCGGTTGATTGTTTGGGTACCATCTCCACGAAGATGCAGATGGAACCTCTCTGATATGAAGATGAAGAGGAGAAGCATTCTTCATCTTATGCTACGATAACTCAAATTGTAAGGTTAGATTGTCAATATTTTCAAAAAAGAAGCATTAAATATTATGCCCACGCATCTCTGACTCTTTCTCTCATTGATTTGTTGGATCGAGTTGATCATTCACAGATTCTTCACAGCTCCACGGCATTGTCATAATCTACCAAAGGTTAGCTTCTTAGAAGATGTCATCAATGGATCATAACAGAGAAAAGATTTGAAAGGTCTACTGTGAAAGATCGGAGAAAGAGCGAGAGATCTTGGTGTACTAATAGCAGTATCAGAGCCATCTTCACCTCCACAAACCTCATCTCTGGGAACAACCAGGGCCAAGGATATGTACACGACGAGGCCGCTCTCCGTCTTCAAGAACTCTGCTGGTGCTGCCGCTATTCAACCACCACCACCGGCAGGGCCCAACTCAGGCTATCTGCTTCTCCAGGACGAGGGAGCTGAACCAAACCCCTCATGCTGCTGGGGGCTCTGTGAAGACACGAGGGTTCGAGAGCTCCCCTTCCCTCAGAACAGGATCCTCACCATCACCTACACGGAGCACAATGGCCAGAGCTCTACCACCCACCGGTTCCCGGCCCTGTTCATCCCCGTCCTCTACAAATCGTTCTCCTCCAATCACTACTACGTCATCGTCGCAAAGGGCAAAAAGAAAGGGTGGCGCACCTCTCTCGATCTCCTTCCATCCCTCCCCCACCTCCCGTAGTTTTCTCACAACAATGTTGGGTTGATTTCGATTGCATGTGCAGGAAAGCGTATACATGCTCCCTGGAGGAAGATATGACCACATGCTGCTTCTGCCAGTGCGTCAACGATGTCAAGCCGAGAGAGTTCGATCACAGGGACATCTACCAGCAGGTGGAGATCGTCTGCAAGAGAGGCAGGTTCACCGCGCAGTCCGTAGCTCCGGATGGGTTCGCTCCATGGCCCCTGAGGAGAAAGGACTGGAGGCTTTATGCTTCGAAGCCAACGGACTTCGACTTGACCGACGCCTGGGGGCTCGACAAAGCCCTTCGCGCCCGCACGCCGGCGTTGGAGTTGCCGATATCGGGCGCAGGTGGTGCCAGTTTGGTCGTGGGGAGGTGGTACGCCCCCTGCGTGTTCGTGAAGGAAGGAGATAGCCTGCGGCGTCAAATGGAGCGCTCGGCTTTCTACGATATCACCCTCGAGCAGCGCTGGGAACAGGTGTTCGCGTGCGAGAACTTGTATGGCGATCGGAGGACCGTGGAAGTGAAGGCTACTGTTCGGGCGGTGGGCGCGGTGTTGGGTGGCGTGGAGGCGACTCGAGACGGCGCAGGTGGACAGGACGGCGTGGTGTGGTTCAAGCCGCTTGATTTGGAGGGAGAGAGGGTGGGGCTGAGCTCCCCGGTATGGGAGAGAATGAGGTGGGAGCAGGGGAGGTGTGGGTGGGTCGGCGGTGATGTGAAGGTGGAGAGGTCGGAGGAGTACGGAGGGGTGAGCCCGTGGAAGAGATTTGGGTGCTACGTGTTGGTGGAGAGGTTTGTGGTTGGGAGGATGGATGGAAGCTCGGCCTTGATCGTTGACTTCAAGCACAAGGGTACGATTCAAACCAAGTGGGAATGATGGCGTTGCCGGCGTTCTGTTGGTCGCCGTACTCTTACTTCATGCTCGCCATTTGTGCCTTTTTCATAATGTTTTCGTACTAGCGCTAGTGCTTGTGATGGTTGCCATTTGTCTTTTTCTTTCGGATGAACTTTGATTGACCTTAATTTTAATACCTTGATTTAATCCCATATCAGAATTAAGTGATTTTATTATGAGTAAATAATTTTTTAAAGAAAATTCATATCGAAAAGTGTTCTTTGTGAATAATAATAAATACACATGATTTGTTTGAATAAATTTAACAAGATTCACATTATGTGTTAGTTGGTTTGCTGAAGTCATATGTCATCATATGTGTTTGTTCGTAAATGATTAATCTCACCGAAATATCTTCTGCAAAAGAAAAGACTCATCGTTAAGTGGTTGTTCGTGAATGATTAATCTCATCGAAATATCTTATGCAAAAGAAAAGATGAGCTAAAGAAATAGTTTAACTTGACATCCATAATTAATCATTCTAGTAAATTATAAATATACTTCGTAAGCTTTGAATGATCCTTGACAAAGGGTCTAAGATGATTTGCTACGGTCGGAAATCTCCATAAGTGCTCACATGATATTGTTACATAATATGTTACAGAATAAGACAGCGAATCAACCTCAAACATCACCCCAAAGGCTCATCCAACCATGTGCCACTCGAATAGCTCTTGGGTGTTGTGTTGGTTGACACTTCACACCACTTTACAAAGCTAGAAAACTCCCAAAATAGCTATATGAATGATATGTTTCTAGCTAGTTTTGCCTCTATGTGATGACTATATACAACCTACGTTTACAAGCTTAGAACGATCATAAAAACCAACCAAAATGGGGCTATCATGCTTAATGCAAGCCCTCTACATGTGCAAAGCATGAACAAAATCAAAAGATACGAGCATACATGAGCATTACATCGAACACCATGTTTACAACTTTGTTTGTGATATTCTCCATCATTTATTCCTTCGACATCCTCGTTGAAGCCTTTATGGATGTTGGATCTCATCGTCTTTGCTTAATCTTCAATCTTTTGCTCCAATTACAATGAATCTCTTAGCTCCCAACTGTTCTTCGTCATTGTTAAGTAGTCAAACTTTGATCTGTCATGCTGCTTCAACTCGCCATTGACTTCGACTCTAGTGTGGGATCGATTGAGTTATGCTAATCCTTAATGGTTCCTGCGAATCTTTCAGATGAAGGAAAAAACTTTTTTTGTTATACGTAAATCTCTCAAATGTGTTATATCGCTTGAATTAGGTAGATGCATGTTGGAGTTTTAACGAGCATCACCTCGCGAGCTTTAAAGTTATTAAGGTATTTCCTCTATAAAATTTACCCATTGATTTTCCTTCTATTTAGTTGTCACCTCTAAGTAGGCTCACAACACTTCCGTTTTCGATTAGAATTATGTTTGGAAATGAAATAGACAATCTACTTTCGATAGCATCAATAATTATTGATGAAGATTTCACAACTGTTGTCTTCTACTAGGTTTCTCAGAAAGTTCTTTGAACATATGTATAGCTCTTCTGTTACATAAATAAGAGATCTAGGATACTTTAATTTGTCAATTCTCTTAAGAGTTAAGAAGGCAAAGATTTCTTGACTTCTTTTGCTCTTTGCTCATACTTCCAAAGCACCTAAAGTATTTGCACTCCTTATGCTGAGTCAACTACTATGATTCACTTTCTTATTGCCATCAAACTTCTGGAATACAAAAAACTTTGCCCGAAAATAACAAAATTTTGTTCCAACTTGAAGCAAGTCTCCAATAGTTTTAGTCGCCTATGGGATTATATCGTTTTCTTCATTATTTCTATTACCTACTCTAAGTAGAAAAAGTACAGTATCGTGTATTGCCTACTTCATTTCTTGGTCGAGCACTCCTACACTGATCTAAAGTCTCTTACTTTCGACTATTTTGATGAGAAGTACATCAACACTAGTCTTACGAAGTTCCCTAGCCTCTGCCCTTCGGCATTGACTCAATACTTGAAGTTTGTCTACATATTCTTCACCTCCTCGGGTCCTTTCATTACCAAATGCTCTATCTCCAAAAAAGCAAGGGATCAATGACTCCATGTGACTCCCACCTTTGCAGTACCATGGCGCTGCCATGTCTATGATTCCACTATTTATTACCTCGCATCTGCATCCATTTCTTTGTGATCGGTAAATCTACCTCTATGGCACTACAACACTATTTCGAGTCTATCTCCATTAGAACTTATGCTTAGTTTTAGGTAGCTAAGTCCCTTTAGACCTCTCATCACTTCCTTACCTCTTTCAATCACTTACTTCGACACCTTTGTGTTCTTCGAGTAGTTTCCCTTGCTCGATAGAAATACGTATTGCAACATACATGCATGACCTCTGCCATCATATTATAGGGCTCACGCTGATTCTATTCTCCTTTGTTTCCTTGGAAGCAACGTTCGTTTACTCGGTATTATCCTCTAGCTTACTATGCTCCCTTAAGTGAATATGAGTTCATGAGCAATCCAACTCTGTAGCCTCTTTAATCATACATCTATATGATTAAGACCCCCTCATAAGACTCACTAAAACTTATATTCAGAATTTCTCCTTGATGGTATATAACCCTCATATGCTGATGACCAAAGCTTTTATTCGATGTAAAATTTGATACATGCACGGAAGACTCGAATATGTGATACCATAATATTCACTCCTTGAATCAATAGCCCTTCTTGTTGTCTTATTATTCACTGAAGTAGAGCACTTAGTAGATCCCGATCATACCTCTATATAATCTACTCCCTCGCAAGAATTTTTTCGTATGTGTCGCATTGCCTTGAATTGTTCCACCATGATCCACTGCACTATATCGCTTCCTAGTGAATCCCTGTTGCATTTTTATCTTTGTTACATAAACTTCATGCCCTTGATCTCTACTCGGTTTGCATTGAGTTGAGTGTGACTCTCACACCCACTGTTCCACCAGTCAACACTTCGTTGAGTCTGATCTTCATATCGATTCTAAGTGGCTTCGTTTGGTGTTGTCTTGGGTCATTCCCCCACTTAATCTTGCAATGCGTTCCGTAACACATTACCTTATGTGAGATCATGTGATGACTCCTCGTTGGTCACTCGGTCCGTTGAATTTTATAGAGTTATTATCTTGAGGTATCATTCCTCAACATGTACAGTTTATTATATATGATTCTCCATCCAACGAATTGAGACTTATCCCTCTTGGATATCTCTCTTATTGGAGTAACTTTTCGCATCCTTCCCTCCAAAAGTTTTGGAGACCACCATCCCCTTAAACTACTCAGCCTTGCTAAACAAACTATGCACTATTCTATCCTTATAAACATACTTACTAGATTGCGACTCTTCGTCAATACAACCCCTACTATGCTCCTCAAGACTTAGTAATATGTTGAACTTGCTGTACACTTCAGCTTTCTATGGATGTATCATTCTCATGTTGAAGGAAAAGTTTTAATGTTCCATAGCATCAAAGTTTTAATTGCATTGGGTACATACAAGCCCTTGCACATACAAAGTTTTAATGTTCCATAGCATCAAATTTAATGTTCTATAGACAGTCCATTGTGTACATACAAGCCCTTGCATGAGTACCGAATTTTTTGAATTAGCAATTCTCCTCACCTCTATGAGCTTTGCATAACTCTTTCGATCGCTGAGCAAATCACCCCACCTTGCATGATCTCATCCTTTGCCAAACACCTCACTTACCTTAAGCACCATCAAGTTTGGTTACCATGTCGAGTCGTAGCTCGAATTCAGCCATTCTAACTTTCGTGCATTGTGTTCTTCCCAGCTTGCTTGTCCTCGTGGTGCCTCTCGCGCAATGGGTTGGCTATTCCTTTAAATGTCAATTTCCAATGCCTGCTCTTCTAATCAACTTCTTTCCCCACATCTCAACACCCGTTTCCCACAAACGGTTACGCGTGCTAACTGCCCTTAACGCTGCCTCGCTAGGTCCCTCACATTTGTATACCAAGTATTTTTAAGTGTGCCTATTCCACTCTAATATAATTTGTCATGGACTTAAGTAGCTATCCCTATGTTGTGTGACACTCTTGCGTGTCCATCCCAAAAGGGTCAACCTTCCCGAAATCTCTTGTGATATGCAAAAAAGACGGGTTAGAAAAAGCGTTTAACTTAGAATCCATAAGTAGCAATTTCAGCAAACACTTGATAGGTAATACAAATTATAAACATAGACTTTGAAAGGTCTGAACGATTACATGAGAAATACTCTAAGGTGATTCACTATAGTCGAAAGTCCCCACAAATGCCTACATGACACTACCATAGAACAATGTAGTAATCCAGCCCTAGACACTACTCCAAATGCCCATCTAATCATGTGCCACCTGAGTAGCTCCTAGGTGTTATACTAGCTGATATTCCATACCACTCTGTATAGTTAAAAAATCCTCAAAATAATTATTTCGATGACTTATTTCTGGACAGTTTTACCTGTACGTGATGACCGCACATAACTTGTGTTTACAAGTCTGAAATGACCACAAAAGCCAACTAAATTAGGATTATTAAGCCTACTGCAACCCCTATGTTATGCAAAATATGAATAAAAATAAAAGACACAAACATATACAAGTATTATATTAAAAATAAAAGACAAACATATACACGATAGCTAATTTATTAAATCTAAACTAGTAATCCAAAAATGTTTATTACTGTTCCACACCGGACATTAGGTGTTACAACTTGTGGTGTTAGATCACATGTATGTTCGAGTAAATGCTCTCTTGGCAAGAAATATACACGCTATTTCGATCTTGGCTATTAGTAATGCTAGGAAAACAGTCACATGAAGCAGCAAGAATGGGGTAACTCGATCGACAGGCACCATCATTTAGTCTTGACAACAAGTGACAATAGTAGAAAACGTACACACATGTCAGCATTCACAATCCTCACCAGCATTCAACCAACAAATAAATCATTGCAGGTATTCCATTAAATGACACTAACAGAAAATGTACAAACATGCTCTCAATCCTGACTAGCATTCAAGCGAGAAGCAAAATCATTGAAGGTATAGTATTACCTTTCACTGAAGCAACGGGAAATTGTAGGCTTCCCAGTTTTGCAAACACAGCAGCAAAGTACAGCCGGTGGAGTGCAGTTCAAGACCTCCTAGCTTCGCTTCCGCTAACTACTAAAATCAATTAACATTATGGTTTGTCGGAGTCATCAACTGCAGGAACCTCCGCAGGGTAGTTTGACAAATCGGTATCAGCTAACACTGAAAGATCATATGGTTGTGCAGAAGCAGTAGCACTTTCTTTGAGCAATGAAGATTTGATTGCTTCCAGGTCTGCTTGGGCTTGCAGTGTGTTTGATATCACAGGGCTGCTTGAACCTGATGTAGAGACACTAGACAACTGTATATCATCTAACTTCCCTGCATACGCATGTTTGTTCTTTCTCACAGTATCCATCTCCTGCCCGGTAGGCACAAAGGTCCGTGATCGGTACTTTGTTGCTCCCTCATCACTCTCGTTGTTATTATACAGTACATAGTCATGATAAGTAGGGGCGAACTGTGTCAAGATAACCAGATATCAGAAAAGGAAAGTCTAATATATGCAGAATAGATTCAATATATAACAAAGTATTACTTTCCGAACGAGGTTACCTGATGAACTGTGTCATGATAGAAGTCGTTGAACTTCAAAGCATGAAAAAGGCTTCCCCTCAGACCACCAGAAGCACCGACATTGGCACCTGCATATTCCTTATACGGAAATGCATAAAAGTGGCCAACAGCTGCCGCAAGCATCTCGACACATAACACAAAGTTTTGAAGATCAGCAGCTTCTTCTGCATTTCTAATGAACCTTGACTTGGCCGCAAGAAATACCAAGACACCCTGCATGCAATGAAGACCTTTGTTAAGAACCAAATCATTCACAAGTAGCCCAAGATCCAGCCTGGTAGTTCTCTGTTGGCTGTGCTAAAGGAAAGGCCAGCGCAGATATCCAAACCATTCATTTAGATAATTTCAAAGCAATCAAACAAGGAGAAATAACTAAATACCAAGGTAAAAAAAGTACCTGCCAGTATGTGAGGAAAACAACAGACTTGATTATAATGAACTTTGGAACTGGGTTGAAGGGCCGGAGCAAATCCTTACATGCCACATAGAATAAAGCAAGAGCATACAATGCCATAGAATATGATACGGTGTAGATAATTGTGATGTAAAGATAGGCTTGGTCCACGCTGAAATTTCCATCTTTATATTTCCCTTTTGCATAGAGTATGAAGGTAATGACAACTAGAAGAGGCTTCAAGATCACAAACTGCAAACCACCTTGCTTGCACCTTCTAATAAATCGTCTGTTGGAAAAGTATGTTCAAGGATGAATAATTTCATAAATGATTGAACTGAATACATTAGTCACAAGTGTTTCAACAAGTTCTACAATGTTTCACAAAAATGAGCAAATCTTATGATAGTATCACTTGATAAGTTGCATAAACTTTTAAAAACCATAATTACAGGAAATGGGATTCTCAGAGAACGGACCCATCAAGAGGAATAGCAGGAAAACAACACGTCATTAGGTACCATGATGGCTTCAAAGATCGACCGCTTAAACTCAAAACTACTGCACCTGGTCCTCCCACCCACGCCAAGCAGAGTGAAAGGAAGTTATAAATGACCCAAGCTTCATAGCTGAAACAGTTAAATATTGTTAGAATGATATCTGCACAAACTCGTGAGAAGACTAAAGGTCATGTGAGTCCTGTCTGTAATAATGCTATCAGGGAAAAGACTTGGACCTGAACATACCAACTGAAAGAAATATAATCACTGCAACGAGGTGCAATGTCAAATCATTTAAATACTACATGCATTACATGACATTAATGACAAATATACTCACATTTCCCGAATAGAATTAAAGTATATTGAATGATCACTACGGATGAGGGACAAGAATGACATCATCGCATAGACCTGACAAAATAAGTATAAGATGGTGAGCCAAGGAATTATGCAATTAGTTAGTTAATAGCATAAAAAGCATACATAAAAAATCATATGTCAGCGAACAGAACAACTGAAACATCATCAAATATTACCTATTCCATTTCCCTTTCTGCTTTTTCTCTTCTTATTCTTGAGGAAAGTTATTCAATCAATTTAGTTGAACTACATTGATCTCCAAGATTATTTTTGTTGATGTGTAGAGATATGAGTTCAGACACCTTCAATTCATTGAACATGACAATATAAACAAGGTAGGTATGAAGGCCAAAAAGATAAAAACAATTATAGTTCAGCAAGTCATAATACAACTAACATAAAAGATAAGGCATCTTTGGAAGCAAGGGATTGGTTCTTAAAGTGGTCCCAATACTTGGAAACATAAGAAATTTGCAGAATTACATGAGAAGTTCAGATATGCATTCTAGCTAGACACCATAAAACTCTGTCCACCTACTACAAGAATTGAAACCAGAATTATCTAGCAGATGTGGAATTCTAAAGTAGTCTGAAAATAAAGCAAAAAAACAATATTCTGAATTTCTTTACAACCAAGATGTCGAGAATTAATATGGGCTTAGCATTATTGCTTATGTGACACTGGAACATATTCACTTCTCATCCTCAGGTGTGTGCCAGCATTCCTTTCATCTCCTCAACAGACACCGTAATTGTTGTCCCAGTTTTTATCAGGACATTTGTGAACTAAACAATGACGTCCAGGAATGTTTGCATCTAAAATGGTTTATTCCTTGTGGCACCATATTGCATATTCTCCAAAGACAATTGATTAGCATAGCATAGACTTCGACTATAGCCATTAATAGTTCGACCATTTTTACTAACTAGACACCAATCGTACATGTTTTGTCTTCCGTCCCAGAATGTCAGTAACCTGTCCAATATATGATCCCTCAATTGCCATCAGTTCACAGCATTGTTTAAGAGTTTTGGCGCATTTCAGTGAGTTTTTGCCATGCTGTACATTGTGGCACAATCTCACCACAGGATTCTGCCCTGTGCCGAAGGTACATCGATATACTATATCGCATGCTGTTGTGCACATGGGAACATTGCTGACTCAAGGCATCCCATGGAATATTAAAATTATGGTTCAATATACGGGTACAGAAAACGAATATACTGATATATTCATAGGGAAGCAAGAAACTAGGAGAAGTATGAATCTAAAGTGAAGAAACCATATCAAGAGGGAAAGTGTAAAAGTAAATATTTCTTCTAAAACTACAAGGAATTTAAATCGACAACTAGTGGACCTCCATCCATAAAAACACACATTGACTTGGTCGTTTCATTGCCGTATAAGGTAAAGGAAAGAAAAGTGAAATTATACCAGAGCAAAAAAGGATTGAAATAAACTTCCAAGTCCAAAGTAGATAAATCTTCCCATGCTCTGTCTCCTCCCAACAAATCTTCTGATTTTAAATGGTAAGAGAATTGGTTGCATTAACTATCCTTAGGTACACCATTACAAGTTTCAGAAAGTCCACACTAGTCCATACGATTTCTAAGCTAAAAGGATAAATTTAATGCAGCTGAACTTGCAAGACTAAGAGGTCAGATTGCATACTTCCCACATGAAATTTTTAGCATCTCAACATCTAAAAGAGCAACAGGACCAAAGAACACAACTGATCTAGCCACTAAGTATCAGCAACAACAACTGCGATGATAATGGGAACCAATGGAACAAACAGCATACCGGAACCATGAAGATGATGCGGACAATGTAGCGCTGATAAGTAGGCTCGGTGTAATTCAAGAGGTGCCTGTATATATGAAGCACCGCCAGCGCCATGGCTCCAACCGTACATGGAAATGCAACGACGACGAAAAGAATCGGCGCCATTGAGGAGAATGAGAACAAAAGGGCAGCCTCTGCGTCACCACTGAAAACAGAAACCAATCTGAGTGACACGCGTGCACATAGGAGGACCAGAATCGAAAAGAAGTGAAAGACGGCGTCAAGAACCTCGATGATCGGCAAATTGAGCTCTCTCCCACTCTTCCTCCCTTTCCTCTCAAGCAAATCGTGCTGCCCCCTGGATTGCGGTCCGCGGTCCCCCGGGCCCTTCAGCCCCCGATCTCGGCTGCGGGGAGATCAGCCCCGGGCGAGGAACCGGGGCTTGGGGCAAGGGGAGAATGACGCAAGCGGGGAGAGGAGCGGCGAATCGGGGAAATGGAGGGCAGATTCTCGATCCGGACCTGGCTAGGGTTCGCGATCGGTCGGTGGTACCTCGGTTTCCTGCCCTCCTGGCGGCGGAGGGGGCGCGATCGAGGAGGGGACGGGCGACGGAAGGCAACTCCTCCCTTGCCGCTCGAAATCTAACGCGTGGAGTGGCAACGGGAGAAGGAGAAAGAGGGCAAGGCAAAGGAATGGATGGATCGTATCGATCTCGTGAGATTGCGATCACGCTTTCGAGTCCAACTACGCTACTGCGATGTAACTGAGAAGAAGATGATTGGTGGTCAAAGAGAACACATAAATAGACAGGCACTAATTCCTCGCTTTCGGCGAGTTTTATAACCGACGCGCATCAGCACCGTCCATCGGCCCCTCAGCGAATCTCAAAGCTGGCAACCATCTTGATGGACGATGATTGGACGCCTAACGCTTCTTGTTGGTGACAGCTCCGAATAAAAGACAATTATATACTTCAGTTTCAACTAATCATCTATTTTTTTTCTTTTTCCTACAGACCGATTAATTAATCTAATTATAATAATTTTATACTATATTATAGTATTTTCAGTAATACTAAAAAAATACTATAATACTGTATACAAATAACGTGTTATAATACTTTTGTATTAGGTTACAATGCTTTTCTTGATATTATTAAAAATATCATAAAAAAAGTATAAACATATTCTAATTGAATCGATTCATCTTATTTATGAATCAATATATAAGAAAAGAAAAAAAAAAAGAGATGATCGATTATCAAATCAAAACTATTCTAAATATTAAAAAAAAGTTATTAGGAATTCACTTATCATAATAACTCAAAAAGAGAACTTTTCTCGGTAATTCACCCAAGTTTCAACATAATATTTGTAAAATTATAAATTTTAATGTAAGCATATACAGTCCTTGAGATTCTCCAAGAACTACATTTGACATAGGAACTTTGATTAATCGTTATTATTGAATTAATTTATTTACGTTTATGAAGTATATAAAAATGCAAAATATCTAATATCCTTAATTTTAAAATTATAGTAGTTTTAAAATAATAATGTAAATTGGACTTTTAGCTAATATCTGATTTATAATATTGCGCCAAGCCATTTATAATGTTGCCCATTCATCAAAGCATTCACTTACTATTGATAAAATCACTTATTATCGATGATATCTTAAAAATAATAAAAAAATATTTTATTATTTATAATTCTTTTATTATCGATTTTTATTTCACAATCCCTTATTTCATCCACTAGCTACCAACGTTGACGTTATCACATCTTGGATATATTAAAAATATATATTATTTTATTATTTATAATTTACTTAAGATATTTTTTTAATTCTTGAATCAATCCTTCTTTTTACAATAAGAAATATTTTATTAACTAAAAAAATCACATCTTCTCGGTAAGATAAGTCTCTTTCACTCGAGCCTTAGAACTATTATAAAATAGTAAATTACTCTAAAAATAAATATAAGATAAAAATATATTAGTAACTATAAATGTTGATAGGAATTTTTTAAAAATCATAAAAATAATCTTCAATATTGGTGAAGTAAATATAAATATCAATAATTTAATATAAAATAATAATATATCAATTCATTATAAAATTTATACATAAAAAAAATAATGATAATTTTTATAAAATAAATAAAATCATGCATCAGTCACATATAATGCATATATAATAGTCATATAACAAAGACGTATATTACACTCGATGGTGTACTCTCTCAATAGTAGATTGAGAGGCATACTTCACGGGATAGATTCCTTCCAATTGTGGACGATGAAAACCCATATCACACTTCCAATGGTGGATAAAGTGACATCCCTCAATTCCCAGTAGGGACATATTCCTCCCGATGGAGAAACTATTTGTTAATCTCCAAAGGGAATTATCATCTACCCTCGGTATGGATACATAAACAACCATGATCATTTATTTATATTCATCCATTCATTCACGTATACATCAAAAAAATAGTATAATAAAATGTTATGAGGAGCCATGCTTAATGTATAATATGCTATACTATATATGTTGGTAGCTTCGCACTATAATAGGCTCATAGCTCCTTTCATAGGCTATACTTCCAATGTGAACCACTAACATAGTCACATATACTACGTGATAATAATCATATCAATATCATAAATTTTAAAAAAATAAATAATAAATAATATTTTTAATTAATATCTTTAATTAAAATAAATCATAAGGACATTAGACTTCAATATCTTAATAGTCCTTAATCAACCATAACCTTAATCGGAATTGTCCAATTGAGTTGAACCAATTTTAATTCAATTAAGATATAACAGAACCAATCTCAAATCCTTATACAATCGATCTGGAATCACATTAAACTAGTCTAATTAGATTTGATTGATTTTGATTATGTCAAGCAGGTTTTAACTAGTCAAGTTTGTCTGGAATCACCTTAAACTGGCTTGAACTAATTAAAGCTATTGATTTAGTCAATTAACAAGTTTAAACTAATAAAGAAAGAAAAAAATTAAATTATATTAAATAATGTTCACCTTGAGTCTTGGAGAGATCACATGCGTCACACATGCTTGTAATAAGTAATACATTGGACTGAGGTACAACCAGCTGGATAGAAGAGTGACGATATGTCTAGCACCAATCATATAGTTGGACGAACCTAACTTCGTAGATTGAGCTAAGCTTCACTCATAAGTTAGGCTTAGCTTTATCATTGAACTAGATCATGCTTGGCTCACGGATTAGGTCATACCTCGATACATGAGCTAGGGTTGTGTTTGACCATATGAATTGGGTCGCAAGGATCATACCTTACTACAGGAGTTGAGTCATAGGCTTATTCTTACCTAACCATATGGACTAGATTGTAAATGGCCACATGAGCAAGGTTATGATTGACCATATCAATTGAGTCGTACCTTGTTATATGGGTTAGGTGATACATAGCCACATAGACTAGATCGACCTAATGGCAAATCAAATTTATGAATTAAAAAATTTAAATTCATAATCTTAAATTTAAAACTAATTAAATCATATAAATTCACACATAATTATTGAAACATAAATAGATCTAATTAAATAAATTAAATCTATTATATATAATAGTTTGTTTGTTAATTTGATAGCACACGTCCTCGATTACCCTTGTGGCTTTGATATCGTGTGATGAAAAAAAAAGGTCAAATGCAAGTACAACTCTTTCTTAAACAGTAATAATAAAATACTATTAACCCAAAATCAAATTATATAAAAAGTCTAAGATCGAACTGAATGAAAGAAAAAAAAGGTAAAAAATATAAATTTTATTGAACTTTTCAATCTTAAACTATTCTTAAACCTTAATCCTATAAACTTAAATACTTGATGTTCGGATTGATCTACTACACGTATATATGTCACCTGAAATACAAAAGTTTCTAATATATATAACTATATCTAATCTTATTTAAAAAAATAAAAATATTAATTTAAAATCTTTCAAAATATATTTTTACTTCTTTAACACTCTTCCACTAGCCTGGACGTTTCCCCTCTTGGATCGTAACGCTGTATTATTAACACCGACGATGCGGTCGAGAACTCCGCGGAGGCCAGGTAGCTTCCCACCGGGCCCAGCTCCGGGCAGTCGCTCTTCTCGACCAGGGCAACCGCCGGCGGGGACCGACCCACTAGGAAGAGATTGTGCCGTCCCAGATTCTTGATGGCTGCGATGATTCCAGCCATGTCTGCGGCCGCCGACTCCTCGTACGCGAGGGAGCCATCCGACGGCTGCGAGTTAGACGTGAATTTGAAAATACACGCCTCGTCTTCGACGCTTTGATCCAGGTTCTCAACAGGGGCCGGGAGGAAGCGGAGGACGGTTAGTGCGATGCCCGGATGCTCCGCCATGAGCACACCATAAGAGAGGGCCTCGCGGTCGTCGGGGCCGCCGAAGAAGAGGACCACGACGGTGTAGGAGACCTCGCTGGAGGACACCTGAGCGGCGCCACCAAAACCGCGGTCGACGAGGATGGCTACGGAGCAAGGGGCGTGGCGGAGCACGCGCTGGTTGATGAGATGATAGGCGTGGCCGACGGACTCGAGGGTGCCGTCCAGCTGCTGCATCTTATGGAAGGGGAGAAGAATGAGGGCGGTGCGCTTCTGCAAGGCACTTGCGACGATATCCTCGTGGATGGTGTCCAGGTCGGAGATTGCCGTCATGGGGCGGATAGCGACGGCACTGAGCTGCCGGTACGCCTCGAAAGCGACCACCATGTGGTCGGTATTGTCTCGCCTGTTCCAGAAGGGGAGGCCGTTGCGGCGTGCCTTGTGTACCATCGACATGGCGGATGAGCGCTCCGAGAGCTCCATGAGGTGCATGGCGTACAGGGTGAGGCGTCGATGGCGGATGCCGCGGGAGATCTCCACCAAGTTGATCATGGTGGGGATGTTGCGGACGCCGTGGAAGCAGGCCAGGACGCGGAGTTCGCTGCCCATGTCGGAACTCTCGACCGTCCGGTGGTTGTAGGGTGCCGCCCTGCGGGCCGGTTTGTAGATTCCCATGACGATGGGGGTGGTGATGAAGGTGGTGAACAGTGCCATCAGCACCATGATGGCGAACGTCTCGTCGTTGAGTACCTGGCGGTATGATATATGTGTCAAAGATGAGGTGGCTAAGATGCATAGCGAGGGACGAAGGAAGCGAAAAGAGACGGTATACTGTGAACCAAACCTTGCGGTCCTTCCCGATGTTGAGGACGATGAGCTCGACGAGTCCCTTGGTGTTCATGAGGAAGCCAAGAGTGAGGGCCTCGCGAATGGGGATCTTGGCGATGAGGGACGCGATGACTGTGCCGGCAATCTTTCCAAGGCAGGCGTTGGTGATGACGAGGACGAGGAGGCCCCAGGAGCGGGCGCCGCGGATCGTGGCGACGTTGGTCTTGAGACCGCTGGAGACGAAGTAGAGCGGGAGAAAGAGGCCGGAAACAAGGTCCTCCACTTTCTCGATGATCACCCCCGCGAAGGGCCCGTCCTTCGGCACGATGACACCCACCATGAAGGCGCCGAACAGGGCGTGGATGCCGATGGCGTCGGTGGCGAAGCCGGCGGCAAGCACAATAGCGAGCGTAGCACAAACGTAGGACTCCTTAACGGGCTCACCCTCCTGCGAGCGGCGGGCCATCCAGGCAAGTACGGGGCGAAGGAAGATGGCGACGCAGGCGACAAAGCCGATGCCGGCGAGAAGGACCCAGACGGATATGAGCGGCGAGCCGGAACCAGAGAGGGCGATGGCGAGGGCAAGGAGGATCCAGGCGGCCACGTCATTGACGGCAGCGGCGGACATGGCCATGCGGCCGACGTCGGTGGTGAGGAGCTTAAGCTCAGCGAGGATGCGGGCGAGGACGGGGAAGGCAGTGATGGAGAGAGCGACGCCCATGAAGACGAGGAAGGGGCCCTGGTGGGCGCCCTCGACGATGGTGTGTCGGAGGACGACGGAGGTGCCGATGCCGAGGACGAAGGGGAGGGTGATGCCTGCGATGGCGATAGCCAGGGCCCCTTTGCCGGTGCGACGGATGGATCGAAGGTCGAGCTCGAGGCCGACCAGGAAGAGGAAGAAAAGGAGGCCGATGTTGGCCAGAGTGTCGAGCACCGTCATGCCCTGCTTGGGAAACACATTGTCCATGAACCTCTTGCTGCGGCCAAGCGCTGATGGTCCCAGAAGTATACCCCCCTGCAACACGATTCAAGAGTTAGTACCATCACACGAACAGAGCGCTAACACTGGTGGAAATCAACCACATTCTAAAGTGGCGGCGTCGATGACCGTCATGCATCCGTAGTACTACCGTCACTATGAACCATATAGAACAGGAAAAATGGGTACAGATATAAAAGACGTGTTTTTTTCCTACCATTCGCACTATGTATTTGAATTTGGTTGATGTATTTACGCTGCTCACTATGTCTTACTATCTACTGGTCTTTTTTGTTCTGCTCTCTAAATATCCAAATCGAAATCGTGTCCTCGAATGTCAAAGTCAACGAATGGGTCAACCAAATTAGACGTCTAAGTCAATGGTAAGACCAAACTCCGATTCCATGATCTGGAGGATGATCAAGAGCACGAACCTTCTCTCTGCTCCTGAGGATGAAAAAAACGAGCTTTTACCGAGTGCGAATGTATTGGTTGCAATTCTTTCTTTCTATCTCAAATCGGTGGAATTCGAGATGAAGCTTCCTACGAAATGCCCCACCCCTGTTTCCAGTTCAAAATCCCATTCCCAACCTCACATGCTCGTGGACCGGAGGTTCGTTCCCCACGGAATCTACTCCGATACTGGATTTAGGGTTTGGAATCAGGAAACCCAGCACCGCAACCGGGGGAGTAGGGGAGGACGGGAGGAGTAGAACGAGTAAAGACAAATCAAATCTGCATGTTAAACGAGAAAGAGAGGAGGAGGAGGAGGAAGAGTGGGGGATCGACGGGGCTTACGATGATCTCGGCGATGACGCGGGGCTGGCGAAGCGGCCGGAGGAGGAATGCGAGGGAGCGGGTGACGACGAGGACGAGGCAGATCTGGAGGATGATGAGCGGCAGCGAGTGGTGCAGCGGGTTATCCCCGTCCCACGACCCGTTCGACGTCGCCGTCATCGGCGCCGGGCACACGCTCGCCGTCGCCATGGCGATCTTACGTTCCCGGGATGCTCAGTTCCCGTCGTCTTCCTAGCGACAAAACGAGCGCACGAAGAGCGTAACGGAAAACGGGGTAAGCGGTACCAACAATCTTGGCGCCTTCTCTCCCTCTCTCAATTTATAATGCTCACGGCTACCCTGTCGCCTCGGATACGTTTCTTCCGCTCGAGTCCCTAATGTTACTTATAATAAGATTACGTGGCAATTACCATTACGACTCAAAGTCGGCGAATATTGTCAGTTAAGCGGTTAGAAGGTACCTATTTATAGAATATTTTATAAAATAAAATATTTTATAAAAATAATCTGTGAATTTTTTTTAATCTCATATCCATATTCATCTCAGGTTATTTATTTGGACTTTGAACGGATCAGAAATCCTAACATTTTAGGAATTTAGCATTCGACCTGTTGGATCGATTAGAACATCAATGATTATTTTCCTTAATACTTTTAATTATATATTTATTTTTTATAATGAATCAAAAAAATAAACAATATAAAGTTTTTAATTGAATCTTACGATCGTCATTTATCTTTAAAAAACCTTAATTATATATATTGTGGGAAACAACTTTGAGCCGTGGCCCCGGGGCCGACGCGGCTCGGTTCGGGTCCAGACGATGGGGACCTCCCTAGGGCGTTCCTCGAGCCCGCTGAGGCGGTCGGGAGCGGTGTCCGATCGGGACGGTGTAGTCGTCTCCTCCAGGCAGGAACTCATCGCCTGCGCGTCCGGATGAGACCTTCGGCTTCGCACTTGCACAAAGGTCGGACCGAGGCGCTCGGCCCGACCCCTCCGACGATCAAGTTAATAGATGTGGAGGGGGTTTTAGATGAAGAAGTGTTTTTGTGTGTTTTGTCTCTCCCTCCCTTCTCTGATGAACGAGAGGGTATTTATAGAGAAGCCTTCTGCTGTTTGATGTGCCCGCCTGTAGGAGGCAGGCTGATAGCGTCTGACATGTGCGCTGGCGTGGCGTGAAGAACTACGCCTGAGTAGGCGTTAATGCGCCTCGACCGGTGTTCCGGTTCGGTTGACTGAGTGCAGTCGCGCCGATCGAGACGTGAGGCGTCGGTTGACGTCAGCCGAGTCTTATCATAATTACTATCCTCATCGATATATATATATATATATATATATATATATATATATATATATATATATATATATATATATATATATATATTTTAGATTGATTTTTTTATTTAGATTAAACTAATGTCAATGAAATATTCTTTTATATAGTAAATATACATATATGTTATGAGTTCTGGTAAGCACATAACATAATCGGAAGCAAGGCTGTTTTTCCTTAAAACTGGTCCTACCTAAGATATGTGTTTTTTTGTGAATGAAGTCAATATTGACAGAACAAGTCAAAATTGTATCAAATGAGCGCATCAGACATCTTGTTAGCTTGTTAACCAATCAATATTTTGACATATTACAATCCCACATTATCATTCACGTAGATTCACTCTCTATTTAATTTTAATAGTTATCGTAACTCCTTAAAAAAAAAATAGTTATATTTTAAAATTCTATATTATGATTTGACTGAACGAAGATGAGTTGTAACATTATGAATAAATATGAATAAGTGGGGTATGTGTGTGAGATGAAGATAAATATCTTGAGAGGATAGTCTCATATCTTTAGTAATTAAAAAAGTCTGATTACATATATTAGATTTTTATTTATAATTTAAAATTTTAAGTTTATGAGATTAATTGATATCGTCATCACTATGATACAAAGATAATCAATTCATGCTATAATATCAAAACTTTGAATCCATAAGAGAATTAAGTAAGAAGTTTATGTTCATAAGTCAAATAAGATATATTAGAACAAAGTCAAACAAAACTTTTATATTTTTATTAAAAATATGAATAATAACTTCGGCTATTGACTTATAAGCTTTAGAATCTTATTCGGTAATAACATATACTCTAGCGTGGGTTAATTTTTATCAAAGAGTAATCTAACTACTTAGCTCCAATTACCCAAAAACATTGACATGTTTCATAATTTAACCCATATTTTATACATGATTGAGTCTTTTATTATGACTTTTTATTAAATATAGATGTCTTAATCCTCTTATTATCAAATTCTAATTCTTGTTCCTAGTATCTTGAATCTCCTTAATATCTCTCTTGATTATCATAGATCTATCGGCCATATCAATATATACTTAGAGCTTTAAAATTGATATCTAATTTTTTATTGTTAACCTTAATTATTTTTCAAATCTTTTTACTTTTTTAAATCCATCATCAATCATATGAGTAGTAAATCCAGTAAGTACAATGAATTTAACTTTATATTTTGTTACTATCAATTTTTTTTTAGATAAGATTTAATAACTTCAATTCTTTATACTCTTTGACATAATATAAAAAGCACTTATTATTAAACTTTTCTAAGAATATGTTAATAGGCTCTTATCTGACTTTAAAAATTTTCTTAATTATTCTCGCTCAACCTCTCCCTTAAACATAAAGATGACAAAAGAAATATTTTGATCATTATGATAATTTTAGATATCAAATAGTTTTTTTGTTTACATTGTCGTCCATTATTCTGTCTCACTATTGAATTATGTTCACTCATAAAATAGAGAAGACTAAACCATTCTATTCCTAATCCGTTATTATGATTTGACGTACTTGCTTCACCATTTTTTTTATTTTTTAAACTATTATTGACATAGTCTCTAGGGTTTTCATAATCACACTCAATTGATCATAAGAACATATAGCAAAGTATAAACCCATAAGAATTAATATAATCATAAAACTAATTATTTACCATGAATTTATATTATCATAAAACTTTAATTTAATATTTTAAAATTTCAAACATGAGAGGTCTTTTAACCTTTACAAGATACATTAATTTATATTTGTTAACAATATTTCATTATAAGCAAAAGGTACTTTATACAACAACATCATATTAAATTATCAAAGACTTGTTCAAAATCTTCTAGCATTCATCCTCTCAACCCAATCCTAACAATACAGTTAGTGATAAACAAACCTGAAAATTTTATATAATAACAGGGTGAGCTACAAAGCTTAGCAAGTGACTAACATATTTACGACGAAAAGATGATTGCTCATATGGCCTTAATATTAAAATGCAAGGTATGGATATAAGAATCATAGATGTCATTTTATTAGATACAAGAATTATAAATATCATTTTATTAGATAAAAGAATAATAATTATCATTTCATTAGATATAAGAAATGTAAATAACATTTCGTGGAGCAAAGAGCAACATATTAACTCATCAATATTAAAATACAAGTCATTAGCTCAAGAGAACTCACATTTGATATTTCCTTTGATTCGTTCAGTAAATAGCATTTAAGATTATATCAATGGAGTAAAGAATATTTAGGAGTATATCAATAAAGTAAAGAATATTTAGGAGCATATTAATGAAGTAAAGAATATTTAGGAGTACATTAATACAGTAAAGAGTATTTTACTCTTAAATAAAGGAAAGAGAATTTAGAAGCATATCAATCAAGTAAATAACATTTAGGAGCATATCAAGAAATAAGTATAAAACATAAGCTCAAGTGTCATATTTGATATTTCGTTCATTTCCAAAGAGCATATAAAAACACATAAATAAGTACTTTGGATAACATATCAAAAGAACATTGATGATGAAGCAAGATAATAGTATAACATGATTCATCCATTTTTGGATGATCATTAATATTAGCCTATCACGTTTGGTAGCTTAATCCACCTACGTCTAGATGAAGAGGCCGATAAGAGCATTACAAGTTCTACACATTAACTCCTTTTCTCATTTTCGACAAAGGTTCATATTATCCAATAAATATCGAAGTATAAAATGGTATTGTGTGCAACAAACGTATACATGTGCAAATATAAAGAGACAAACATGAACTTTTATATAACTCATTCAAAACCAATAACACGATATATCAGATTTAAAACAGCCACATAAGATTCAATTGAAGGTAGAATTATAACTAAAATCAAATTCAAAAAGATAGAAACAAAAATAGGTAAATTTGAAAATAAAATTGTTCTGGTTGAATCTATAAGGCATATTAACGAGTTATTTGGATGATCAACTATACTCCAATTTACTCAAAAAAATATTATTTAAAAGATATATAAGTTTATTTTTAGATGAAGCAAGTTTTATATAAATTAAAAATTAGCTATAGAGAGTTACAAACAATTTAATATAGATATATTAAAAACTATTATCTTTAGTTTGTAGAATCCAAATCATTAAATGAAACAAATATTTTAGTAGATATTTACATTCTAAATCCTTCAAGTAATACACTGAAAAATATATAAAAGTCTAGTTTATAAAAAAATAAGTTTTGAGAATTCTATACAAAATGTTATAGTTAAAACAAGATAGATAGGTCAGAATTAAAAAAACTAAATTAACAAATTTATAGTTCAAATGTGATTAACACCATTAGCAAAGGGAAAACTCTACAAAATACTTGAAATCAAGAAAATTTAAAAATTAAAAATTACCGTTGGATGAGCGTAAACACTTATTTTAGAATAATTTAATCTTAAGTGTAAAGAATTAATCCAAGATGAGTTGGAGCTAAGGTTTTCATTTAATAAGTTTTCTTCTCTAATTTGTTTAGGTTTAACTAACACAATGATAATAAAACGATAGGCACGATTTAACTAACACAATGATAATAAAGTGATAAGCATACATCAGACGAATGATAAGCATAGATGTCATCAATATGACAAACACAAGTGACACATTCCTTATGTTAACTAATAATAAGTTTTTAATATAAAATTATTTAATATAAAAATTATTAAATAGTTCTTATATTAAAATAATTTAAAAACATAGATATTATAAACAATTCAAAAAAGAAAAAGATATTACATCTCTAGTTTCATAAGGAGTTACCTTTGATTTGATAACACAAGGTCAATCTATATATCAAAAGAAAGGTCTACAAGTCTAGTTTCGAACGAAATCAGTTTGGTACAAATCAGAATTTCCAACAGGGACTTATAGGTATTTTAGTATTGAAAGGTCAGAAATTTTGATCCATGTTCTGCAGCATCTATAGGCTCATTTGAAACAGACGTTTGGGTAAGTATTCGGTGTCCAAAATCTACAAAATCAGTGTCAAAAGAAAGATGTAAGAGTCTAATTTCAAACAAGCTAGGTCCTGCCTGAATCCATATTTGGTGCTAAAAATTATAGCTGAAACAGTGTATAGGGGTCAGTTTACCCAAAAAATTTGATTCAAAGAATCTCACGAACTAATTATTTTGTTTCGATAATAACATTTCTTGAGATAAGATAATCAACTTAGTATATAATAAGGAACACAAAGAAAGAACTAAGTCAGAAACCCATCGCCTTCTTCTACCATGGCTGTCATTAGGCACGCAGAGAACGCTCGGGCGTCACGAGAGCCAGCGGTGTGTCAGGCATGTCGGCCACCTCCGCCGCCTCCACCTGCTCCACTAGCCTGGAGGTTTCCCGGCTAGGATCGTAACGCTGTATTATTAGCACCGACGCTGTGGTCGAGAACTCCGCGGAGACCAGGTAGCTTCCCACCGGGCCCAGCTCCGGGCAGTCGCTCTTCTCGACCAGGGCAACCGCCGGCGGGGACCGACCCACTAGGAAGAGATTGCGCCGTCCCAGATTCTTGATAGCTGCTATGATCCCAAGCATGTCCGCGGCCGCCGACTCCTCGTACGTGAGAGACCCATCCGACGATTGCGAGTTAGACCGGAAATTGGAAATGCACGCCTCGTCTTCGGCGCTTTGGTCCACGTTCTCAACGGGGGCCGGGAGGAAGCGGAGGACGGTGAGTGCGATGCCCGGATGCTCCGCCATGAGCCCACCATAAGAGAGGGCCTCGCGGTCGTCCGGGCCGCCGAAGAAGAGGACCACGACGGTGTAGGAGACCTCGCTGGAGGAGACCTGAGCGGTGCCGCCGAGACCGCGGTCGACGACGATGGCGACGGAGCAAGGGGCATGGCGGAGCACGCGCTGGTTGATGAGATGGTAGGGGTGGCCGACGGACTCGAGGGTGCCGTCCAGCTGTTGCATCTTATGGAAGGGGAGAAGAATGAGGGCGGCGCGCTTCTGCAAGGCGCTGGCGACGATATCCTCGTGGATGGTGTCGAGGTCGTAGATGGCCGTCATGGGGCGGATATTGACGGCACTGAGCTGCTGGTACGCCTCGAAAGCCACCACCATGTGGCCGGCATTGTCCCGCCGGTTCCAGAAGGGGAGGCCGTTGCGGCGGGCCTTGTGTACCATCGAGATAGCCGATGAGCGCTCCGAGAGCTCCACGAGGTGCAGGGCATACACGGTGAGGGGTCGATGGCGGATGCCGCGGGAGATCTCCACCAAGTTGATAATGGTGGGGATGTTGCGGACGCCGTGGAAGCAGGCCAGGACGCGGAGCTCGCTGTCCACGTGGGACCTCTCAACCGTCCGGTGCTTGTAGGGTGCCGCCCTCCGGGCCGGTTTGTAGATTCCCATGACGATGGGGGTGGTGATGAAGGTGGTGAACAGTGCCATCAGCACCATGATGGCGAACGTCTCGTCGTTGAGTACCTGTCGGTATGATATATGTGTCAAAGATGAGGTGGTTAAGATAAATAGCGAGGGACGAAGGCAGCGAAAAGAGACGGTGCACTGTGAACCAAACCTTGCGGTCCTTCCCGATGTTGAGGACGATGAGCTCGACGAGTCCCTTGGTGTTCATGAGGAAGCCAAGAGTGAAGGCCTCGCGAATGGGGATCTTGGCGATGAGGGACGCGACGACTGTGCCGGCAATCTTTCCAAGGCAGGCGTTGGTGATGACGAGGACGAGGAGGCCCCAGGAGCGGGCGCCGCGGATCGTGGCGACGTTGGTCTTGAGACCGCTGGAGACGAAGTAGAGAGGGAGAAAGAGGCCGGAAACAAGGTCCTCCACTTTCTCGATGATCACCGCCGCGAAGGGCCCGTCCTTCGGCACGACGACACCCACCATGAAGGCGCCGAATAGGGCGTGGATGCCGATGGCGTCGGTGACGAAGCCGGCGGCGAGCACAATGGCGAGTGTAGCGCAAACGTAGGACTCCTTCACGGGCTCGCCCTCCAGCGAGCGCCGGGCCATCCAGGCGAGTACAGGGCGAAGGAAGATGGCGACGCAGGCGACGAAGCCGATGCCGGTGAGAAGGACCCAGAGGGATATGAGCGGCGAGCCGGAACCGGAGAGGGCGATGGCGAGGGCAAGGAGGATCCAGGCGACCACGTCGTTGACGGCAGCGGCGGACATGGCCATGCGGCCGAGGTCGGTGGTGAGGAGCCTAAGCTCAGCGAGGATGCGGGCGAGGACGGGGAAGGCAGTGATGGAGAGAGCGACGCCCATGAAGACGAGGAAGGGGCCTTGGCGAGCGCCCTCGACGATGGTGTGTCGGAGGACGACGGAGGTGCCGATGCCGAGGGCGAAGGGGAGGGTGATGCCAGCGATGGCGATAGCCAGGGCCCCCTTGCCGGTGCGACGGATGGATCGAAGGTCGAGCTCGAGGCCGACCAGGAAGAGGAAGAAAAGGAGGCCGATGTTGGCCAGCGTGTCGAGCACCGTCATGCCCTGCTTGGGGAACACATTGTCCGTGAACCTCTTGCTGCGGCCAAGCGCTGATGGCCCAAGAAGTATACCCCCCTGCAACACGATTCAAGAGTTAGCACCATCACACGAACAGAGCGCTAACACTGTGGTGGAAATCAACCACATTCCAAAGTGGCGACGGCCGTGATCGTCATGCATCCGTAGTTCTACCGTCACTATGAACCATATAGAACTGGATAAATGGGGACAGATATAAAAGACGTGTTTTTTCCTACCATTCACACGATTTGTTTGAATTTGCTTGATCTATCTACGCTTGTCACCATATATTACCATCAACTGGACTCGTTTGTTCTGCTCTGTAACTATCCAAATCGAAATCGTGTCCTCGCAAGTCAAATTGCGAATGGGGCAACCAAATTAAATGTCTAAGTCAATGGTAAGGCGAATGGGAACAGATCAAGAGGACGAACCTTGTCTCTTCTCCTAAAGATCTGAAAACCGAACTTGTATGGAGTGCGAATGTATTGGTTGCAATTCTTTCTTTCTATGTCAAATCGGTGGAATTCGATATGAAGCTTCCTACGAAATGCCCCGCCCCTCTTTCCGGTCCCAAATCCCACTCCCAACACCACATGCTCGTGGACTGGAGGTTCGTTTCCCACGGAATCGACTCCGTTACTGGAAGGATTAGGGTTTGGAATCAGGAAACTCGGCACCGCAACTGGGGGAGAAGTTCCCTCAGCCAAGCGGGAGGAGTGGAACGAGCAAAGACAGAGAGAGGGATCGACGGGGCTTACGATGATCTCGGCGACGACGCGGGGCTGGCGAAGCGGCCGGAGGAGGAAGGCGAGGGAGCGGGTGACGACGAGGACGAGGCAGATCTGGAGGATGATGAGCGGCAGCGAGTGGTGCAGCGGGTTATCCCCGTCCCACGACCCGTTCGACGTCGCCGTCATCGGCGCCGGACACACGCTCGATGTCGCCATGGCGATCTTACGTTGCTCTTGTTGTCTTCCCGGCGACCAAACGAGCGCTGGAAGAGCGAAGCGCAGAAAGCGGTAAGCGGTAACCAAAACTTTGCCCGCCTCTTCTTCCTCCACTTCGTCCTTTATAACGCCCACGGTTTCCCTTTATCGCCTCGCCACCTTTCGTCAACTCGCCGTTCTATGGTTACATAATAATAAGATTACGTAGCAATTATTACCATTACGACTTTTAGCTTATCCTTTGACTCGATTCCCAATGATATATCTATTATTTAATTTTTTTTGTTAATCAAAGAAAATAATAAAACGATATAAATTTTTTAATTGAATCTTGTAATCGTCACTTATCTTTATAAAAAGAAAAAAATATTTTTTTCTCTATATAAAAAAAAATAGCTTTTGACTTTATTTATTTAGATTATACTAATATCAATGAAATATTTTTTTATACAGTAAACATACATATATGTGATGAGTTGTTCAATGAAATCAATATCGACGAAATAAATTAAAATTATATCAAATGATTATGTCAACATCTTGTTATCTTATTAATCAATCAAATTTTGGACCCAATATAATCTCACATCGACGTCGATACAATAACACCTCATCGATAATTGAAATTAATAAGTATCGTGACTCCTTATTAAAAACATATATAGTTGTAGAGTACATAATCCTTTTTTTAATGAGAAAACCTCAAAACTAATTCCTTAATTTATTGGGCATTAGGCCAAATATATGATCTGAGAGGGAACTTTGTATGTAATCCTTCTAAAGCTAGACTTTGCTGCAGGTGCCGATGAACGAAGCTCATTAATCAATCACCAAGTTCTTGTTTATCAAAATAAAAGTCCACTCTGCTGATGACAGACAAAAAAAAAAAAAAAAAGAAGAGAAGAGAAAGGCCAAAGACTCCCCACTTGTCAATTGTCAATCACTCATCCTACGTCAAAAGAAATAAGAGAAGTCAAACTGTGCGGAAGTTGTGGACAGAACGAAGTGAACATGATAGCACTCATTACCTTAAGGATGGGACGATCAATGCACGCATGCAGCAGTAGGGTCGTCGCCATTATTCGAGTTGGACGAGTGCAACTATGGACGCTTAATTGGAAATATTTAAGTGAGATGTTATGGGAGGATAATTTTATCATCATCAATTACTGATCGAGTTAATTTAAATTATATTTTCAAAGTTTAAAATTTTAAATTAAATTCGCATATAATCTGATATATATATATATATATATATATATATTAGTTTTGATAAGTTTAACTCTGACTCATCGTTATAAAATTTATGTTATCGAGATAAAAATATTAAGATACGTATGTATATATATGAAGTTATTTGAAAAGATAAAAAAAATTTATTCACAAATAATTATATAAGAAAAAAAGATAATAAGACCTTTAGATTTGATAGTAAAAAAATAAAATAATTAAATAATTAATAATAATAAATAATAAAATTATAAATAAATATCTAAATATTATAAATTTAATTAAAATATATAATTTTTTAGATAAAAGATTCACATAATCAATCCTAAACAATTAAAATTTATGATTTTATTATTATTATTATTATTATATTATAATTTTTTTTGACTAGATTCATTATTATAATATTTCTGACACACCTCCGGCTGTCATCTCGGACGGATCAATGTGACGTGTTCCTGTTCGTGTAAACAACTTTACGCCGTGGCCTCGAGGCTGATACGGCTCGTTTCAGGTCCGAATGGCGGGAATCCTGCTGAAGGTCTTTCGGGGTTTCCGACGGGGGTGGCAGAGCGGATCGGGCAACGTCGGGGTTCACCGGGACGTCCTACAAGGAAGGGTCCCTCTCCACGACGTTGGCGAAGAGGTGGCTCGGTCTTCGTACCTGCACACAGGTCGGGTCGGAACTCGGCCCGATCCCTCCGACGATCAAGTCAAGTGATGTGAAGAGGTCTGTTTTGTGTGTGTCTTTCTTCCCCCCCTTTCCCGTTTAGCATGCAAGGCTATTTATAGGGAAGCTTACCGTGCCCGCTTGCAGGGGCAGGCTCGTACTCCTGATAGCGTCTGACACTAGCGTTGGCGTGGTGTGGAGGGCCGAGCCTGAGCAGGTCGTTAATACGCCTCGGTCGACGTTCCGGTTCGTTTGACCATGTATTGTCAGGTCAATCGAGGCGTGAGACGTCATCTGAGACAACTGACGTCAGCCCGAGTCTTGTCGTCGTTATTATCCTCAGTTCCAAACCTAGGAAACGAATCCGAGTCATTCTTTTACTCTTCGTCCCACGTTGGCCGCCGGGTCGGCCGTCGATCTGCGTCATTAACAAGTGCGTTGACATGGATGGCGGCTTTTGCCTCTCCTTCTTCTTCCACTTACCTGCACCGTTGACCAAACTCTGAGGCTGATCTGGTGGCCTATCACGTCCGACCGAACACACTGCTCGTTCCGTGGATGCCGGTGTTCCAAGTCTGGTCCATGTTTCGTGTGCTAGCAAACAAAATGTGTGAACTGAATACCTAAATTCTCCGACAACAAACTTTGGGAAATGCACATATTAGACTTATTGACTTTCAAATTAATTTATATCTTTTTTTTATGATGAACTTATAAGTTTATCCTGAAAAACTAAAATCATATGATTTTATCACTTTGAATTGGTCTCCTGAAAATGAAGTGGGAACATGAAACAATACCACAAACCATTGCTGTTTCTATCATGATGTATGACAAGAAGACATCACAGGAGCAAATCAATGGAATCGAGATTAGGTGAGATTGCATGCAAACTAAGACCATTGACGTTGTATAATCTTCAGTTTCATCGACGTTCATACTTCAGTGTCATGAACAAAGGACAAGCATCAGAAAAAACATAATATCACTCCTAACACATTCTATATTTTGCACTGACAACTCCATAGGCGCTGCTCTATCCACACAATAGTAGAGAACAAAGGATAACTGCCGTCGATCTAGCGACAGCAGTCACAAACATGACTTCCACCGGCGCCGCCGTATGCCTCGTGCCTCCGGACTTGGGAGCAGAAGCAAGCTCGACAGTGATGATGAAAGCCGACTTTCCATGATGTATCGCACGTCTCCGTTCATGAGCCTCAGCAGTTTCCTATAAACGACAAGGCTAATGCCCTCCTTGGACGGGTCCTCGCTGCGTCCCGACATTTCAGCGAGCAGATCTTCCTTTAGCCTTGTCGCTCGGCAAAGGACACGCCTTTCTTTAAAAGGAAGGTCGGCGGTGCGCCTCGGACTACGTCGGCAACATAACTCAACGAAAAGAATGCTTCGTGCATCGAGAGCAAGAGGAACGGAAAGAAGAGTTTAAAGCTCGAGAACTATTCCCCATATGAGGACACAGGCAAAATCATGCGTCATCTACGAGGAGAAAGTGAAGTCAAAGATCAGAAGCTCGAGAGACGATCCCGTGGGCAGAGGGAACGAACCAAACAATGACCTACCACCGCCGTCTTGTGCGCGGTGGAGACAACTGCGGCCGACTGGAGCACAAAGGTCCAAGAAATTTTCGAGTCCAGAGAAGATACAGATGCTCAACACTGAAGCAAAGCAGGGGAGCAGAAATCAAACAAGAGGAGGAATCAAACAAGAGGAGCAAGAACTCACTGTTCTTCACACCTTGCCGAGGAGGAATCATTCAAGGTAGACTACGTTCTTTCTTCCTCTTAGGCTATTGACAGATTAATATGAACGCATTTCTCTTTATTATCATTATTTTGGAAGAAAATATGGGTTTAATTATCCCTATAAGTTCTACAAACTGAGAACTAGTCGATTTCATTGTTGCTATTGAACCAGGTTCTTGTACGTAATAAATAGATCTCGGAGAAGATACGACGTTATGGAGGGTTACACCGCGACCAGGTGCAGCTCCGGGTTCATCCGGCGGTGGACCCTGACGATGAACTCTTCCGCTTTCCTGTCTATGTCAGGCTCCGCAATCCAAGAGCCACCGAGGTCGTCGTCGCTCCGGCGAACCTTCGTCCGCGGCTGCTTTGCTTCTGCGTCTGCCTCGTAGCTCCTTCTGGAATCATGCGTCGGTTTCGGCTCAGCCTCGTGGCTCTTCCGGGAACGGCTTGCAGTCCCCTTGAAGCCGAGGAAGGTGATCAAGGATTTGCTTCCTCCTCCCATGCTAAAACACCACTTCTCTCTCTCTCGAGATCGAGACACAAGGAGGAGGAGTTGTTTGCTTGCTGTGTTACTGCGAGAGGAGGTTGGAACTTATACGTGCAGAAGGGAAGCTCCCTCGTTGCTTCCGACCCAATGGGAGGAGATTGCTACCATCGGAAGATGCCACCGTGCATGACCGACGCCTGCTTTGTGGAAATGGGACGAGGGCGGTGTGTTCCTCGAAGATTTATGACGGGAATTGCACGTGATTCCGAAGCTTGGGTGGTTCCTTTCACAAGCTCCAAGCACCCGTTGACCGCCGAATCGGAGTCTTGCAGAGGCAGCCAGGAAAGGGGATGATGGCATTGCACCCAATGGGTCATGGAATTTGTTCTGTCTTTGGCAATCAGTTTGACACGCCACTCTCTCTCTCTCTCTCTCTCTCTCTCTCTCTCCCACGCGTTGTTCGGAGAATATTAATGTCTGATGCCAAAATCATATACATTAGGTTTAACCTACGATATAATTAAGCTTAAAATATTGAATTGAATTGATATGGAATTTGACATTTGACATGTATTAATTTTGATCGATTTGTATTGGAGTCAAAATTAAATAAAATAATAATTGAGCCAAAGAAAGTGCTAAGGAGAGCTGTTAAGAGAATATTATGTATGTGATAAAGATTAAAATTAAAATTAAAATTAAAATAAATTTATATTTATTAAATATTAAGGTAATCGAATTATATATATTGGGTTTGACTTACGAAATACTAATTATTACTCGACTCGATAGGATAAGATAATTGAACTATTAACTACGTGAAGTTGTGTGTGAACCGTTTATTCAAAATATTTAAGTTGAAATTAATAGACCCTTGTAAGTTAATCTTAGTTTCATTATACTACTACTTCTGACATGGGACTATATCTCAATCAACTAAATTATATAAATATTAACATGTATTAAATATTAGTTCATTTGATTTAAAATATGTACAATAAGAAAAAGCAGGTGTCTGAAATTAATTCAGATATTTAAATAATTAGGTAACATATCAATTATTATTCCATATGCATAATTATTATTGATCCATCCAACATCATTGGGCAAAGAGATCATTCCTTTGTTCATGTCACGAATAAAATTTCGATTGCAATGTTTTAATAGCTAACAACATGTTCTTTATATGGATTTCTTTACCGTCTTCCTTATCCATCATTCAAGAACATGTGCCCGTACATTGTCATATGATATGATGAGAGGTAAGTAATCAAACAACACATCATGAATGTCTCACTAAATTTTTATTGGGTTGATAATTTCATATGATCCTCCTATCCTATAAATTAACTCCCTACTTCGATTGAACAAACCCACCCTTGACTCACTATAAAAGTTCCTATATCCGAATTCTTTGAATTTATACTCATTTACAAGCAAGAAGAAACTTTTTTGTCGGAAATATCCCGACGTAATTTTTACATGATTATTTATCGAATCTCTCGTTTTTCCTATAGGCCAATGGATTGAGTTCGAGTTGGACAATCAAAATATGAGTTAACATCACACTTAACATGGGTTGCACGCACTGAGCAAACCACTTAGTCTGGAGGCAACGCTGCGGTGAAGCATATCTCGTTGGATTACACGAGGGAAGAGATGGGATGGAAGCAGCAGGTAGATAGATCACCACCTGACCTGTTCCTGAAAGAGAAGGAAGACTAACAAGTGGAAACCAAAGAAACGACTCCAAAGCAAGCATGACAGATGATTCATTTTCTGGCAAGAATAAAGACTGAGGCGGCCAAATGTGATGTGCAGGTTCTGCATGTTCCAGTTCGATTACTGTTCAGGAAGATAGATGTCACGTCGCAAAAGTATAGTGATCCACCACAACTACCTGTTTGAAGTTTTGTGTTGCTTGTTGTCATGTGAGACCAAACTTAGGACACAATGTTTGCCCCCACCAAAACCAGCTTAATCTTATCAACAGGCATCCTAGATCTTCCAAGGAGAAGAGAGGAGCTGTACCCAATCTAACCAGACAATCGAACCATGGATCACGCAGCTAGTCAAACAAACTTGGGATCAATGTATCATACAAGCTACAAGTTATTACTTGCCCTTTTTGTTTGCTCAGATTCATCCCTTCTTCATGTAATATTTTCGACTGCTGAAGAAACTAACCTTGATGAGTATGAACAGGGAGGAGGAGGAAGAAGAAGAACAAGTTTGCTTCAAGTGCTTTGGTTGACTAGAGCTGAAACAAGATACAGCAAGAAGACCTCTAGTTTTAGCTGCTGCTCTCTGACTTGAGCTCCTCCAGCTTCGACTTGATGTGGTCATGGATAAGCTCCAGCCTCTTCAGGTACACCTCCAGCTCTAGAATCTGCTGCTGCTTCCATCTCTCGCCCACCGCGGCCGCTGGTGTCCTTGAGCTCAGTGCTGTCACTCCATGGCCGATCCCTGTGCAACGGAGTATCTCGTCGAACAGTGGCGAGAAGCAGCTCCTCATGCTCTGCTCCGCCATTTCGGAGTTCGGCATGGATGGAGGCGCCACCACGGGGTCAGGACGATTCGCCGCGGCGGTGATCATCTCCGACGGCGTTGCCACCGCTTCCGTTTCCTTACCCTTCTTGAGGCGCCTACGAGGCCTCGGACCGGAATCGTGGTCCGAGTCCCAGCCGCCATCTTTGGGGGCCTCGACCCCGTCAGGATCGCAGCTTTGACCGTCGGGGCCGCGCGCGAAGACAGGGTTCCAAATTTTGCGTGCGATCTCGAAGGCGGCCCTCTCGTGGGGGCTGCGGAAGACGAAGCCCCGATCGGCGGCCATTCGGCCCGCCGTGTTGCGGTACTTCTTCTTGAGGCGGCGGAGCTTCTCCACGAGCTGGCTCCGGCTGAAGTCGAAGCCGAGGCGGCCGCGGATCTCGTCGTAGAAGGGCCCCGTGTCGTGCTGGTAGTCCGCGCGCGCCGTCCCCCGCCGCGACGTGAACTCCCAGAACCCCTGCAGCACCGCGATCTCGTCCGCGTCAGTCCACAGCTTCTGGAAAACCCGCCGCGACGACTCTTCGCACCCGGCGCCAGGTGGCGCCGGGGGAGGAGGGGAACACGGAGCCCTCCGCCGCTTTCCACCGACGGATTCCTGTAGCACCGCCGCTCGGTCGTGGGGGTCCTCCCCGCCCTCGGTGGCGGAGGAAGCCATCGCTCGTCTTCGCCACCAGGAGACGGGGCGAGTCACGACTCAGTCAAGGGGAGTCTGGGTCCCGACTCGACTCGTCTCGGAATCGAAGCGGTTTGGGTTCGATATAATAAGCTCAAGTGGCAGCCTAAAAAAACCGGGTTTGGTTTCGGTGGACGGCGTAGTCAATGGATAGCGGAGGCGGGTTAGGTTTTCGGGATATGCGTTGACTCGATGGTGGGGCCATAGTAGCACGTGTTGCACGTGATGGAAAATATGAATGAACGGCTCGGATCTTACGCCAAGACGGGCACACGCTTAAGCACGCAAATGCTTCCCCCCCCCCCCCCCCCTCGATGGCGACCTGCACTTCGATTGCCGACAAAGCCCCTAAATTAGACGATAGATGAAAGAGAATACACTGTGGTGAGATCGGAAACGGAGGTGGGGGAAGCAACTGTGACAAACCCACGGCGGCTGTAGGTTGGTCAACTCAATCTCCTGCACAAACCACGGTTATGACATCACCAAGAGTCAATGTCGAGTAAATTAAGCTGGGAAAGGCACAAAAGAAGGCATTGGATGGCCACCTCATGACACTTACCAACTCATCAAGCTCCACTTCTTCTTCTTCAACCGTGTTCTGCTGTTAACCTGGTCAACCCCTGTGGGAGCATGTGGTTGCACGCAGCCAAGGAAGGATAGAGAGAGGGACAAGATGGTGGGAGCAGCCATCGACAATCTAACATGCTGAAAGATCTTGCCATTCATGGTACACTGCTTGTGACAACTGACAGGTTAAAGCACAGATGAGAATCTAGTTGTTGCCACAGTGCAACACACATTCTCTCTCTAATCATGGTTCAGGAGACTGTGCAGACAACAGCACTTCAATGACAAGTGGATCACAAACATTATGACATGACAAACATGGATAGGAGGGTGAACAATACATCAGCAAGAAGAAGTTCACAGATTCCACAAAGCTGAGAAACTAATATACATATGGAAAATACACTGTGAAAAGCTCATCCATGTGTGCAGTCAGTTACATTGTGTTTGTTCTGTCCATAGCTTGAGAAGACTCAAGAACACTTCTGGAGTCATCTTTGGGTCAATTGTGAGGGAGCATGCCATAAACTTTAGTTGAGATGGGATGTGCAGCAAGATGTTCGCAGTTAAGTTGGATCACTACTATATAAACCTTATTCTGAGAGGATTGACCTCAATCCAACAGTTACATGATGTTGAACCTGGTTCCACCTTGGCTACCAGCTTTAACATCCTGACTGTAAGTAATACTATGAAGTTGCTCTACTGTCCTCTGCATTGCGATTCGACCCGCATTTTTAACTCCTCAAAGATGAACATAGTTTCGGAATCAAGCCCTCCTGCAAACTGCCAAGCAAAGACCAGAATTATGTTAAGCAGGCTCAGAGAGTATGTGGCTGCACTGAAAGATCTAGGTCCGTATCACCAAGGCTTCTGATTCAACCATAGAGAAGAACTGAGGCCTTCACATCCATTATTATCGTACTTTAACAACAGATTAGGTTATAGTGAACTGTTTTCTTTATGTAATGTCTTGCCCCTTTCTGTTCGAACGAATCGGATCGGTTATGTAAATGCGTCAGTCTCATAAATCCTAGTAGAAACTTAGAAGCATATTTAACTTAACTAAGGGCCTACAATTGAAAGATTTTAGAGCTCTGTTATCAGTGAGAAGGATAATTATGGAGATCAAGTCTGATGACTTGCCTGGTGTGCTCTGTAAGCAAAACGCACCCCCTCGTATAAAAGTGCCTCTTGTGCTGACTCCCTTTCTGAATGCCAAACTGATTCAAGCTCCATCGACACCCTCCTCATGTAAACTTTTGCAAGCTTCACAGAAACCTGCTTCATCTGCAACAAATTGCACACTGAATACTGCCTCTCGGTAAAGGCTTCTAGTCTCTGAGAAACTCTCATAGCATTGATAGGAAAACATTATAGCAAATTTATAGACATAAGAAAGTTACAATAGGAAGAATTACTCATCCAAGTAATGATTTCAAGCTGGTGAAATTCTGAGTATATATAAAAGAAAAATCTGAACTAGCATTTGTACGTATAGTCGTTGAATTGTTCACTCCATTAGAGAAGATGCATATTATAGACACAGGCATCAGTGTATCATCACATACATACGTTTACTTGAGATCAAAAGGAACATAAATAGTACCTTGCTAATCATCCCAGAATCAAGCATCCAATCAGTCGGAATTCTGCAATCTCTATATAAAAGCATACTTGCAGTCCTCAGCTTAATCAATCTACCCACGCTTCTCTCCAACCTTCAGCATTATCATGGATACATGGAAGAAATATGTTGGACACAAACCAATAAATACTTCAAATCCAAGTAGAGAAAAGGGAATGAATTTTGACTCACTTATCTAGCAAGTTCGATATCCTTTTTAGTGTGGCCTCACATGGTAAGGAGGCGTCATCCTTAAAAGAAGCAGCTTCAGCTTCTATCCGCTTAAGATCACGGAATTCAAATGCAGCTTCACGCAGTGCATCAGCTTTCCTTTCGGGCCAGTCAAAATGCTTCAGAACAGCGCTCTCGTCAGCCTGCACATCAGATCAAAATGGAACCATATAAAGCATATACAAGATGCAGTGACAATGAATCCAAAAATCATAAAGTATGCCTAAACAACAAAATATAAGATTTAAGAATACAATGCCTGTTGGTATATTCAGCTTAATGTGAGAAAGAGTGAAGAAGATCAGCAGAGCAGCCTTCTGAATATATATACTCAGCTAAACCTAAAATGTGTCAGACAATGCATTGACATCTCCTTTATATCATAAAGTACACAGGAATTTTACCCTTCAGTATAAGTGTCACAATCACCAATTTGTATACAAGCCTTACCAAGGTGGAGAGCTCTCCATCGAGCCAGTCAACAAAATTCAGGGCATCTTCCATATTAGTGAAAGATGCTGATAGCACCTTCTCCATAAGATGTTTGATGAGGTGCCCTTTTGTTTCCACATCCGATTTAATCTATGGGAGAAAACAGAAAGGCATGACAAGCATAAACAGGAAGTATCAAAATTAACACATGATATTCCAATAGTTGCCAGTGTTCTCTTTAGGAGAAGAAAAAAAAGGGAAAATTTACCGCTAATAAATGAGACGATCGACTTTGAAGTTCCCCGACAATGCTGTTACGTGCATTGTTTGAAAGAGGACTGGCACCCCCATTAACCATTGAGCCTTGCTTTCCGTCTCGCTTGCTTAGTGAATGGTACAATTCAACTAATGCAGAAGGCTTATGCATTGCATTTGATCTTCCTGCAGCATGAGGAGGTGGAGGGGGTGGTGGAGGTGGCCCAGCAATGGGGGCTTGAGAAGTTGGCAATGGTGGAACAGGCTTCTTGACCAGAGCTTTTGATTGGACCCCTACAGCTTTGGTGGGAGGTTTCAGTACTGAAAACTGAATTTTATCTTTAACATTCTGTGACTTCTTCTGAACAACCTCCATCACATTACTAAATCCAGACTTGATGACTGATTCCACCTGCAATTATTTTTAAGAAAGGGAGCAAGTCAATGATCTAGTTTTCTCAATTTTAACAAAATTGGAGAGGATCACAAGGAAAACATCATCCTCCATAGGTAACACAAGGTCATTCTTCTCAGGCAACTTAAACAACTTTGAAGTGTGTCATACAGCAGGAAAACCGAAGAATTTAGGAGCTAGGCCTCTTTGAGTTTTCTACATAAATCAGGTATGAATGCTTGCCCTCATGTTTGATTTCCTTAATTGTGGAAATTTACTCCATATAATACCAGAATCACCATAGGCATTAGGTTACAGTAATTCTACTCCAAAGCTGAACAAATTTGACCCAGCATTAACTGAGAATGCAAAGGAAGATTAAAGATTATTCTAGCCAAATTTGATCTTACCTAGCATGTGAAAGGAATAAAGATATATGTACCTGATCATCCTTCTCTAGAACTTTGATCTTTGCTTCAGCAGCAGAGAGACTTTCCTGCAGCTTCTTTTTCTGTGACTCCAATTCAACATTTAAGACCTGCAGCTTCTCTATCTGAGCTCTCAGTGCCAACACCTCAGACTGCGAATCCCTTAACAGTCTCTCACTCTCATCAAGTCTGGTCTGCAACTCTCTCATCTTTGTACTGGCTCCATCTTCGGATCCCCTGCAACTTGTATCTGCCCTCCTCCGCAACCGAGCATACTGCTCGACATCCTGGCTTCCAACGACCTTTGCTTCCTCACGGTTCCTTTCTTTTGGATCCCCAACGCCATTGATGGCTGGCCTCAGCTTGTTGAATAAGATGGATTTCCTAGCCACGTTGGTGCCGCTTGCATCCACAGAAGCAGGCTTTGGCCTCGCCTTCAACCCTGGCGAGCCCCCATTTGCTGAATCCACTCTTGGAGTCTCCTTCATTCTGGGAGTTCTGGCTCGAGCTGCAGGCAGGACCGGCGAGGAGGTCTTGTTATCAGCAGCAGGTAGATCTTGCTTCATGGCTCTCCTTGGATCAAGGCCTGGTTCAAGGTTCCTGGTTGTTGAGACAGGTGGTCAAGAGAAGAGAATTCATCAGATCTTCCTCACCATGGCAGCAGAAGAGAGAAGAGCAGGTGGTACAGACTAGAGAGGGTGGTGAAAGGTGTGAAATGGAGTGGGGCTCATGTGGAAAAAGAAACCAGTGCCTAAACAGTTGACTGTAGTAGATGTTACAGCCGCTGCTTTTTGATTTCTGTGTAGAATATGAGACATGACAACCAGACAAAGCAGTTCATGTCAGCTTAGATCAAGTGACAACCAAAATGTAAGAATTCTTAGAAGTACAGAACTTGTAATCAAAGGCAAATCATTAGCTGATGTTTGGGAGTTTGACCATGATCCAAGGACTGCTGTGTGCTTGGAAGATGACTAGTGTTTGCACAGCTGATTACACCACAATTAATAAGCTTCTTGCTGGTAGGTAAGCTATATATGGGCATTAAATGTCAGGAAAATGATTGCTGCAAATAATATATATGATAGAATTGTGTCCATTAGGTTGGTCTGCACAGCTCAAAGTTTGGATTTAGTTTCCTGAGTATCGAGTGTTCTAAGGCTTCAGATCTATGTATTGCATACAGAGGTCAGTGCAGTCACAGATGATAAAATGTATTGACAACTAGGAAAGAAAATTCTAAGCACCAAATGGAGTTCTCATCAGTAAATCTACTATCATATAAATGTTCAAAGAGCAGCAAATTTGACACAAAGACTAACGGAACACAGACAAGGCTTCTAAATCAAGTCGATAAGAGATGTCAAATACAGCAGCAGAATATATTTTCTTTCTGTTCTTTGAGGAAGAAGAAGGAAGATCTAGTAGAGTGCAACAAAATGTGTTTATCATAACTTTCATAAGAGAAATCACAAAGATAACTTTGCATATCACATGCTCTTCGAGAAAATGTCACAAGTAGAACTACCTGGGAGTGGCCAAAGAAGGGGGTCACAGTTCATCCTGGACATATCAGGAATCAGATACCATGACAACCTCCAATTATAAAAAATAATTGCATGCTGTAAAGGTTTTCTTTATTCATCTAAACCTGAAAAAGATTCCCAGCAGCAATATAGAAAATAAAAAGAAACTTTGGATTCTCATCCATCAAATTAAGAACAAAAGGATGATTGGAACATTCTTTTGGACCATGTGGTAACAACTTAGAGCTGAGCCTACTTTTATGATGAGATTACTTGTCTGGACTATGGAAACTTTCTTTTGCTCCTTCTCTCGTGCTCCAACAATACCATTGTGAGGATGTAATTCTTGTTCTCTAAAATGGTTTAAGAAAAAATCTATCATCACTGATAGAAAATTAATGGAAAGGATGCAGTAATTCTTAGAATTACTACAAACTATCAAACTTAGGATTAGAGCACATCTTTTTGTTTCTCCCTGAATCCTGTTAACGACAGAACTTCCAAAAGATTCAAACCAGTAATTTGACAATTAGGCTTTGACTTAGGATTAGAGCACATCTTTTTGTTTCTCTCTGAATCCTGTTGACTACAGACCTTACAAAAGATTCAAACCAGTAATTTGACAATTAGGTTTTGCTATCATGTCAGTATTACAATATGTTATAATGACCAATAGCCTCTGGTCTCCTCAAGAGAGAACCAGCAGCTGCCACAGAATGGACTGTCCCTGGTACATATCCTTGACAGTCCCATGAATGATCCAAGATAAGAAGGCAAATAGACCTAAAGATTTTTACTCTACCCAGATTGCTGTGTGCATCAAAACATCTAACAATTACATGAGACAAGAATCACAGGGACCCTCTTATGATTTCCAACCACCCCACCATTGTTTGAAATGAACTAGATGCCCCCTGAAGTCCCATCATACACCCACCATATATCAAACAATGTGAGACAAAAAGCTACACCACCCAACAACGGATCAGCACAAGCATAATTGATGGATGTATCCACCTGCAGCATCTATAGACTACTTCAGAGACTTTGGCTTCTGCATCTATACTACTTCAAAACCTATTTTCATCCATGCTAATTAGAATGTCTAGTATTATAATGCCACCAATTTATTTTTTTCTGCTTGACCTTCCATGTAATAATATATCATCATCATCATCACCATAACCATATTAGAGAGAAGTGGAAGTTGCAAGGCTAATTCCCACTCACCTACCAAGTGGGGTCTGGCAGAGTTTGGCCACCCTTGTTCATATCTACCTAATGCTTGTACTCGATCAAAGCCTCCAAAGAACAGGTAACACTTGAGACAGTGGAAGCACACAACACAAATTTTTGTTCTACTCAAAACAAAAACAGCTACAAAAATCAGCACAACCATAAGATGAAAACCTTCTTCCTCAAATATTCTTATCACAAGATGCATGTACCACTAAATTTACCTTTAACCAGCCGCATTTGTTTTCTCATTCCTAACTACATTTCCATCACAAGCAACAAAAACACAAAGACCTGCATACAAAAGCTCATCCACTAAAGGAGAACACACCATTTAGTCCAGCAATCATCCCTCACAGGTGAATTCATACGTACCAACAGAGACATGAATCGAAGAATGAAGGTGCAGGTCACCAGACAATCCATGCAGACCAAGGTGTACCTCTAATTTGGTCCTTGCGAGCGTGACCTTTTAGCTTGTAGCTCACATGCAAACTCATACAGCAATCCAGAGTATGCCTACAATCAAACAATATAATCTGCAAATTCTCGACATAATAGCTATCTACTTCAAGCTTTCTTTTTCTCTTTTTGTTTGGGTTGTAATTCCTACCCACGAGAATTTTGTTTCTTGCATTGAAAATGACCACATGTCACATGTAAAGCGAAAGCTGTTTGCATATATTCCCAACCTGTCGATGGCAATGGTCCATCCATTATCCATGGACAAGTAGATACAAAAGAATGTGATCTTCTTTCTTCTTCTGACACAGAAGAAATGATGGCGATACACCATCACCACAATGAAGAACAGAAAAAGACAGGAATGATATGATACCCTAATTTTAAGCTGCAGCATTGGCATCTTGTATGACACATCTAAAGAGCCATTAGGGAGTTCATTGGATTCCAAAGGAGGGCTAAAGCATGGACATAAACAGCGGCTATTCCTTTCTCCCTCGTCCTTAAGCTTGTAAGATTGATGTACTAACTCACTGTAGATAGATGATGATTACCCTCTGCAAGCGGAGGAAAGAGCCAAAGGAAGGGAAAAGTTGCAATGTTCTCACACCGGTCACGTGGTGGATGCCTATTGTTTCTACAGCCGGCGTACGTACCCCGTGCACGAATCACGAGCATATTGCTTAGATCACACAGAAATCCGTGACGACCAAAGCTTTGAGCACGCACACAAACAGACGCAGAGCGATCAAATGACCGTCGGCAATGAAATTTTCTACGGTGCCTCATTCAAGATCAGATGTTTTGGTCACAGGCCACAAGAATCATCCTAATCAACTCATAAGGGATTAAATATACCTGAAACAAAGGGCGAGGGAGTCGGCGATTGGGATGGGATTCCCGTCGGCGAAGAGAGAAGATGATGAGGGCTTTGGCATCATCTGCAGGAGTCGAGGAGAGAGGTCTATATAGGCCCTATAACACGGTGTGTGTGGAAGAGAAGAGAGCCGCTTCCCACCGCTGTTGGTGGCATTGTGGGGGAAGGCCGTGCGGTCTCCTGATGTGGATGTGCGATGGCCGAGCCGGTGATACGTACACATACGAATGCTAAAGATGAGAAGGAATGCGGCTTTCAAAGGCTGGTTTTGATTGGTATGTATAACCAACCCACCACCACGACCACGACCACCACCATCTTTCCTCACCATCCACCCACCACCCCACGCAACCCCAATCACGGCCTCAGACATGGCCGAACCGGACTCAGAATATGGAACAGGCGACATGGTTGATGACAAGATCATTTGCACAATGGTGTTGGGTCAGAGAAAGCCATTTAAATCTAGTGTATGTATTGTAGACTTTTAGACTCTTCTTTATCATGACTTGTGTGGGAAGAATGCTCTTTTTGGCCTTCAACTAGATTGTCACTTTGGCACCAACCAGTCCATGGATGGATCTCTGATGATGTTGCGAGGCAAGTATTGGATTCAAGTATTGGCTTGAGGTGGAAGAAGCAAGGAGTAGCTTCTACTCCTTGTCCTTCGAATAATGTGGTTTTATCTCCGAATCAAGGTGGATGTGAAGTGCACTTCAGATGAGATGACAGAGGAGCTGAGCTGTGGGTTCAGCTGTCACCCAAGGATGACAAGAGAGAGAGAGAGACACACACATACAAAGCTTGTGTCCAAAAGCAACAAATGACATGAACATAATTTGAGTGTGGATTGGCTCTAATAAACCTTAAAAGACAAAAAAGCTGCTTCCTATGTTCAAAAGCAACAAATGTCCATATCGACATGTACAGGGCAAGCCACAGAATAAAGTGCCTTTGTTGCTGCCCTTGTCATGCACTGCCTCAAAGAAAAGGCAAGCTTCAACAAATCTTAGCATATCATGTTTCGACTTTCCAAATACATTTCATATGTAAGCATTTGTAGGTGCCTAATCTCAATCAATCGATGAAAGGTTACAAGCAGAGACAAAACAAACAAAGAATTCATATGCAACCCCTTGTTCTAGTCACATTGAAATGAAGATCAAACAAAGAGGTGATCAATTGATCTATTTTCCCAAACCTACCAAAGGGTATCCAGGTCTTAAGAATGACCAAAGAATAAGATCCAAGTAACACCGGCTAGATGGAACCTATCTTCTTCACAATGCAAATAAAAAGAACGAGTAGAACATGTTGAGCCATGAGTACATAAATGTTTAAATGTTCCCGAGAACAATTAACTCTATCAAGCTACTTTCTTGATCCTTGTCAAAGAGAAGTTCTCAACATAATGCTAAGAAACTCTGTAAAGCTAAATCACAATTTACTCCATAATCTGACAAAGATTGCTGTAAGAATTCACATTGTTGGAAAGTCAGTTACATGTTCTAAACAAGAAAAGCTTGTAAAAGATACCCATCGTTGGATCACACATTCAAACCATTTCACATCTTGCAGAATATGTCAGTTCACAACACAACCATTCAGATTATGATAGAATAGGAATCATTCAATGTGCAAATGCTTCCAACATCCTGTTAGGCCCAATGTGAATAGAAAAAAGTGAAAACTACATTAAAAAACTCGACCAAAGAAAAAAAGATGACGGGGCCAAAGTGGCTCTACCCTTTTTTCTTCTTTAAATGGCAGCCCAGCAAGAGGATAAGTTCTAGACACAACAACAAGAACCCCAATAGAAGGATTCTCAAAGCCTCTTGTTCATCTCTCATTAAAAGGTGCTAACATTTTAACACAGATTCAAACAAAATTATCAAGCACAAATTGTTTATTTGGTCTGAAAAAATTGAATCTATAGTGTGAAGTATAGCCTTGGTCCTTCCTCCATAATAATAGCTCTTACAAAGCAACAACAAAGAGCAATCCATAAAGTCTATAGCTAATACAGAATTATATCGATTTTGCAAAAAACCCCTGCAAATAATTTCTATATTAAACTACAACCATAAATGTACTCTAAACATCTACGATACAAATAGTTTGAAAGTTTGAAGCTTATCTAATTGAAGTAGTTCTTAGTCATGATTTTCAATCATGATATATCATGAAATGTAAAATTTTTTCACTCTAACAAGAGTTTAGGTAGCAAAATAGCAAAATCTCAATGGCCAAATATTTAGGGAAGCATACATGACTCCTGCGTCATCATTTAACTCCGATGTAGATCGCACTAACCTACTTGTTGATATCTATGATGTCCATCTCTAAGGGCTCCTAACCATTAGTCCAGTCTTCTAGTCTTATTCTCACAGCACCTCCAATTTAAGATATATTATCATTCATTAGTGGCAGTGAGTAGTGTTCTAAGGACATGTCTCAACCACTTGCACAGTTCACCTCATCTTTTTCAAAATGGGGTTTCCTCCCACCTGCTACAAAGACAGTGAGTCTGTTCAGCAAAACCCTTCCTCTATCTCACATTGTAAATCAACTAAAAGAATGTCTGAGGATATTATTTTCTAGCCTTTTGGCACTCATACCAGTAATAAACAATTGATTATCGAGCTTTCTTAGCATACATAAGAATCACACCATTCTCCACTATAATAAAAAAGTGAGACTAAAATTAGATAGCATAAGATAACATTTCTAGATCATATTAGTAGAAACTTAGAATGAGGGGTAGACAATTGTAGAACTCCATAAAAACAGACATAGTAGACCAAACAGGGACATTTCACTGACAAGAAAGAAGACTTGGAGGACATATAAAATGCCCCAAACAATTTCCAATGGCTGCAAACAACTGTTATGTGTGCTATCTAAAGCAATTCACGAACCAACTCACGAGTGCTAGAGATACTTATGGACTAGCATTGACAGCTGCACAATTGGTTCTCGTCGCTGAAGCATCTGCAGCAGGTCAAAAGAATCAAAAGTCAAAACATTTCAAGAGGCCCAAAACAAGGTTTTTTTTTGGGAACAGAGATGAGATTCAGATTTTACTCATCTGATCACTAGATATACAAACAGCTCTAAGATCCAATAGAATCTATGTCAATGCTAAAGAGATTCTATTTTTTGAAACATAGCAGCAATTTAAGACAGGAAGTAAGATAGAATCACACATAGTTTATCACGAATAAACAACATAAGATATCCTTACAGCATAAAACATTTGATGGTTAAGATGTTAACCTCGAGTCGATCAGATACCACAGGACCACAATCAGCAAGCGGCAACAACTTCCTCCTCCTTAACATGCCCACCTTGAGAACCTTTGAGAACTCCTCCTTCATCCCTCTCCACTTTACCCATGGGATTGTGTCCGTGAGACAAACCAGTCAATGTACCCTCCGTCTCCACATTGTTGGCATGGTTCTGCATCCCTGTGGGCAAATCCACCTTATTCTTATCGGTGCCCTGGACTGGTGTCTGCTCCATCCCTATCGGCTCCTGAAACCTCATCCATCTATCCCTCTCCTTGTTCTGAACTCTCTTCTGGCCCACCATGGCTGCAACTGTGCTGCTCAGCTTCGGCATCTTTTTCTTCGAATCCACGACTTGAGGCTTGGGACTCGGTGCAGCAATCTGGTAAGCTACTCTGTTCTTCTTCTCTTTCTCAGACTGCGACAACAAAAGAACCTTCTCGAGTGCTTCCCTTGCTCGCTTTCTCGCAACGACTGCTTCCTTAGTCTTCCTCTCGGCATCTGCTCTGGTGCACGCCGCTGCCCTGCCAATGGACGCGGCCGCCAGTTTAGCGGCGGCCAGAAGCACTTTAGAGGACTTGAGATCGATCGATTTCTCCTCGCCGAGCGAAAAGTATGAGGAGGAACCGCCGGGGTCGGAGCAGCTGGGGCACACGAAGGAGGGAGCAGCCTCCAGTAGGCAAGCGGAGTGTGCGATGGAGGGGCAACGGGAGCAGCGGACGACCGGGGAGGCGCCGCCTCCGTCAAGAAGGAGATCAAAGCAGGAAACGCAGAACGAGCCGGGGTGGTACCGAAGGACGCAGGAGGTGCAGAGGCGACAGAAGACAGTGCGGTGGCGGACGTTGTGTAGAGGCCAGGGATCCCGGGCGCCGCAACCGTCCCCCCCGCACCCGGCTGCCCGGAGATCCCTCTTCGCCCCCGACGGTGTCGTCATGGCTTTCGCGCCATCACGATTCACGTCGTAGAAAACCTACAACAAGGGAGATTTCACGGTCAAGAGGTTAAGGTGGAAACGATCACGTTTGGACTTCGTAGAGAGAGAGAGAGAGAGAGAGAGAGAGAGATTTGGGGGTTTCTTCTCTTCCTCTGCTTGTACTCCTTTCTAGGGTTTGGGTAAGCTCTCGAACGGCTCTCTCTGCTCCGGTGCGGGCCACGAGCGGCTCCGTCAATCGAGCAGCAGCCAACGTTGACCTGTTTGCTGCTGCGGAATAATATAGCGTTATGCGCGTGCTACGCACGTGCAGAGCGAGAGAAGCAAGAACGTGGCTCGTGGGCTGATACGTAATTAAAATCGGCCAAAGCCCAAATCCAAACACCCGCATGGCCGACGGCGTCAACAGACGGCCCAGGGTCCATTACTAGTACTTTGATGGATGAGCATTTTGTAACGGACGGTCCTGATGCGACGGAACCACGCGCATTATTGTGGGGTACGGAAAACGACACCCTCACAACGGCCGCATGCAGATATTACTTCCCCGTCACCCACAAACGCACGGTTACGATCTTTTCAAGATCTGTATCGGACGGCCAATACTGCGTGACTCATAGAGCCTTTTACGCGTACGTTCCCATAATGTAGCACGAAACGAGGACGGATGCCCCCACCCGCCCTCGTGACGGTGACACCGGAGGAGAGCGTTCAGTTTCAGTCGGAGATGCCATTCCCGCTCGCCAAAAGAAATACTCGGGAACGTAACCCTCTCCCGCACCTCTTAGTACAGGCCTGCCGCCTCGTGGGACCCAGTGGATCGTGGGGTTCCGCTGTCGCCCTGTGGACCATATATGGCACGGAGTGTGAGAAATAAATTTAAAAGTACAATGTTGTCTGATGTAAAACAAAAAAAATTATGGCGTCATAAAGAACTGAGAAGCGATGACCTATGGATCACACCCGTTCCATGTCATCGACGGTGACTGGTGGGCCCCGACCACCGATCGGCCTGGGTGGAAGACGGGTGCGGTGGTAAAGGATTTGGATGGGTGAGAGAACGCGAGAGGTATGGGGAGTGGGGCACTCGCGGCGAAACCGCATTCGTAACGTTTCCCGGAGACTTTTCCTTCATCCGCTTTTTCCACTCATCTCTCCCTTCTCTCCTGCTGGTGTTGTGGTTCGTCGGCCGACTTCTGCGATATTTTTCCTGTCTTCTTCCGGTTCGCGCCGCTGATTTTGGGGTCATATCGATCCAGACGATATGGGTTCCTCAAATCAGCCTCTAATTTCTTCGAAGGAAGGTTCTCTTTCTCGAATTTTTTCATAACTTTTGGCTGGTTTTGTCGTTTTTCTCCGGTTTACCTCGAAATCAGCGAGCTTTTGAGGAATTGTTAGCTGATTTGTGCGTCTAGCGGACTTTGGGGAATTTGATATGTTGCTACTGTTTGGTTCGCGGAAGACGTCTAATTTTGGTATTTTTCGTTCCATCTGAAATGTGACGCAGGCATTTGAGCAGATTTAGGTCCCGGAGTGACATTGATGTTGTTGATGTTTGTCGGCGTTTTAATCGGAGCTATTTGTCGTCGTTAATAAGTGAAATTGGCTTACTCTAGTGAAAAAGTTGCTGTTTTTTCAATTTTTGAGTGCTTTTGTTTTGGGCTTTGTGATTGGTATGTGGGTTTCACTCGTTTGGATCTGCGGGTGCGTGGGTGTCATGTTTTTAGATTTCTGGGGGAGCAGTGAGACGATTTAGGAGCTCCATTGACCACCGTGTTCTCCCTCTTGGGGTGTTTGTGTGCTTCGAATACACTTAGAGCAAATCTCGGGCTATTGAATTGCTTTGAGGTTTTTGCCTTGATGGAGACCAGAATTGGGAGCAAGAGCCATCAGTTTCTGGCTGCTGGGACATCTAATGTTAATGTGATTGGGCAGAAGGGCGTCGAGTGGGATTTGAATGACTGGAGATGGGATGGTGAACACTTTGTTGCAACCCCCTTGGATGCGGTCCCTGCAGATTGCTGGAGCAAACATCTGCGCCAGGATGCAGCTAAAGGATTGGTGTTGAATAGCCCATCATCTTCCTCCGAAGGTGCTGATTGTGGACTAGTTGAGAAGGATAATGGCGAGTCGGAGAAGAAGAGGAGGATTGTAGTGGTGGAAGAGGATGAATCTTGTGGTGGAGTAGGATCCCTTAGCTTAAGACTTGGGGGACATGCATATCCAGTCGTGGAATCTGATCTTGCAAATTGGGAAGTAAAGAATGAAAAGAAAAACAAATCACAAGGAGGCAGTTCTAGTAATCCAACTTGCCAGGTTGAAGGTTGTGATGCTGACCTCAGTGATTCAAGGGACTACCATAGGCGGCACAAGGTCTGTGAGATGCATGCAAAAGCCAGTTCAGCAATTGTCAGAAATGCTATTCAACGATTCTGCCAGCAATGTAGTAGGTTGGTTCAGCTTATTCTTTTGGTTCTCTACCCAAACCCATCATGGGTAACATATATTCAGTGTTAAATGCATTTGTATGACATGTTTTCTTTTATCGAACTGCTTAGAGTGATTTTGTTTATGGTATTTAACAGATTGTCCAGTTTATTTATTGTGTTTCTTCTGTGAAATCATTCCTGAATTAGATGGTCATTTAATTATTAAGTTCCCCAATCTTGTACACTCAAGAACAGAAGCTATAACTAGCTGTAGAAGTTCCAACAGGAATAGCCAGAACAAATTGCAATAGAAGTCAAGGGAATAATTTTGCTACATCCTTTACAGTGACAATGAGAAAGTTAGTTTAACTAAAATGAAAAGATAATGAAGAAATGTTGGGATCATGACACTTTTGTTTTGATAGCCTTCGGAACTAGCCTCGGTGGCAGTTGATCTCAAGTTTGGCTTGTCAAACTTTGTTTGTCAATGTTGGATATGTTAATAGCTTCTAGAATATCCTTTAAAATGTTTTTACTTTTGAACTTCTTCTTCACTGCCATTATTTTAAGTGTTTGTTAACTATATGTGCAGATTTCATCTCCTTGAAGAGTTTGATGAAGGGAAAAGAAGTTGCCGGCGACGTTTAGCTGGCCACAATAGGCGTAGGAGGAAAACTCATCCTGATGACAATGTCAATGGGAGTTCTTCTATTGATGAAAGGGCTAGCAGCTATTTGTTGATAAGTCTACTTAGGATCCTATCCAATCTGCAATGTAATTGCTGCAGTTTATTAATTGAGTATCTGCAACATGTTTTTCCATTTGGCTTTTCTATTTCCTTCCTTTTGCTATTTTTCTACATGAATCTTTATATACCAACCAGTTTTAGGGCACCTATTTATTTATTGTGATACCCTTTATGAGCTTTTGATCAGTGTTAGGAATTTGTATGCATATAGTCCTAGGCAGACTTCTCGGATGGTTGATTGGTTTAACATATATCAAGTTCTAGTTCTCTAAGTTTCTAGTCCATCTGACCCTAGGACATAATTTACAATATATGTTTCCTGTGTTTGTAGGCTGCTTCAGGAAACACATCACATTATACTGGTCATTACTGTGCTCATGTTTGCAAATAAAAAAGTGGGAAAATCAGGTTGCTGAAGAGATGTAACACACCCTCCTCAAAAAAGGTGATAAATGGATCGTCATGGCACAGGGATGTGGCATGCACTAGTGTTGTGTGCTGAGCCTACTGAAACCACATTGACCGTATGTAGCGTGTTTCACTCTGTGATTTCACCTGTTTCCACTGATATCATTCAAGCTTAATATGTGGAGCACTGATTTTGAGAATATTGACCTATGGAGCATAGGGCAGACTCCAATTTGACGAGGATAGGTTTCAGTAGGTCCCAGTGGTCATTAAAGAGGAGGGTAATATCTTGAAGTCCTTAATAGCAGTAGATGTATCGAGTATTTGCAGCTTCCTAGATAATTAATATGATGGATACCAGCAAAGTTTTCCTTTGATCTGATTTGGTCTGTACCTTGCCTTGCACCACATTCTAGGTTTCTAGAGTCTCTGGCCAGTTAGTGCACACTGATTATTTAATGAATGCATTCTGTTGTACCATAAAATGTGACAGTTAGCTTAAAATGGCACAGAAGTGGAGCATGGTAAGACATAAGGATGTTCCTGATCATTGGCCTTTGTTGTGTTATTCCTTCTAGTGTTCCAAAATGTGATATCTTCTATTTTGTTTGTAGCTGCATTTGTAATGCAGTCATATGCAGCCACATTAGGTGGTACATGCGGGCTGTGTATGCATCAAACTATGGTTGCATATGTGGGGTATGCAAAACTTATTAGTATGGTTATACTGTAATTATTGTTTTAGTATTATAATATGTGCCACATGATAACATCACCATAAATGCATTCAAGTGTCTCTTACAAATTCCTATGAAAAACTTATATTTGATTGAGCTTTTATTTTGTACTTAGTTGAAAAATATATTTTAATCATATTTTATATGAAACTATATGCCAACAACATCAAGTGGATAGCTGGATGCCTTTAAGAATGATATTTCACACGACATGTGTAGAAACATTATAACTGGATGTTTTCAGGAGCTGCTGATTTTGTCTTATGCACATGCAGCCAATAACTCTGAACGATCACAAGATCAGGAGCTATTGACTCATTTTTTAAGTAACCTTGGCACCCTCGCTAATTCCTTGGATCCAAGTGACCTTTCTCGACTCCTACGGGCAGCTCAGGATCCACCAAAGCTTGTAACTACAGCTGGAACATCCTCAGAAGCAATTATTACTTCTGTTCCAAATGGTGTTCCTGAGCAAGATTCTAGAAGGCCCTTGGGTTCGGCAGCTAAAATGACTTGCACCCCTGGTGTTCAGGGTCCTCCACAGGAAACTGATCATATCTCATCTGTTGCTGATGTTCCTAAAATAGGAAGAGAATCTTCTGAAGGTGAGGCTTCGCGTGCAGTTCCTCATCTTCACATTCTGCATTCTAAATACCTGTGAATATTGTCCTTTTCTCAGAACAAAAGCTTGATGCTGATTAAAATTTTCAGAGCTTGTCATTGATAGAGTCAGAATGAAGGACTTTGATTTGAACAGTGATCCACGAGATTGCAAGAAAGGAGAGATGCCAGCAACATCTTTGTGCACTGGGATAGGATCTCCTAATGTTCCTTCATGGTTGCTGCAGAATACTTGTCAGTTAAGTCCACCTCAAACTAGTGGCAATTCAGATTCAACATCCAACCACACTCAATCCAGGTCCCATGGAGATGCTCAGGTATATCATTCTGTTTGGTTTGCTTCTAAAACATTTTTAATCTTGATGGTTCCAGAATGATCTTATTTACTAGTCTATGTAAAGTTGGTTGACAATCAACCAAGACTTTGTGAACCTAAAGAAGTTTTAAGATCAGGTGGCTGATCTTATTTAGTAGTCTATGTAAAGTTGGTTGACAATTAACCAAGACTTTGTTAACCTAAAGTTTCAAGATAAGGGGAAAAACAAAAGTTTCTGTTTGCTGACCTGTGGAATCAGCATTCAAATCATGGATTAAAATCTTGATCACAGTGTCAATACTGGTTGGTGGCCAGATCAATACAGTACTGGTATGAGTAGGCATACCAACACTCATTACAGTCATTACTGCTTGGAGCAGGCAAAGAGAAAGAGGAGGAGGAAACTGCTAGAGCAGAAGGCCAACAACTGGAATAAATTGTGATCCAAATTAGGTAGTTGTTCTCTTTGTTAGGCTTTGGGTTTTAAAATCCATTTTTAAATGTGATCTATTGGTGGATAAAGAAAAGACTTTCACAGATTGTATGATACAAAGAATATATAAGATTATCAAGTGATATATGAAAAGAAGATATAAGATTGTCAAGTGATCGTACCTGACCTCATTCGACCCAGGCAAAACAGCATGAGTCAAATCTTTGCATCCCATGAATGAAAAGCAACCCAATATATATGAATTTGTGTGGTTTTCAGTAGTTATTAGCTGAAAACATTAACAATCAATCGCCATCTACGTAGGTATCATGGTACTGATTAATGTTATCTATTTTGGTGTACATTTTGAACTCTTCCTAACACCTTATTATTAAAATGCCTCCAAAATTACATTGAAACACACCAACTTTTATGAGCTTTCAAATAGAAGGCCTGGGTTAAATGCCAGATGATAGTGCAATGTCAAACATCATGGTAGAACATGGTGGCACCCTGCTTTATTACTAAACTGGTGCAAGTATAAAAGAAGTATTTACTGTAATGGAGATTGAATACCAGTGAGGAAGATGGAAGTGAGAATTAGAATTGTACGTATATATTGGCTTTCATTGAGAACGTATATACTACTGGTTGTTTATTTATATACATAATGACATTCCTTGAGAACAACGGCATTTATTCAGGTGTTCAGTGACACAAAATGTGTTGACAAACTCTAGATTGATTTTTTTTTTTTTTTTGAGATAGATCTTAGAGTGAGTTGTCAACATTGCTGAGTTTTAAAGATATGCTACATTCTTTTGATTTTCAAGTACATATAGAAAGGTTTTCTATTTACAGTGTTTGTCAATTATTTTTCTTCTCTTCTCATTTCAGTGTCGAACAGATAGAATCATCTTCAAACTCTTTGGCAAAAACCCTCATGATCTTCCTCTTGTCTTGCGAGCACAAGTAAGTTATTTTACATGATTGAAACACATCTAGAAAACTTATATTTAAATTTTCCTGCTACTCTTCAACTTTTCCTGGCTGATTTATCATAAAATACAAAATTGCAGATTCTTGATTGGTTATCCAATAGTCCAACAGATATTGAGAGCTACATTAGGCCAGGTTGCATAATTCTGACAATATACCTTCGTCAACCTGAGTTCGCCTGGGCACAGGTTAGTTTCCATGATTGAGAAATTTAGGGTTCCACAACTACTTCCATTCATTTTGTCATCTGATTCTGCCTCTGTTCACAGCTCTGCAATGATTTAAGCTCCTACTTAGCTAGGCTTTTGCATAACTCTCATGATTTCTGGACAACGGGATGGATCTTTGCTAGGGTACAAAACTATGCAGCTTTTATTTATGATGGTACGTCGAGCTTCTTATGAGCTGTATTGTTTTTCTGACTGCTTCAGACACGTCTCCTCATCTTTTTGAATAATGCTTATTCAGGTCAGGTTGTGCTAGACATGCCTTTACTTGTTGGACATTCCAACCATTGTAAGATCTTGTCTGTCACGCCTATCGCAGTTTCTCATTCTACAAATGTCAATTTTACTGTGAAAGGCTTTAATATTGTTCAACCAACATCTAGGTATCTATTTTCTTTACCCTTTTTTGCCCTCAGCTCCCTGCTATATTTTGCTAGTTGTTCAACTGCTTACTTATTTTTGCAGAATTTATATGTCCAACTCCTTTTGATACTAATTTTGTATCATAGTGATGATCTTTTGTCAGGTTACTATGTTCATTTGATGGAAAATACCTGTTCCAAGAAACAACACAAGATCTAGTTGAGGGGTTCAGTAGATGTGCAGGGCATGAGTCAGCTCAGTGCCTGAGCTTTTCCTGTTTGCTACCTGATAAAACAGGGAGAGGATTCATTGAGGTTCCATAATGCTATAGTCAAGTAGTTCCCATTTTAGTTTCCTTTTTGGCCAGCTTAGCTTTTCTCTTGATTATGGTATCCTTGGTTTTGAATCTAGCTTGAAGACTGTGGGCTTACCAATGGATTCTTCCCTTTCATAGTCGTGGATGAAGATGTATGCTCTGAGATCCGTGTGCTGGAGAAATCTATTAATGTGGGTTCATGTGATGACCAACTTCAGGAAAGAAAAGATACAGACAACGCTAGAAATCAAGCTCTGGACTTTATAAACGAACTTGGGTGGCTTCTCCGAAGAAATCATATGGTGTCCATTTCTCGAGAATCTAAATTCTCTCGAAATTTGTTTCCCCTGCCACGTTTTAGGTGGCTTATGTCATTTGCTATGAATAGGGAGTGGGCTGCAGTGGTGAAGAAACTTCTAGATATTTTATTCAGTGGAACAGTAGATGCAGGCGGGCAATCATCTATGGAGCTTGCTTTGTCTGAAAATCTGCTTCACAGTGCCGTACAAATAAATTCAAAGGCCATGGTAGAACTTCTATTGAGATATAAACCCAGTAAACCTTCAAAGCAGATGGATCCTGATCAGTTCTTGTTCAGACCTGACATGCTTGGCCCATCTGGGTTAACTCCACTCCATATCGCATCCTCCACCAGTGGTGCTGAGAGCATATTGGATGCACTTACTAATGATCCTGGACAGGTACTCCATTATTTGCTATTCTCATCTTCACTTCTTATGTTGATTGTGGCAGTGATAAGGTATCATCTGATTTAACTTCATCTTGCTTTGATCTGTCATTTTTCAGTACACAATTCTTTTTTATACGTGTGAGTTACTTAATTGACTGATGTCACATGGTGGGTAGAAGCCACCGACATTATTGAGCATTGGAGTTATTCACAGAGCTAGCTGCATAGGCTTCTACTTCTGTGCATTTTGCTTTGTATTCTTTTATTCAACGGTAGAAGCCACCAACATTACTGAGTATTGGAGTTATTCACAGAGCTAGCTGCATCGACTTCTACTACTGTGCATTTTGCTTTGTTTTCTTTTATTCAACTCCAGGCCCCTTGAAATATTTAGTCATGTTATCTAATTTGACATATGTTGTCTGATCGGACAATGACTTGCACCATCTTTTTGGTGATTAAAGCATATTACTGCTGTAGTCAAAGCAAGATATACAAAATTCAATCCCAAAATTGTTACAAAATGCTGAGGTCACCACCAACTAATTCTCCATGCCATTTTTACCCACATGAATTTCCTTTCAGCAGCATGCTTTTTTGCCAAATCATGAAGTTCATCTCCATTGGTGCTGCTGAGTGTTAAATGTGATTTAGTGAACCTATGATCTGTCAATGTGGCGACACTTAAGTCTTCTCATTTTTCTTTTAGTTAACCACACTGCAGAGATTAATTACTTTGCTAAGAAATTTCAATCCTCTACTTGAGATATGAGTTGGCAGCATTATGTTGCCCTTTTTTTTTCAAGTCCAGATGCTGGCCACTATTGAGGATGTATAGGTTACTCTTTGTTCTGACTTTCCTATTTGATTTTGTTTCTCATGGCCCATTTTGTTGTCTGGCCAGCTGGGAATCAATGCATGGAAGAATCTACGTGACAGTACCGGATTCACTCCCAAAGACTATGCCCTTGTTCGTGGTCATGATTCCTATTTAAGATTGGTTCAAAACAAAATCGATAAGCAACTTCATCTGAATCAGGTGGTCCTCAACATTTCTGGAGATGCCTCCTATAAGACAGTAGATGTGCTAAAATCTGTTAAAGCAGATGCTTCAGATAGAACGACTTGGTTGAGCTCAAAACAGCCACCATCTTGCAACCGATGCAGCCAACAGCTGGTTTACCAGAACTCTGTGGCAAGGACAATGTTGTACAGACCAGTAATGCTCTCTCTGGTCGGAATCGCGGCGGTTTGTGTCTGTGTGGGTCTGTTGTTTAAGACTCCACCCGAAGTTTTCTATGTTTTCCCTTCGTTCAGATGGGAATTGCTGGAATATGGATTCATGTGAAGAGCCGTGAACACCGCAGCACCCAGTTTGGTGTAGTAGTCATCTTCAAGACAGTAGTTTTGCTATTTCAGTCTTACTCTTATGGTGACTAAAATATCCTTATGTTGATGGAATCAGATCATTGTTCTTTGCCGGCCTATCTCATTTTTTTCTCTGACTTCATATTTATTAGTCGACGAAGATGGTCGGTAGATCCTGACGAAGGCTCTCTTCCATCTGCGTGTTGATGATTTTGTTCCACGGGTGGGTAGTAGCAGAACTCATCATTCAGCTGAGCTCCTCCAGTGTATGTTATCCTTCCTGATACAGGAGAAATGTAGCTCATAGCGATCCGATCAATGGGACATAACATAATGGTGGCCTTAATATTTTCCATCATGGACTAGCAGATTGGATAATCTCAGACCTGTTGGAGATTATCTCAAGTAAGAGTTGTCACTTATCACTTCTTTTATGGTTTAGTTAGGGTTACAAATGAACCAAGTCGTTTGTGAGTTGTAGTTTGGTGTTTAATCTGTTGAAGCCTTGCTTGAACTGCTGCTTGTTCATCAATCGAGCTAATTATAAAGCTGTTATCGAGGCTGGTTTGAACATTATAATCTTGACATTTTTTGAACTCTTAGTTGTCATTAATAAGCTCACGAACAGATTCAAAATAGTTCATTTATGTATCAGAAATTTTTAGAGCAGATTCACATGTTACTGATGGGGACCGAGTGGGTTAATGGGTGAAAATAATTTGCTCCTCTGATCCAAAAATCGTTCATCAATCTTTTATATTGTCTTGGCTTACACAATCTATAGGAATAACGTCTATTGTTTTTACCAATATAAAACTATGGAGTTTTCTTTTTTCGGATCTCCATATTTGTATTCTCTAAGAAAAGATAGTCGGATTCGATTAGTTGGGTCGGGCCGACCGATGCGTCGTGGATCCGATAGACATTTGTAAATTATACCCGATCCGAATTGGAGTAAATGGATCGGATCAGATCGATGCATCATGGATCGGGTTTCGAATGTAGCTGTTCCCCGCGAAACCCCTAGGAAGGTCCACAGCGCTTGGGTCCACTGGACTTATCTCGGACCGGACCGGACCGGACCGCCTCTCTGGAATTCTATATAAGGCCAGAATTAACGACTGAAATGTACTTGCGGATCCCAAACGGAGATTGGGGAGAGGCGACCACCGTTTCCTTTCCACGGGCGCGTCCCCCAAATCCGGAACCCTCGCCATGAAGCAGAAGTTGATATCCTTCAAGGACGAGTTCTCCTTCGGTTCGTCCTTCCTACCTGTTCGATTCCCCTCTCTGATTTTGTTTGGCGCCCTTGATTTCGTTTCTTTTCTTATTCCCAATCTCTCGTCATGTTATATTCGATCCGAAATTGTGGCAGGGGAGCGGCTCGCGGAATCGAGAGACATCGTTGCCAAATACCCCGATCGGGTGCCGGTGAGGACGAATCCTTCTTTTCCTCGCCCTCTTTGATCCTTGATTTGCCCCAAATCAATTGCGGGTTCCCCCAATTAATCTAGATTTAGGACGAATCTCGCCCTTCTTATTAGGGGAAGGATCGCGGCCCATTGTGTTTATTCATCCGACTTTGCTGCACTACAATGTTTATTCATCCGCGGTTGGAATTTCTAATCGTTAGGCTTATTACGAATCTTGAAAAGAAACTGAGCTTGAAATCTCTAGTTTTTCTAGATGGTAACTACTACATTTACTATATATGATGCTCAAAATTTAAATTTACTGCCTTAAAGAATTATGTCAACATTGTTGGCAAGAAGTCGCGTATAATTTGTGAGGTGAGTCATGCAAGTTCACTTTACAGCGATGTAGCTTCTATGATGCTCTTCGTTTTGCTTCATCAGGTAATTGTCGAGAGGTTCTCAAGGAGTGATCTTCCGGACATGGAAAAGAGAAAGTAAGTTTTTCTATGGATATACATTACTTCATCATAAACAGGATAAGTTGCTCCTCTCGTTTCTGATTAATAATTACTTTTATTTTTCCATTTTGTGTGAATCCGATAGAACAGAATCCTTTTCTCATCCCTTTTTCTTGATTAGTATTTTTTGTTTGCATCGTTGTTGTGGTTGGTAATAGTTTTCCTTACTCAAATTATGGGTATGTCATTCCGTATGGTGTTTGTGTAATTCTAACGTGAAATATTTTAAAATTTTATTTAAAAAAAAACGTGTACCCGGTGCATAAGGCTCTCGCCAGTGCGGAGTCCAAGGAGAGTCAATATACATAGCCTTAGCTTTAAATATTTAAAGAGACTGTTTCTGTGACTCGAATCCTGGTTTCCCAAGTCGTAAAGAAGCAACCTTATTGTTGTCTCATGTCGTAAAATTTCAACCTTAGAGTTGAAATTTTATTTTTACTAAAGCAAATATACAAGTGTATATTTTAAAGTAATTCTTGTATATTCTGCGCATGACAATCCTATTTTGTTATTTATTGTTAATGAGTTATCACCTATGGTGTGGCTATGAGAAAAACAACTTATAAATATTGTCCTTTTTCATAATTATTTTCTCTATCTTGAGCAATGCTACTCTTGTATATCATATAGGACATTTAGTTTAGCTATTCCCAAACATACGAAGAATGAATTAATTTGGCATTGGTGGAAGTAACACCAGAACATTTCATTTCACCTACATGGACTTTACTATATGTGCTAGATAAACAATTCTGATGATACTATCCTGACTATTTAAAAATTGCAACTTATCTTGTGTTTCCCGGTAATACTGTATATCCATCTTGGTGTCTTTATTGCTGCTCCATAGAATTCGCATGTGTTATTTATGAACCAAATGTTTTGACCAAGAACTCATTATCAGCCTTCTTTGTAGGATTAGTCAAGTGGTTGACTCAATATAATATATCGAGCCTTCATAATCAACATTGACCAAATTTTAGCAGATGAAAATGATTGCAATCAGTTGTGGACTGCTGAAATTATTCCAGCAGCAGCTATGAGAAAGATCTCAGTAAGTATATGAAAATCTTAAGCAAAAAGGTCTGAGTGCATGACAATCAAACTAGGGAAATTGTTAAAAGGTATGGAAGCATACAAGTGCTGATTTTGACAATAGCTAATAGTCACATTATAATTGTCTGACTATCAGTATTATAGTATAGAAGGAAGAAAAATGTAAAATGCAACCAAGGTTTATAGAAGATATAGTTGTTACAATTTTAAATGAAAGAATTGGTAGTAGCATAGAAGGCATTTAGAGGGAGGAAAAAAAAATAAAAGTGGAGAAATGGTGACCAAGAGAAGGGAAGGCTATTGGCCATATTTTTTTTCTCTATTTTTTATTTTGAAATATCCGAATGCATCAAATATCAGTAGAATAATGTGGCAACAGAAGTTGTAGTAAAAGAAGAAACATTCTTAGATTAGTGGTTGTGAAGCATCAATTTGAGTGTCTTTAGCCTGGACAAGATTTTTTTTCTTGTATGTTTCTTTTTTCAGAAGTCATAATTGTTCTCCTGGATTTCAGAATAGATGGATCTACTATCTTTAGTCTGGAACAATGATCGATTGCGTTAAAGAATAGCTGCTAAAACAACTGCGAATCATGGTTTCCAACTAAATAGTCAGTTTCATGGTTATTTTCCCATCATTGTGTTCTTTTAGGACAATATTACTAGTTGACTCAATTAATTTCAGATGAATAGAATGCTCAAATCGACTCATTTTACCGGGATCAAACTTTTATATTTGCTGTATAGAAGAAAAGACCTTAACAGTGTATGTGAAGAGCATTCTTGATGTATAGAAGAAAAGACTATAACAGTGTATGTGAATATGGATGTCTGGTGTTGAGAGATTTCGTGTCAAATAATGATTATCTCATCGTTTTTGCAATCCTTCTTCAGATATCTGGTTCCTAAAGACATGTCTGTTGGGCAATTTATTCACATATTGAGTAGCAGACTGCACCTCACTCCTGGAAAAGCACTTTTTGTGTTTGTTAAAAATACCTTGCCGCAAACAGGTACAATTTGTTGGTATTCTATTCTTATTTATACGTTTAATATGATCCAAATTCATCTCTGGTTACATGCTCTGCTTATGAGTGCTCTCTAAAATTGATTTTACAGCCAGCCTCATGGACTCCGTATACGGGTCATACAAAGACGAAGATGGATTCCTGTACATGTGCTACAGTAGTGAAAAGACTTTTGGTTGGTTATAGACAGCCAGTTGTCTTAAGATAATGCTGAAACCTGTACTAATAATTAATACTTAATGTGAACAGTGATCTATGAACAAACAAGCAGACATTTCATTCTTATTATGTACATAGATTGCTTCAATGTGTGTATATTACTAAGGTATATGGATTTAAATGTATATGACGTACGTTGCTTGATCGGTGACTCTTTCTCATGGTTTTCTATTCGGATGGTATTACGAAGGAAAGGCCCATCTTGTGGCTTGGATGGTATCATTATATCCTTGGACTGTTTTGAAAGTCCACAGCAATTTTTAATGGTTCAGCTGTTGTTAATTCTTTTTTTGTCCTGAATTTTATTTATTTATTTTGAGTTAATGATTATGATGATGACTTTTGAAGTCAAAGTGAACAGATATTATCTGATATATCCCATGTTTATGTTTAACTAATTATCTATAAAATATTTATCGTTAATAAAATCTTTATATTGTATGAAATTATAATATCTTAATTATAACTCAGTAAATAATATATAACATTTCTGCCAATTAAGTATATATATATATATATATTATATTGACAAAGACAGAAACCAACCTTAATGACGTTGGTGACCTCAAAGCTGGTTGCTAAAGGAACGACCATACACTATTGTGTTTTAGGTAATTTTTAATTCAATTTACTTATGGACAATCATTATTATTTATGTAAAATTTAGGTGAATGTTAGTAAGAGATATATGAAGGGAAAATATATATGCTATATTAAATATCATAAGGCCGATTTCACATGTTCCAAACATCATTAGCATAAGGTGTGTTGAGAGCTCTATGTTATGTTAAATTTATAGTACTTTTTTTTATGTTACATACGAATAGGTATTCTTAAAAGAATAATTATATTTTATATCACGATTTTTCAGTTTTTCTTCCGGTAGAATTTGATGAAAAATTAGGAATTTAAGGACCACTGCCTCAATGAGACCCAAATCGGAACCAAGTCAACGCAGTCATTGGATCAAGAAATCACGGTCAAGATTGAACCGACGTGGAGTCAAGAAGGTGCGATGAGATCATATCCAGTCTCCCCCCACCCCAAATCACAGGCGTCGAACACCGTCTCCCGTCTCTGTGGAGAGAGAAAAGAGGAGCGGAAGAGGGGAGAAAGAGAGAGACCAGCCAATGAGTTCAGCTGCTTGCATCTCCTTGGGGCCAACCCCTCTGTCCCACCTCAAGAATGCGGAGAAAGGCGCCGCCTTTAGCCTCGCTTCCGTCAGGGGAGCGGGATTCAGGCCTTCCCCCAGTGCCCTCTTCCTCAGAATCCCTTCGCGTCCGTCGAGGAGGAAGCCCTCCCCTAGGCGGACCGCCGTCAGACCTTTCTCCCCTGTCATGGAGTGGCAGGATTGCAGGTACTCGAATGAACCCTCCCTCGCCCGTTTGCTGGTGTCGTCTTCTTGTTTGATGCTCGAATCTGCTGATTATGTTGCGATTGTGAGGACCCGATCCGAAACCGGCTTGACCAACTTTAATGTGAACCTGTAAAGTCCCTTTTAGAGCGAATCGATACCGATCGATAAGAAAAGAATGAAAATTATTCAAGGGAAATGAAACCATCAGATTAAGGGAGAAAACACAGTTGTTAAGTAAGGTTCCTAAGAAAAAGGTTGTGGTAATGCAGACCAGGCCGATCGTTAGCTCTTCAGCTTTCTTATCAGGTATTGTGAGTTAAAAGACCAAGCTTTCTTCTTCTTTCTCACTACTACATTTGACATCGGGCGGAAAAGGTTGATACTGGAGCAAATCAGTGCACACCTTAAGTCAAGAACTTTTTTTTTTTCGGTAAAGCCTTTCAAGTAAAAGAGAAAAGTTAAAAGTAGTTCTTAATTCCTCAAATGATCAAAGATTTTAGGAAACAAATCCAAGCAATAAATCAGCATGCATTTAAAATTTTCCAGTGCATGTTTTGTTAAGACTAGTTAGCAAGATTTTGGTTGTAGCTTTAAAGCATTATGAAAAAAAATAAGTTATCAGTCATTTGAAGGAAATATTATCCTAGCATAGTTAGGGAATGCTTTTTGAACCAACCGAGAATGGTCTTTGTTTCAGCAAATCTGGGACTTTCTGTCACCTGCTCTTGAGATGCATCCTAAGAGATAGCTCAAAAACGACTACAGTGAATTGAAAAAACATGAACATCATTAATATTGACAGATCAGCAGTCATACAACCTGCATATTCTTATCACGTGGCTTTTTGTCGACAGGATCAATATGTCTATTTACAAAAAGGATCCATAAGTCACTTGGCATTTATAAATATGTCTATTCATAAATAATCTTTATCACCATTACTTACTGATTTTTTATTAGGTTTCAGCTTTTAA